>NC_044210.1:5111493-5411493 GCF_900880675.1 Sparus aurata | reverse complement strand
TCTGAAGTTGGGGGTCGAATACGTGGATTTCCTAGAATTAATGCCCATGTTTCAACATATTGCTAGTGTGAAGCGAGTGTAATGTTTGGAATGGTAATTTTACAGACAATACAACTAGCACTGTTGTCATCTTTCAGCGTGATATTGAGCCACTCTTTGGACCGTTTCCTCGTCTCTGCCTTGACTCGTTCTTGTTACAAGTTTAGACGCAGAAGTTTGACATTGTTGTTTTTGAAATGCAACCGTCTTGCGTTGAGGCACAAATCAGAACCGGTTCCAAACTGAAACCAGTGGTAATTGGAGGAATCTTTACACCTGACAACAAACAGGCTTTTAGCTGAATACTGCATCGCTAATGGCAGGAGGTGAACAGTCGAACACCTTTGCTCTAGCACATTACCACTCATACACACGTCTCCTCTTTATTTCTATACTGTTTATGAATGCTGATTACTGTGGACTGAAAAAAAGTGTTCCCACTGGGCTCAATATTAACGATGCATTAAATATTTACTTATGTGTTTCCAATACCTTAACTCAGGATATCTGTTGATATTGTGTACCAGTAGTGCTCTCTTTTCAAATGTAACATCTGATTTTTTGTATGTGAAGCCATGGATTGTCTGACTGAATGAATGAATGTGACTGATGACTGAAGTCACGATCATGCCGATACTTAATGAGGCATATTGGATTGTTTCATCCTTAATTGATATATTTCTGTTGTGTTTAAGAGTCATTAAAGTGCCGATTACAAAATGTAGGCCAAGGTCAAGATGTCTCTATCTCTGGCTGTCGTCTTCCCTCAGAGCGAGTAAACTCTCCTCAGTTTTACTTTCTCTGTGCTCTCACTCGCACCGATGGATCCAAGACAGCTCCTCATCGACATGTTCATTAAAGCCTTTTTTTTTTTTGGTCACGGCTAAATCCACACCGTCCTCCTGCAGCTGTGTAATTACACATTCTTCTGAGGATCAAAGTGTGAAATGGCCCCGCCGCCACCACCGCCGCAGCCCCACCGAATTTAGCTCGGCTAATCGCCCCGACGCTTCACCGTTCTTGAGTGGTGTCATGTTTGCTCACCAAAGAAGGGGGGAGGGAGGGAGGGAGGAGAAGGAGAGATATCGGTTTGAATAGTGGTTTGGGGGGGGGGGGCTTAATGGTGTAATTTGCAGGGAATTTACTCTTCTAACTGTCACGGTAATTCTCCTCCGCTGTTGACTGACTGACTCCTGACTCCTTTTGTTTTTTATTTCATGGGAAGACTTCAGGATACAAAGGGGAATTACCAGGGATTGACAACGAGGGACTTCAGAAGAGTTTTTTTTTTTTTTTTTTTCCCATTCCCTCCTCTCTATAGATTACTTTCCCTCTGAAGTGTCATACATTCATCCCTTTTCATCACTGGGTGGAAAGTGTGTTTTCTCGGGTCTTGTGAGTTCTGGCAAAGGGAACGGATGCGCAAGAATGCCAAGTGTGCTTAAACGCTGACTGTAGAGGTGATGCTAATTAACACCCGGGCTTTGTTGTGATCTAATCCTTCGCCTCCTGAAAAAAAAAACCACACTAATGCCCCCTTATTTCATGAAGGTTTACGTGTCAGTGCCGGTCATGTGACATCATCGCAGGAAGAGCCAATTACCACCCTTCCCTCCTTTTGCTTTTGCTGTCGTGGGCGAACGCTCGCACACATTGCCAGTGAGAGGCAGAAGAATGCTGGCAGTTGTTCAGGCTGGACCAGTTTTTCTGGTGTAGATGCTTTGCCCTCACGCCTCGGCTCCAGCTGGATACCCGGCTGGTTTCAACATCTCCATCCCACATGGGCTGCACCATAGTAAAAACATTTTGAATGAGACTCTACGAATGACAGAGAAATACACAATTTATGTGTGTTTCAGCACTGTTTAATCTCACAATGAATCTAATTTTAAAAAGTACGTTTTCATTAACAGCTTTGTTTGCAATTTGTTGACAGTTCAGCAGCATTTCAGATCATACTAGATCATACATACCAGAGTTTAAGTCTCGCAAAAAGAAGCCCCATTTTACACCTGGCATCAGCATCTGTATCTGGATTATCAATTGAAATGAGGAAAAATGTGTGACCCCCGCCTTGCTCTTGGATCTCAGGCTCCTCATGTGCCTTCAAGTGTGAGAATTGCAAGAAAGTTCAACAATCGCACAAGATGCTTATTCCTACCAGTTACAGGGCTGCAACTGAAAAATGATTTTAATTATGGATTAATCTGTCGAATATCTTTGTGATGAATCCATTAATTGTGTGGTCTGATTTAAAAAAAAAAAAAAAAAAAAAAAAAAAACCCAAAGTTGATCAGAATTTTCCAGAGCCTAAAGCGACGTCATCAAATTGCTTCTTTCGTCTTAAATCCAAAAACTCTTCAATTACCATCCTACGTGACAGAGAATAGCATCAGATCCTTTTATTCAGGAAGCTGGTAAGAGCAAGTGTATGACATTTTTGCTTGAAAGATGAATTTAAAGATGAATCACTCATCAAAATAGCATTGCAGCTCTTACCAGGTGTAAACCCGATAGGCCTTGCGATCAAATGACACTACTAAAACGTTGCGATTGCACTCACCAACTCACCAAATCAGTTATTTATCAGCATCGTTATCTTGGTAGAATATTTCCCAGCATGCTTTATTTTAGTTCAGATTCCCCAATTATGCTTCTTTTCTGAATTTGTGAAAACTTATGATGGCGTTAGTGAAGGTCTATTTGCCAGAGCTTTAAACCACATCTCACAGCCCGCTCTCTGTAAAAAGCCAGTAAGTGGACCTGGAGTTACTATTTCCAAGTTCTACAATGAACTTTAATGCTCATGATAAAGAT
Organism: Sparus aurata; assembly: GCF_900880675.1. Classification (NCBI taxonomy): domain Eukaryota; kingdom Metazoa; phylum Chordata; class Actinopteri; order Spariformes; family Sparidae; genus Sparus; species Sparus aurata. The sequence goes on along the minus strand of NC_044210.1, from coordinate 5,408,637 downwards.
GTATAGTCATTCTCTGTAAGGCCTCACCCATGATATACTGTTGGTACAACTGCATTTTTTTCAGTGACGGGCATCTCTGTGCTCTGGATCATTGGATTGCCTGCCTTGTTTGCCCTTTGGCATTGTGTGAAAAACTGCAGTGTATTTTTTGTTCGCTAGTTGTAGTTGCCGATTACTCTCCCCGCTCCATCTCTCTCAGCCCTGGCTCTGGTATTATGGGCACTTCTGAAGAAAGGGAGGTTTCTGGCTTTATTCCTGTGATTGAAATCCCAGACTCTCCCAACCATTTGTTTTAAGAGAATGGACTTGGCCCATTGTGAAAGGCAGACACCCCCTTTTTTTTTGTGTGCCCTGTAATTCACATTCGGATGCAGCGGAGCAAGAACGAGCCCATTCACCAACAGGGCTCAGTGATACGGCAGAAGCCGCCGGCTGGGTCTCAGCCAAACTCATTCCAGCCTCCGAGGCTTATAGCCTATAGCTGTTAATTTAGCTGGTAATGTAGTCTTGTGTTGCTCTTGACAGATTGCTTATTGGTGTGGGCAGTTCCTAATGGGCCATTTTCTACTGCACACATTGTTAGAAACGATAAGGCTTCGTCAAAGATTTCTTATTTCAGTCCAGAAATGACTTTTAATAGAAACTGTTGCGAAATAAATGGCAAATATATATTTCGCAAGGCTAAATTTAACCCATTCATTAGGTTGGAATTATTTTTCTCTTTCACTATGTATTCATGGTTCACGCTGTTTATCATCAGCCTCATCATAGATTGTCCACAGATTCACTGTCTCTTGGAGATCTGCACCGCCACAATAGACTGTGTGTACACTGGGTCACAAAAAGGGGAAGAGGCTATTGTTCGTGTACTTCTCTGTTGATTTTGATGTGTAAGTAGCACGCAGATTACAGATCGCAGCTCAGTCAAAGTGCTTGTTCTCTTTGTCAGTGAATGGAGTGCCAGGCTCGGTGTAGTTCCTGCTCTGTGGGGTGTGTTGACCCTGCCCTACGTCTGCATGGTGACAGTGAAACCGGCCTGGAATGTGCCCACCACCGTTCCCCACAGACCGGCAAAACCGGAAAAAAGTTCCTGTCCTCCCCCTCCTTATTCTCACATACTTCTGTTCAGACCTTTGTAAACTCTGCGTCGTGCATGCACAGCGTAATGTAGGCCATGTGTTCTAACTGTACCTGCCAAACAAACAGGGAGGCACGCTGTTGTGTCTGGATAAAAACTTGTCTATTATGTTGACTGACACTTGTAAACATGACATTCCTTGTGGGGTAAAATCATTTTTGATACTTTTATTTTGAGACGGTGACTGTAATTCTTTACATAGGTCTGTGAAAAGGGGGGTAGTTTGAAAGTGTGAATGATGTAGCCTAGATGTATGTTACTATATGTTCAAAACTGTATTTTGTAGGAAGAGAGAGGACAAGATAATTAAAACATTTTTATGTGTTGCTAGGATCAGTTGTAGTTGATTTTAAAAAAACAAACAAACAAAAGAAACAGAAATTGCTCGATGGATTTTCTCATTCAATATTTGCAATGTTGCTAAAAGGATGCCCACTGCCGCCAAGTGACAGACACCTCGGTATAATCGATCCGGCAATGTTTTCTGATACCTGACACCTTTTTATAATTTTGCAAATCACCTTACCCTTACTGTTCTGTATATACGGCCATAAAACTGTTAGGATTATGTATTTACCACGGGGGAAAATGCTGCCAAACTTCCCCTTTTAAGATTCTTTATTGCACAGCCTTTGTCAGGGTGGAACTTGTTACTGTACATGGAACACACAACTAGGAAGTTTTCTTTATTTGGCAGGTCACCACGAAGACATGTATCATAAATATAGCCATTGTCTGTCATAAAAGCTGTGGAACGCTTAGTAGTTGGCATGGTGTGTGAAACAAGTGTTGCTCTACAGTGACTCCTCTCTAGCCCCCTCAGGACCTGGCACTGGAAAAATGTCTTTTCATTGGTAATTAGCAAGGATTTTGGTCATTTTGTATTTTTTCTGTGACATTATGATTGTGTGTTTAGTTCCGTTGTTTGTTCTACTTAATTACAATGCCACAAATCAAATATTCTGGTCATTTCAACTAGACTGAAAGCCGATTGGTTGACAGTTTAGTTCATTTGCTCACTGGTGTGTTTGTTTCCAGCATGGGGAGAGCGCAGTGAAGACCCACCACTTGGAGTACGTTGATGGAGGGATCCTGGACGTGGACGACCTGCTGAGTGATCTAGTGGAAGACAAGGACAAGGTGAGGATGAATCGACGGACAGGATCCGCGGCGTGCTGCGCCTTGCGTTCAGTGTTTTTCTTTTACTAAAATCACAAAGAGGAAGTTTTTCTGACGTTTTGTTCATGTGGGCTCCCGCGGTTTTGTCCTATCCCCGTTCCCATCCGCTCATCCACCCTTCAACACGTAGACATGTTGACATGTGATAGACAGCAGTTCCTCATGGTTGGACATAACAAAATGAGCTGTGATGCGGCCGGCACGCTACTTCTCGATTGTTCTTACCTGGTATGAGGCACAGTGAATTACAGCAGAGAATCCGTCATTCTCGGCCATGCTTTGAGTCTGGCTGCGGATTTATTTTGACTTTGCTCGCAAAGTCTCCAGCCTGGCAGGATGACAGGATGTCCAATAAACACGCTATTTGTAAATCCAAACCTTGGTTAGCTTGTCAGTGGTTGTTAAGTGTCTAAACCAGCAGAACACCAAATAACACGATGAGTTTTTCTGCTGTTTCGGACCAAAGAGAACCAACTCCGATTGGATTATTTTGCATCCTAATTGGCCTCATACTTGGTGCTTGGTAAGGCAATGAACTTTTGAATTTTTCTCTTCTCCCCAGACCTCCTCCTCTCCTGTTCTCCAGAAAATGAAGGAGTAGGAGTGCTCTGTGATTTCGCTGTCATGTTCATTTTTGACGAGGCACATGAAAGGACACCATTTTAGATTTAAAAACAAATCAACCACGCGCAGAGGGGAAGCTCTCGGAAACAGCGGTGATGTAACTTAGAATTGGGAGTTGAAGTTCACTGTGTTTCTCACACACACACACACACACACACAGACACAGACACAGACAGTGGCCCAATTTCTATAAGAGCAAATTTCATTCCTCTTGCTAATTTCCCTTAATGCATTCCTAAGATGTGCTAATAAACTGCCCGAAATCCATATTCATAAGCCCCGGGCCCAGACGAATGATGAATTATCAACTCTTAGTCAGCAAGAAGGCCAAATGAAATGGAAATGCGATATTCAGCCGGCCCTGTACCGCGCGCTAACAATTGGTGTTTTAAGCCGCATGAACAATGGGGTGTGTGTGCATGTAGGACTGCAAGTTTGGCAAAATACTTTTTGTGAAAAAGGGGACACAACTGAATAATAGATGTGTAAACTCAGAGGGAATCATCAACGGAGGGGGAAAGAAAGTTTTTTTTTTTTTTTGCAATCACAGAGAACAGAGGCTTCATTTTCCGGGATGATGGAATTATAATCACAAGATCTGCGTCTTATTTGTGCATAAGAGGGTGAGTCAGAGATTTTAATGACTCATTTTCTCTCGGCGTTTCCTCAGAGTGACGATGAAGTGTCACGGATCAAATCCCGCTCCGGCATTTGATCAAATTCCTCCACTAACAAGTTACCCTGACGTCGGCTCTCTTCTCCCCGCTGCGGTGCCGTTTGTGATTGCGGGGCTCTGCTGAGCACACGCTTAGCCAGAACCTGCACCGTGCAGGAACTGTCCTATTTACCTTTGTTTCTTTACTCTTTCAGCTTTCACCCAACTCTCTGAACGCCCTCCCCGCTTTCATCTCGCTTCTCATTTTATCCTTTTGTTTTTGCCGCTGATGAAAAGATAGCAGGCGGAATAGGACGAGCACACGTGGTCTCCATAGCGTGCCAGTCATCCGACTTATCTCCAGGCTTCCAAACAGCGTCGGCTCTCATAGATTAATGAGCTGTGCCTGGCATTCTTGATTAGTCTGACTTCCTTTTGTTTGTCTACGTTTTTATTACCTCGCTGCAGCTGACAGATTCTATCTTTAGTGCTTTTCTTTTTTTGTTCTGTTATTGTGGCTGGCCGCTGTTTCACCATCAATCATACAGGAGTGCTCCCATTGTGAGGGCCCTCCACCGCACAGCACGGGCCCCGTGTTAGCCGCGGATGCTAATGAGAGATAATGGTTAGCTATTTGTACGCCTAGTGGTTAGCCTTGCCGCGAGTCCAGACCTCTTTATCTCGGCCAGCCCCTGACCATTATTCACCACGCTCGCACAAACACTCGCACACACACATCTGCCGCCTCCTGCGCCGAACCACAGGCAGGCGTGTAGCGTAGCATGTTAGCGTTAGCGCGTACGGAAGGAGCGCGACTGGTGGTTGATGAGGGCGGAGATGAGGGGGCGGCTGTGATTTGATTACAGTTCTGCCCCCTGCATCTGCGACATGTGCACGCACGCACACACCGGCACGCACGCACACTCCGTTCATTAGCACCCCATCTCGAGACGCCGGCCACCAGCCTCCTCATGAATATTAATAGCAATCTGATGAATGTGAAGGAGACCGTGGGGTGTTGGCTGAGGTGTGACCACATATACACAGTACACACTCACCGACACAAAAGAGCACAGGATAAAGAGAGCACTGCAGGTCACGGTTCAGTCAATTATACTCTATGAAGCGCCGCTCTTCGCTGACCCTTCACTGTGGGTGTGTGCCCTGTAGCTCTCTGATGACAGTTGGAGGCCTGGCGGTTGGAGTCATTGACCTGTCAGATACCCCACGACTTTGTTAATGTCGAGGAGAGCTGCTTCGACAATAACAGCTTTTCCATCTCCTCGTATTTTGTCACGCTGCTTCGGTCAAATCGCTGCAGTTTAGGGACGAGTTAACCAGCTTTAGCCTCTATCAGTCCATCTCTGCCTTATCTTCTTCAGTCATGTATTCACTCGCCCTCATCATGGACTTGAATTTAGCTGTAGGATCAGACAATATGATAATACTTAGGGCTGGGCAATACATTGATAATATATCATTGTCCTGATATGAGACTTTATTTATTGATATGTGGTAATATCTTAATATGACATATGTTTTTGTCTTTTCCTTGTTTAAAAGGCAGCATTAAACTAAAGTAATATAATTTCTCAACTTACCAGACTATTCTATTTGTACTAATACCTCCACCTTAGTCATTATATCCACTTTAATGTTGATTATTTATCAAAAATTGTATTAGTATCTCATTAAAGTACCAATAGTCATCCATACAATATTGATATCGAGGTATTCGGTCAAAAATAGGGCCGCTATTAATGTTTATTTTCATTGTCAATCAATCCGTCATTTATTTTCTCTATTAATTGATTAGTTATTTGGTCTATGAAATATCAGAAAGTGGTGAAAAATGACATCCACAAACATCTTGTTTTGTCCACTACCCAAATATATTCAGTTTACTGTCATAGAGGAGTAAAGGAACCAGAGAAAAAACTACATTTAAGGAACCAGAATCAGATAATTAGGACCATTTTCTCAAAACAGTTCTCAAAATGATAAATCGATTATGTAAATAGTCGACAAGTGATTGATTAATTGATTTCTTGTTGTAGGTCTTGTCAAAAATATTGTGATACATGCTTTTGAGGGGGTTTTAAGATATTAAGTTATGTATTGTGCAATGTAATATTGCAGTGTTATTTTAGATTATATTGCCCAGCCCCAATAACACTAATCATGTATTCATGAGATGATTGAACATTGTCAAATGTCATTGGCAATATTGGAAATTTGGAGTTTCTTTGATTTTTCATCTATAAATTCTGCCAAAACCAGACATTTCCATCTGGTTTTACCTCTACCCTCCTTTCCTTTTCTCCTTATTTCCTGATTTCACCCATGCCTTGCTATTAACAGATATAGTGCTTTACCGCTACACATTTGCCAATTTACTGCGACCAGAACTGTCATCCTCTCCCATTCACAGTCCTTTGGGGTCCTGCATTAGCGTCGGTCATTACTCGTGAACGACTACACGGTACACAGGAGCTGTCAGGCAGCCTGTCCATTGCCAGCATGCCATTAACATACAAGCTGTACGCCAGGTTTCAGCCTGTGAGCCCTCCCATATACCATATATGTGACTGCTGATGTTTCCTGTGTTCCTGTGGAGAGATTGCTCGGTGCTTGGTTCAGAACGCTCGTGGCTGTGACATAAATGAAACGCCGTGTAGATGCTGCTCGATTAGAAGGCCTTCTCATCCACCGCCCCCCTTCACTCACATGCAGCTGAAATTTGAATGTTCAACATGTGTGAGTGTCCTCTCTTGTCACGCCGATCTCCTCCTGAATGGGAATTAAACTCAGGGAGCATAACGTCGCCTCATAAGTGGACTGTCACTCCTCATTCCATGTGCACAGACACACGTACACACTACTTTGTTTTTCGAGGGGGAAAAAAAAGGATAAAAAACTCAACCTTCCATCCAATGCAGCCAAATGACAAATGTAATTTCATGGGAATGAAAAAAAAAATGGAATGATTTCCTCCATCCCTCTTTAATTAGCCCTTTTTAATCACTGCGCCTACAAGGCATCCATGAACCTTCCCGTGCAGTCGTTGGTTGCTGGAATGTAAATGGTGAGGGGTGCATATCCCAGCTGATCTCCCTCTAAAATGTCAACGCTTGATTACGAGGCAATCTCCCATCATCCATCTGCTTGCATGTCACAGTGGAGGACACAGTGCTGAAAAAACGAGTCGGTCACATGGAAATGTGTGATGATATTTAAAGTAGGGCTGTGGTCAGGAGCATCGCTCATATCGTGGTAAGAGAAAATGAAAACTCTTTGAGTATGACCTTTTGTAATTGGCCATCACGTAAGGAAACCTCACACTTGACTTACTCTTCAGTTTTTAAATTAAACAGATGTGCATGAAAGTCCTGTATTTCTTACACGTTCAATAATGAACACTTATTTTCACCAGTTAGATGAGCTCTTATTGTTTTATAGTACACACCGAATATTGTTAAAAACAAATTAAGTAACCTGGGGAAGAAAAATTGCATGTACTGAGCATCTTTAGACAGCATGGCCAGAATATTTAGGACGTCAATATTTGAACGTTACAAAATTCTGATAGCTGATATTCTCTTTTTTTTAAAACAAGAAAACCTTAACTGTGGTTATTAAAGTTGTTATCTTTGAGATATTCTTTGAATAACTGTAACTCATGCCTGGGTTGGAAATCGCAATCAAAGTTTTTAATAGTGCTGCCTGTTTCGATTCTATTTGTTTCCATTACTCACACGAGCAGAAAGACCTCTCCCTGACAACATGCCAAGAACATTATATTGCAACGCACCAATGAATTGCAAACATAACTGCAAATAACAGACAAACAAATACTATGTTGCAAGAGCATTTAATAGGAAATGTAATCAACTGTACATAAGTGCCATTAACAGATGAAATGTAACATTGTGATGTCCACAATGTTACATCTCAAAACTCTGAATATTAAATAATGCTGCCGCACATTCAGTTCCAGGAGAACTCTCTCGTGACTTGTGTCAGCTGATTTGCCTGAAGTCGTTTATTACATGTCAGACGTCAGCCCCTCTGACAGGCGACAATAAGGCATTACTTAAAACGTGCTAAGCCGCTGGAGAAAAAGTTTAGTGAATGGGACATGATTGCGAGGTGCAGACGCGCTGATTAGCCTTTGACGCTCCGTGACATCTCGCTCCCTCACCTCCATTCCCCTCTTTCACGGCTGCAGCGAGCCGCGTTTGATTGGCATCTGAATAGTCAAATAACTCGGCACACCGTCTGAATGGCCGGTGATGAGTGGGAGCATGAGGTTCAAGTGCACCGATTAGAAAATGTCATGGAAAGGTTTTTTTTTTTTGGCACATGTCAAACACTAAGGCTGCTCAAAGTACTTTACATACAGTAATGCATTAAAGCATGAGAAAAAACACAAAGGAAATTTAAACAGTGAAACAGACATATGATTGTTATAATGAGTATTGAAGACTTTTTAACCTGGATTCAAAGTTGATGCAAGTTAATATCATCTGGAAGTTTGTTCAAGTTCTGTGCTACACAGAAGCTACTATTTTGAAAATTGTTGAGTCCGTCAAATCATTTTTAAAGCAAAAATATCAAATATTTGCTCGTTCCATGTGAGAAATCTGTTTTTATTGAAATCAGTTCCGATCGTAAATCGTCTGGGCTGTTCATTCGACAACAGAAGCAATTTGAGGACGCCACTGGAAAATGGCATCTTTTGTTTTTGTTTACAATTTGTCAATTTGCAACATTTGATAGACTAAACGATCCATCCATTTATTGAAATGATGAAAATAATTGCCAGGTTAATCAATAATGTTAGTTGCAGCCCACGGAGAGATTTTCAGATGCAGCTCACGCACGCCAGTCTAATCACATCTATAGAATACCTTCTTTACCTTCTAATCAACATCCATACATCCTTGCCTGCGTCGGTGGATAACGCTCCACACCATGTCTTTCTGACACATTTGAATATTAATTAGAAATCTTGCATCTTCTGAACATGCCCGGTGTGTATAAAATGAATTGGCTGTAGTTCACCTGTAGCCACTCATTACCTCCCTACCGTTGTCTGCATAATTGATTTTAGTCTTACCCTTTTTCCAAAAAGAGCATTTGTTTCTCAAAGGTTGCCATCACCGTCGAAGCCTGGAGGCTCCAAACATGTCGAGCATTCTAGATTTGATTGACTGAAACCAAATTGCATAATGGAAAAAGGGGTATTTTAGATGTTGTGGAATTAAGTCTCATGAACCGATGACTTTGCACTTGATAAGGGTTGGGCTGACCAAAAAGTCGCAACCAAGCTTCTTCACTTTGTTGGTGATGCTGCCCTCTGACTTGACGACTTTAGTTTAGTACTTGGGACTTGCAAAACAATTACTTTCATAGGTGAGTCTCGTCAAATTGATGGATGGGTGGATGCATTTTCAGTACCCAGCTGTCCGTTGTCTTTTACGTAGCTTAATGGTGCAGGGCTATTAGATAGAAGGAGGAGGTGTGTCTGTTGCTTTGTCCACTTTTTGTATTTCCTGTGCATTCACTTGAACTTCATCGACGCATTAGTATATTTGAATCTCCAGTAAACACACAGTATATTGAATGAAGTCAGATTATCTCTGTTAGAGCGCAGATCAGATCACATCAGGCCAAAGCGGTTGAACGTTATGCCCGGCGGGATTCGGTCACTTGAGCTGATTTGATCATATCTCATCAGGCTCGACCTTGATTCAGCCCCCCCTCCATCCACCCATCTGAGCACCACGACAGCTCTTCATCTGATTATATTCAATTAACAATACCCCCCGCACACACTCTCTCTCACACACACACACACACACACACACCAAACCTATTTGATTGTAATTACGATGAGAGAACTCAGGGAAGGCTTAAGGAGAACGAATTCTTGCTGTGCCCGTGTGCTTTTCATTTAACCGCACGCATGTCGACTTTTCTCACAAAGTTGCACTTCGGAATTTTAATTCCTTCAGAAGATTCGTTGCTCTACCTTTCGACTTTGAATGATGGCACCTCTCCAAAGTGATTTGTCAGTTCATTGAAGCAACGGGCCGGGATTCAGCTAGGATAAAGCCCGTTTTCTGTTTTCTCTAGGTAGGTGTGTGTGACTCAGGTCATCACACCCTCAGATCTTGTCCTTTGGTGCCTCTTGTGTTAATCACACATGACTCCGTGTTGCCCTCCGTGTCACCATCACACCAGCCATTAGCTCCTAATGGAGTGAGACGGTCAGGCTGTAACCTGACCCGCCTGTGCCCGCTGTGATCTGGCGGGAGGAACCTGAAGGGGAGCCGTGACGAGGCCAGAGGGGCACCGCGCTCTGTGGACTGACTTTTCCGATGATCACTATGGTGGAGGAAGATGAGGCATGAGGATGTGGTGTGTGTCATGGTCTATGTTTCAAATTACGTGTGCAGTCCAGTGCCACACCCTGCCACTAAGAAATTTAACCATTTAATTAAAAAAAAACAGTCGCTTTTAAACTCCCTCACGTTGATGTTATTGTGAAGCCACAGCTTGTGTTGTGAATGTTGTCAGTATTAGCTTTTCGCAGTTATTTTGGCACAACAGCCTGCAGAGGAGCTAATCACATCCAGCTAATGATCTATTATAGATCAACTTGTTTACAGCAAATCTACTCTCTGACCCAACCAGCCTCACGCCATCTGTTTTCCTACATGACATTGCCCCAGACTAGTGCATATGTGTGTTTGTTGTCTGAGGGTGTGTGGAAGCGTGGCGTGTTTGTGGTGCGCTCACAGAGTCTCCGCTCACTCCAACTGCTAATAACTCAAATCAGCAGAAAGTCACACTCCCAAATGTGCGTGTGTGCGTGCGCGCGCATGTGTAGCAGTGTGTGCTCTCGCAGCGACTAGAGGATAAACGCTTCTGATACTGAATCCAACTCATTTAGGTTGAGTATTTAATGATTTCTCCTGCAATTACACAGCTGAAACCACATCTGTGACCATTGTTGTGCACACACACGCTCGCTTGCATGCACAAACACACTCACTATTATTGTTATTATTCATTTTTGCTGCCTCTCGTCCTCATCACCTGACTGATTGGCCTAATGAATGGAGCTCTGTGGACGGTAATGTGTCTGAATAGGCCTCTCGAATCATTAGCCAGCCTGTGTCTGACGTGGGAGGGACGTATGGAAAGGACGAGTAGTCGCTTTACGCACATAAGTAGAGTTTGTGTTCAAAATGAGTCGCTATCTTCCCTTGAAAAATTAGCAAAATGAATGGTAGTACTTTAAAATGCAGCGACAAGTAAACCAAAAAATAGCTTTTGAAAAACAATTGTTCAGTATATTAAACTACAGAAAAGAAGAGCTACCCCCGAGGTGCTCTGATCTTGATTCTGAATTTAATAACCAAACTGAGATGATTTGATTTCTTTGGTTGTGCTGAAATAGGAAGTGTTTTTGCACCTCCGACGATCAGTTTGCTGTAGATGCTATTTAAGCTGGTAAATGTGAGTCATACAGTGGAAAAGAACACCAATCAGATTGGACTTGAAGATTGACTGATAAATTGCAGGATGTCATCTAGGGCTGCAATTAATGGTTATTTTCATCATTGTTTAACCTGTTGAATATTTTCACAATGAATCATTTCGTCTTTAAATTGTGAAAAAGATGTAAAAAAAAAAATGCTCATCTCAATTTCCCAGAGTCCAAATGATAGTCTTCTGTTTTGCTTCTTTTGTCCAACCAACAGTCCAAAACCAAAATACTTTTCATTCCCTATCATAAATGACTAGGAGAAGCTGCACATCCTCAGATTTAAGAGGCTGGAACCAACAAATGTTTGACATTGTGGCTCGAAAAAAATGTCTGATATGATTAATCAATGATGAAACGGTTAACGATTAATTTCCCTTCAACTGACTAAACACTGAATCGACCAATCGTTGCAGCTCTGGCGGCTGTCGTCTGGTGGCGTCCGAACCCAGAAATGTTCTCCTGACATTATGAGAATACATAGATGAGCAGCGAAGCAGGAAGACGGGACAAGCTGTTAGATTGTTTTCCTGATAAATTACTGCAATAATGGATCAGTATGAGGAGTGTGGTTAATTATTTAGTGTTTGTGTACTATAATTTAATTTAAATGTTTTTTCATTGTTATTTCGGCTCCTTCCATTGAAACGGTCACCCATAGGGAAGAAAAATCAGTAATTGTGGTTGTACCCTATTTTAATGTTGTTATTTAGTTGTGTTTTGTTGGTATTTGTATAGCAGAATTTGTAGTTTCAAAGTTTTAAATGATAGGTTATGATTTGTTATCTGTAGTAAAAGCTATTATACTAATAGTTTCAGCACTGCATGAGTTTCTAGTTCGTATTTATTGTTAATTAGAAGCTAATGTATTATATAGTTAATGAGCTGAGTATCCTTCATTAAATTACTCTTAAGATTATGCAGTAGTGTGTGTGTGTGTGTGTGTGTGTGTGTGTGTGTGTGTGAGTAGTCCTGCTGCACACATTATATACTTACATGGCGATTTTTTTCCATTAAATGAGCTCCCTCACATGGAAAGATGGTGCCGTCAGGTGGTGTTTTGTACCGATGAGTCTTGCAATGCAGCACAAATCCTACTTTTCCCCTCCAGGCTTTGACGTCGAGTCAATAACTATCTAATAAGGCGTGTTGGTAGGAACACATATGTTGATGGGTGTAAGAAAAATCTGCAGGTGAGGCTTTCTCTTTTTTTTTTCTCTCCTAAACACCTCCGGGCTGTGAGGGATGTTGGCTCTCCATGGCAACAGCGAGTACTGAATGTCAGTAATGTATAGCTCACATATATATCAGCGAGCCTAACTGTGGGGGGAAGCTGGGGATGTTTACCCCTGAAGAAGCAATCTGAGCTGGAAAATAACAACAGTTCAGCGAGGAATAGCACTTTTAGGTCGTGGAATCACTCTGACCCAGAAATTAAAACACAAGAAAGAATTTACATCGTGGCCACAGTGGAAAACCAGTGAATTATGAATAATTTAACGAGCAATAATAAGGAAAATTACACATTTCCCATTTAAACTGTCCATAACGTTGCTTCAAAGCCCTGTCCGCACAAAGAGGAAAGGGACAGGCAGGGAAAAAAAAGGGGTGACGTATAATATGAAAGTCTAATGTCAAGGGAGGGCAGATGGAGAGAAGAGGAGGAGGAGGAGGAGGAGGTGGGAGGGGCTGCCTGTGGAGGAGAGAGCCACAGGTGAGAGGGCGCCAGCCTCCCAGCTCTGAGTTAATCACTCCTTCTATTTCTCTGTCAGATCCCGGGAGGGAGGAGGGGGGGGGAGGGAGGAGGGAGGAAGGGGTTGGAGGGGAGCAGCTGGCCTTGCGACGGCCACAGGGAAAAGAAAGCTGATTATTAGGCTCCGGCTCTGACTTCTGAGGACTCCAGCCGGAACATGTGTGCGATGACATTGTGTGTACGGGGGACGCGCGATTTCGGTGTGTGTTTGCGCGTGTTTATACACATTCATGAGGAGGAGGTTATGACTTTCTGCGCGCCGTGGGAGCGCACGTTCCTCCGCGCGTTTGCGAGGCGATGTGTGAATGTGTGTGTCAGTGTGTCATGTCCACAGATGTGGAACAGGACCAGTGTAACCACCCCTGATGTGTTTGCACTGCGGGAATGATGAACGAGCCGGTTTGATATTTGTGTTGCCGGCCGGAGAAATATGAGGCCTGGAGCTCCCCTGTCACCCACATCCCTCGCTCCTTCGCTCCCTCTTTCCCCTCATCTCCCCATCTCTCCCTCCTCCTCCTCCTCCTCCTCCTCCTCCTCTCTCTCGGCCTCTCGGGCATGTGTGATTTATGAAGAGTTTACCCTCTCCCTTTATGAGTGTGCATAAATAATAATGTGACTTGTCACAGCGCATAGCCGGCACTGCAGTACCTCAGCTGGTGGCTCGGTTGGTGGATGGGTGTGTGTGTGTTTTTATGTGTGTGTATACTCTCAGTTGGTGCACGCATGCTTCATCACTCTGACTCATTCGACAGATGTGAGTGTGTGGACGCACAGAGAGAGAGAGAGAGAGAATGATAACTTTTTACCTTTTTGGCTGTGTGCCTGAACAATAAGCTGTAAGTAATGCAGGATGACGATATTTTCGTTTCTTGAAAACCTTTGCCTAAGTTTTATCTTTGTTTATGTGTGTGTGTGTGTGTGTGTGTGTGTGTGAGTAGTTATATTTATATGTAGGTGGACTAGGCCTCTGAATAAATCTCTTTTGTGGGGAAAAAATGGAGTTTCTCACCATAAATAAAGTTAGAATTCAAAGAGAGTCCATAGCAGTGCTGTCCCAGAGGTCGTCTTTTGGACTTCGAAGCTTCAGTGAGAATTACCAGTGTATAACATTTACACTAACATTTACATTTAGGGCATTTTGGTCCAAAGCGACTTACAATAAGTACATTTGTCACAAGAAAGAAGCCATAACATATGACCATCGATAAAGTAAAAAAGAAAAAAATGGAAACAATGAATCAAGCCGTCATCTGAGCACAGTAGATGCTATTCATCAAGGATACCTTAAGTGCATAAGTGTTAGGTTTTAGTGCTAAGGATACTAACATATAAGTGCATTTAGGTTTTTTTTGTTTTGTTATTTATGTTTGGGGCAGGGGTGGGGGGAGTCATGCTATGCGGGGTCGAGGTGAAGTCTGAACAACTGAGTCTTGAGTCGTTGGCGGAAGTGTATAATCGAGGCCTCTATGGGGAAGGGAGTGACAACACACCTAGTTTTTATCTGCTCAGGTTTTGAGTAGAGCCTGAGCAATACTCGATTTTTGCGACCAGTGCCAATATTAGAGAGTAAAAAATCTTGAAAAGATTCACGATATGGAGGCAGGATATTTGACAGTTTAACAATAAACTTCTTCTTCTTCCTTTATCTTTTAGTGATTATAATGCAGAAAAAGCGTTTTTACATCGGCACAGATCGGACAATAATACACAGATACCAATGTATAAGTGATGGGTGATCAGTGCATAATATTGGTTGGGCTTTATGTTTGTGACTAGTTAAACATCATAGAGTAGGTCCAGTTTTTGCTCTTTTTCAGTCATTTGCATCTTTTTTGGTGCAACTGAGGCAACATCTTCTCCTCTCTTAAAGAAACTGAACAAACTTACTGTCTAAAACAAAACAAAAAAACAACAAAACCCCCCCGAAGCAGTCAATTATTGATTTGGGTGTTGATTAATATGGCATTGGCCAAAGCTTTGAAGCATTCAGGTCAGCATCCAGTCTTTGAAGTGGATTCATAATGTCTCATGCCTTCACCTGTTGAATGTGGCTCGGCCTGGATTTATTTAATGGAGGCCTCATGTCTTTATTAAGCCACCTAACTGGCTTAACTGGATTTGCATTCTATTCCGAATATTGTATAGAGGAAGTGGAAATCCTGCATGCAATATTTTGCCACGCAGCTGGATTGTAAACGGGCATTTTTCCAAGAAAAATAACTGGAAGAAGCTTGATGTGAATCCTCAGCATGTCGACCCACAGATGTTAACATCTATGCTATAAACCTTGGTTTTTATAAAAGATATTTTTCTTTTTTGGTGAGAAATCTCAAGAGGTAGCAGGATCCACATTTCTATTATGCGACCCTAATGTGCACATGTGTATCTACAGTCATGATCCATGTCATGTTATTGTCGTGAAGGAAGTTTGAAATAATGTTTTCTTCCCTTTGTGAGACAAGTTATTATTTTTACTTTAATTTGGTATCCGTTATGTAAATGGAATGAATTGAAATAGGGCGGGACAAAATATGAGAAACACCTTATAAAATAACGCACCCCAACACCACAGCCTAAGAAATGAGTTCAGAGTTGAGTCAATTCCCTGCCCCTGCCATCCGACATTGATTTCTTCTGTTGCAATTTTTACTTTTGTGGATCTAGTGTTAGATCTGGGTCATCATTTGCGAAATTTGCATGAATGCAAATGCTCCGACTGCCGCACCAACAGACTGAGGAATTTAGTGTTTAGATCAGTGTGTCAGAGGCATCAAAGAGACGTTATGTTCAATGTGGAAGCACCAGCTACTATCTGGAACTGCTGGCATGTCTTCAAACAGAAAGAAGGAAACATTTAGAGGTTCAAGTAGTAATGTGTCTGTGTATGATTCATTATTGCGAGAGAGTCCCTTACCACAGGCTTGACAAGTTGGATTTTGCATCTGTTTGTGCGCTTCAGTTTGCGAGTGGGAGTCCTTGTGCGTCTCTTCACTCGTCTTTGTGTCTTTGTGTCTTTGTGTCTTTGTGGTTGCTTCTCTAATCTTACACACTGCCTGTGTGTGCAGTCATTTGGGTGACTGAGTGTGTGTGTGTGTGTGTGTGTGCAGGCCCAGAGCCAGGTGTGTGTGTTCCTGAGAGGTAATCCCCCCACATCTGGTAGTGTGCTGTATAGATTCAGGCTAGAATAGAAGCGGGATTAGCCCTGCTCTCACCGGTAATACAACCAATTTTCTACTTGTTTAAATAACACAGGCCAAACATTCCTCTGATGGCCCCTGCGGTGCCCTGAAAAGGTGTGTGTAAGTGTGTGTGTGTGTGCGTTGGTGGAGTATGCAGTTTGTGCTCTTGAAGATGGATTCGTTTTTTGGTAACTGCTAGAGTGCATGTAAGTATATCTTTATGTGTGGTGTTTCCATGCAGTCCAGTATGCTGTGTAGGTGTATTGTGTATTGTTGAAGGGAAAATATACACTAGATCACTCCAAACACTGAACAAGCAGTTTGATATTACATATGAAAATACACATCATTTGGTTGGTGGTGTGGTTTTGTTATTCTGTTACAAATCCAAGACGGATGAATCCACAAAAGCTTTAATGGAGTATGTCAAAGAATTGTGTCAGTGGTGTCAACTTTAGACAATCAAAGGACCTGTACATGTTACTTAATTCCTGCCTTACAGTGAACATGGCACATTGACAGTACATTGTACAATAGTATAAACATCTTTGTTATCCAGCCAGCAGCTGCAACCTCAACAACACTTTTCCCTCAACTCACTCTCAACCAGATGACTATCACCAATTACTATTAACTGCTTGTCAATTTAAAATGGCAAATAATGGTCTATGCCTTTTGTGTCGAATTGGTTATCCTTTCTTTCTGTCATTTCTCCCATGATGCCATGGATATCAGGGGCTAAATTTCAGGGTGAGACGCTCCACCCCTCTGTACCTGCGCACTGTCAATATTCATCACGCTTTACAACCATGGAGAAACCCATTCTCCACACATCGTGGCTGCTCTTTGTTGAACAGCCCCTAATTCATACATAGATAGACATTTTTGCAACTGTCTGCAAGCGCTCGACTCTCTTCACACCTTATCCGCTCGAAAATTCAGGGGATGGAAAACAACACCAGATGCTCGAATGCACGGCGAGGAGGAGCCATACAGAAAGGAGAAAGTGTTTGTTTTTTCATGCGCATTTTCCGTCAGTTGACTGTAAACTTCAGCTTGAGTGCTTGCAGCTATGGTGCCGTCAAAAAACACGCGCACCAATTCAGATCGCCAGGTAGCGAAGGCCTTCATTTTCTGCAGTCAAGACGAGAGACTGAGAGTGGGAGGTTTATTCCCTGTGATTCACATTTTAGCGCTCGAAAAAGCAGACGTCTAAAATTGTCTTTGTAAACCTGTACTTTAGAGAAGAGAGCGTGTGTGTCGGTGTGAGTCAGAAGCTTTGTATGTGTGTGTACTGTATATATGGGTGCCTGTGTGTGTGTGTGTGTGTTTGTGTTTGTGTGTGAGATGATTGGGTTACCATACTACTGTCAGGATGCTGAGCTCTCCTTCTGAATTATGCATCTCTCGTTCAAAGAATGGATGAAAAATAGTGTGAGAGGGAGAAAACGTAGAAGCGCGGGGCAGTTGTAAGATAAATGACAACAGCACAAAAAGCATCTCAATGGTCTGTGCCACACACACACACACACACACACACACACACACACACACACACACAGCAGTGGTAGACAGCGATGAGAGAGGAGAAGAGAAATGGGTTGATTACTACCACCGAATGAAATAGGGAAGTGTGTGTTCGTTTGTGAGGTTGTGTGCGAGCGCGTGTGTTGCAGATGCTTATGTAAAGGCTGGAGGCTCGAGTGGTACCAGCATGCAGTAGTGCCTGACTAAAGCAAGGTGGCACTGTTCATCCTCTAACTGTAGAAAGCTTGTGTGTGTGTGTGTGTGTGTGTGTGCCTGAGATCCACATATTTTTTGAAAACCATTTGTGCTTTTGTGGTGTATGTTTTTAAATGATGGCATTATACAGTGTGTGAACATCTATGATTGCATATACACTGTATGTGTGTGTGTATGTGTGTGTGTCCATGCTGAACATACTATCCCCCCCCCCCCCCCGGTGTGTCTCATACAGGACGTGCTGCATTTTGCTAATTAATTCTTAGCAAGAACATCAATTATTAAAAACACTGAACTGCTCCATCTGTGAGACGCAACATGTAAACACCATCCACTGTTCACAGTGGCTGAGATAATTTCATATCCCGGCTGTTAAAAATTCAATAATGATGAGCACTACGCATGCGAACTATGCATCTGATTGACTGTTGGCTCCGACAGCCTGCGAGAATGCAATGATTATAACGCGTGAGTTTTATTGATCACAGTAAAGAAATCCAGTTTTCTCTCACCCCCTCGTGACAGAGGGGTCAAAGGTCGGGCTTGGCTACAGCACAGCAGCCTGAAAGCTGGTAGGGAGTCGGTGTCCTGCACAAGGTCACTTCAGCAGGGTTGAGGGTTTCTGTATGATTTTACACCACCCTGCGGTTTGTAAAGTGCCATTTTGATAATTAGAATAGCTTGATTTTACCATAGGGATAAAATCTGCTTTTGATGTAAACATGCTTGCTAAAGTATACACGTAAACAATGACTTGATTAGTGTTGTCACGATATCAAAATTATGACTTCGGTGCGATACCTGCCTAAAATATCTCAATATCGATACTGAAACGATACCACGGTGGTTAACTATAACATATAACAATATCATCAAAGGCAATGGAATAAAGGATTAGATGATAGAAGGTGGAACTTAAAATGATGTATTTCTTTTTATTAATTAAAACATGTATACTTAAAAAGTCAAAATAAAAATATATATTTTTGTAAAAGCTGCTGAGCTTTATAGCTACTTAACCTGTTATAACAACAATGAAATGATTATGCAGCTATTTAACTTAGCTGCCAATTTGGTTACAATCATCTCTGTATCGAAGAAGAAAAGTGTCTTCTTGTTTTGGTCATTTGTCTTGTTTGCTCTCAGAATTTATTAAATAACCTGATTTTCCATTAAAGGCTCAGTGCTTGTAGTAGAAAAAAATTAACAGCACATTAACTACAATTTCATTCAGCATGAAAATAATGAACATAAATGACATTAACTGTAAGTCTGGCAATTCATAAAATAAGATATTACTTTATTCATCCCACAAAGGGGAAATTTGCAATTTGCATTTCATGATGGTAAAGTTCAAACCCTGGATTATTAGCCTGCAAACTACATTAGTGCACTAAAGTACAACACAAATGACGGAGGTCTGTGCTCTAATCAGACCATTTTCTAATGATATAAATTACAATACATATTATAAATTATTGACAAAAATGTACATGCTATGATTATATTACTAGTACTGATTGACTTAAAATAGATAATTTATAAGTGGTGTTGTTGACCAGCATACTTGTGAACACCAGCGCATGTTATGGTAAAGTTCATGTTACCAATGTGAACGTTGCGTTTGCATACAGAGATGTGTGGAACCACATCGGACTGTTAAACAGTTAGCTTTACCCCTGACTGCCTCGTGCAACTCTGATGGTGGAAAAAGTTTGTCACAAAAACAAAAAACTCACTTGATTTACACCTGGGGGATATTTATTTTGTTATCTATCGCTAACCTGCAGCTCTTTGAACTCTTTGAACAAGTCTGCATGTCTGTCAGCTAGATGTTTCGCCAAGTTGGACTTGTTGGTTTAGTTTACAGACGGGCTTTGTGGTGTCCGTGGGCTTGTCCTTACTGTCGGCAATGTTCGGAAATATTTCCATATTTCGCTCCATGCGTCTGCTTTTTCAACAAGCCTAGGACAGTCAGCAGGAGCACTCATGTCACTTTCAGCCATGTCTATCTCGCTCTGCTCTGTGACCACGCCCACTCTGGCTGCAGGCAGTGAGGAAGCAGAGAGAAGCTGCACACAGACACGCTGTTCATAAAGTACCGATACTAATAAAACGCGAAAAAGTATTGTTTTTAACGGCTGGGTACCGCGGTTCCTTTCTAGTATCGGTTTACCGTGCAACACTAGACTTGATATTATATTTCTGGTGGGGTTTCTGTCAAATCATAGGCCGTACATTATTAAACACTGGTGCTGTTGTAAAGAACGCTTCTCCCGGCGAGAAAGTTCATTAACAAAAAAAAACCAAAAACACTTTACTTGAGGTCCACTTACCAGCTTTTGTAGTTTGAACAACGTCTAATGTCTTCCTCAGCGGATAGAGTTTTCTTAGTTGTCCTGATGCTTTCAGGGTGGTGCGTCCCCCCCCCCCCATTTTCTGCAATATATATTATTATTATTAACTGTCAGCACCAAAGACATTCAGATATTGTACGCATACACCATCCATTTATATTTGTTTGTATGAAAACTATAAATGGCAGAATAGAGTGCATACCTCTTCCAAGGCCCAACAATCCCCTTTAAGTTAGCCAAGGCTAATCTAATATCAGACTTTATAACGCTATATCACCCATCACTGCTTTATCATAATTTAGCTCACCAGGATTCATATTGAATTGTGCTCACTCACACTGTAGATACCAGCCATCTGAGCACACCTGATTTTTTTCATCAAGGTGATCAAACCAGCACCCTGTAGCTAGCTCACCTTATTGGAATGCAGTTGGTGGTAATGGTATCAATTACACCTTTGCGTTTCCAGCTCTACTGGTACATGAATCGTGCCAAAAAACATGTGGTCCCACCCTCTTAAACTCCATTGTCTACCTTTCTATATTTGCTGCATTTCGTTTAGGTTAACCAGTTTCAGGGCTCTGGTATTATACTGGTGCACTGTCATGGCTAACTGGGATGCATAATGGATTAGTTTTATTACTTACTTTATTTTTTTCATGGCACCATTTGGCCCGATACTCAACAAATCTTCGGGGAACAATCCATTGTGTATGAGGCCAACATCAGCGTCAATGGGCCAGAATATGATGCGGCCATGACACCACAAGCATTTCTGTGCACATTTCACAACTTGTTTTTAGATTGGAAAAAGTCTTGCTTTTCAGATTTTATCGTTCTACTTGTTATTGATCTCTCAGTCTACATGCGCTGACTCCATAAAGTTTATGGTCATTCTCAAATGGTTGTTGATGCATTCTTGGAAATGTAGAGCAAAAGTCATTTAAATATCCTCTGGCAAAGTCATTCGACAGAAAGTAGGTCAAGCAAAAATAACTTTATTGCTAATACTTGATCTGAAAAAGAGCAGTGTTTTTTTTTTTTTTTTTTTTTTTTTAAATAAGGCCAAACAACAATATGTTAAAGTATTATGGGTTATGTGTGGGTGGGTGTATGCATGCCTTTCTATGAAATCGAGTAAATCAGTGTGTATTTGTCAGCCGTAGGCCACATATATTGCAACATTTTATAACTCTGGCTCGCGGGCAGTGTGTATGAGAATCCACACAGACACACAGTGTTTATCTCCCTCTCTGCTTCACGCATGGTATTGTATATGGCTTTCATGTATGTCATGATAATCGCTTTGACTCTGCAGCACACACAGACACACAGTCTTCCCAGCCAGTCTGGTCACGTTGGATACACACGCCGCGGCGTGATTTACAGACGATCATAACACGACAATATAAAGGCTTCAGCCATTTGTATTTGCCACGGGTATCAGTTTGTGTTTGTGGGTGTGCACATGTTTGTGTGTGTTATGGAAATGAGACAAAGGGGTCACATTATTCAGCAGTAGTTGACATGCCGGCTCCCCAGGTCCATATCAATATCCCCCCCACAGACGCAGCAGGAAAAATAAGGCGATTTGTTTCCTAGAATACTAATCGCAGTCAGGAGGGACTGAGAGGGAACCTGTGTGTTAAGTAAACATGCTGTGAACTATTCAAGGTGGTGTTCTTTATCCTGGGCCACAGGGTCCTCCAAAAGAGCATGTTGGTGCTGCACTTGAAGGACTGAATTTCGTTCCACTGTGTGCTTTTGGAAAAATGAGCTTTTCCCAGGTTTCCTCTTTGAGCATTTATAATACTAATGTTTAAAGTTCCCTCTGCGAGGAACAGCTGACTGATGGGTTGAATATAATCAGTAACGAGATGCCCTGAGAAAGCTTCTTCAGTAATACATCTTGTCCTCTGAATTGCCATATGATAAGATGCATCGCAATGGACAACAACATCTTTGTTTGTAGGGGGGACTTATACATCAAGTAAAGCTATTTAGCAGCAACAGGAGACAAATCTTACCATATTAAAGGATCAGTTCACTCAAATTAGGGAAAAAACAAAGCAGTTTGTGTCTTACTCTTAATGGTATATACAATTTTCAGATGCCCGTAGACCACAGCCAGACTTGGATTATCCTGTTGAATTTCACCATTAAATCACCCTATCCAATTGAGGATTATTCTCATTTTTGCCACAGGCTCCACATTGCCCATGCTGCTAGCTATGACTCACACTGCATTTTTTCCAATTTATCTACCAAGAAAGAGCCATGTAAAATAATTAGTCCAATCAGCATAGCCACCTAGGCTCATTTACATTGTATTGACAGGCTTGGGTTTATGTAGTGCGGATCTCCTAGATAATGAGGTGATATGTAGTTTGGAAACAGCAGGAGGTTTTTTTAATAATACAATTTCAACGATTTGCCTCAAAAGTAGATTGTGGATGCCTTTAAGATCGATCACCTGACCTCATCAGATCGCCAGCCCCTAACACCTACAGATCTCCTCTACACCACTTCTTTTTTTTCTTCCGTGGTAGCTGCTTTGGATTCAAACTGCATCTTGTCAAAAGTGACTGTTTGCTCAAATAATGGAATCAGTGAACATTTGCCATCAGCATTTTAACATTCTGACACACTCAGTTTTCTCACCTCAGTTTGACCCTGTTCAGCACCCATCAGCTGTCAGCTATTTTGGCACCCTGCTTGCCTGCATCGATCTGGGGCCATTTAATAATTAATATTAGATTAATTTAACATGTGAAGAATCTGTTGTGTTAAGTAAATAGTGTTTTTTATTCGTCACATTTTTGGTTAGGAAGATTTTAGACACTTACCGGTTTCAAAGCATGTGATCAATGGAAAGTCCTCATCAAGACTGAAATTCGGCGCCGCAAAAGGTCCTGCTTTCCTTACTTCAGCTTGTTCCAAATAAAGAAATACATGATTCATTTTGTTGACACTTTGTGTTTGATTGAGTGATGAGTGGAAGCAGCAGGGCGGCCTTCATCAGCATCACTCCCTGCCTGTGTCAGCCATAAAAAATAAACTCCGGGGAAAGCAAATCATCATCACCGCTCCACACATTAAAACAAGTCGTTGTTGTTCAAAACGAATAAATCGTTTTTGAGGGGAGCTCGTGGCTGTGTCTCCGTACGTGCCTACTGGCGTGTGTGTGTGTGTGTGTGTGTGTGTGTGTGTGTGTGTGTGTGTGTGTGTGTTTGCGCACGCACACATCACATTACGCTCCGAGACTTCTGCTTTGATTGATGCTGTCAGCGAGTTTGGAGAAAGAGACGGAGGCTCGGGAGGGAGGGAGATAAGGAGAGAAAGAGGAAAGCAGATAAAGAAGTGAGAGAAAGAGCTCAAGAAGCATCCATCAAGCGGTGCAATCAGATTGTTTTCCTGGCGTTCGGTCTTTTCTTTTCTTCTTCTCTGCATCTGCCAGTCCCTCAATTCCTCATCTTTTCTTTCACTCACTCTCTCTAATGCTCTCTCTCTCTCTCGCACACACGCAATGCAGTCGACGAATCTCCTTTGCAAGGCGGCGGCCAGGTGTCATGAGGATATTGAATCACGGGAGGTTGAGGTGAGAGGCGGCGTCACAGTGTGATGGATGATGCATATTTTGCCCGCCTCCACCGCGCTTATTGTTTGCACACACGTAAACACTTACACAGACACAAACACACACACACACACAGCCTCCGTGCTCCTTCGTTGTTAATTGACGTCCTGCACTCATCTGTTGTTTTATTTCCATCCCTCGTTCCATTGCGGTTATTGCTTTTCATTAAGTGGTCATTTCCTTCTCCTGCACCGTCTAATGAGAGCGTCACGCCGCCACGCACCCATTTATCAAACCATGTAGCCACAATGCATAGCCCCGCCAAGCTGCGCACACACACACACACACACACACACACACACACACACACACACACACACACACGCATTCCACTTCGCTCTATCTGCCATCATGTCCCTGTCTCAATTAGGATTGTTTGTCGTCCCTCTGCCCTCCATCCCCTGTTCATTTGGCCGCCCCCGTCTCTTCCCGACGTCTCATTGTGGCAGCCGTGTCATTGTGTTTGACAGCTTCTCATTCTCGTGTCAGATCTCATTCCACTGTTAATTTCATACGTACACACCTCACCTCACCCCGTCGGCTGCGTGTTAACTCCTCTGAAGAGGCCGCTGCGGATTTATCGGTCAGATTTTTTCCCCCCCCGATTGTTCGTAGATAAAGAAAGTTGTGTTGCCGAAGTGGCATTTGCCGGAGTGTTGTGAGAGTTGTGTAAGAGGTTTGAGAGCAAATGAGCTGTGAATCCAGTTTGCTCGCCTCCAGACACACACACACACCCACACTCTGACACTCACACTCACACATCTGCACACTTGGCAGATTGAGGCACGTTGCATCCCCACTGCTGGCAAGATAAATCACACAAAAGCCTCACTGTGATCATGGCACAGTGGGGACGATATATAACCTGGCTTCCGGCTTGTTCATATTCCAGGAACCTCATTGTTTAGACTGTCATGCTTATCTTGAGGAAAGCTCATTCATTTTAGATCGCCTGCAAACAATGTTTAATATTTTAGAATATTCAGGACGCAGTTTGAGTGTCTGTGTATTTGTGTCTTCCAGCTGGTGGCTGTGTACGATGAGGTCCAGCGTGGGAGGACGGACAGTCCCAGAGAGACCATGTCCAACGGCTTCTCCAGTGCTGCCCCCAGCCCTGAACCCCTCCACTACTTTGCCCACCTGCAGTACTCTGAGCCAATAAGAGGAGAGATTGAAGTCAACGAGGCCAGCCTCAAAGCAAGTATGTCACATCTGCTGTGTGTTTTCTTGTGCGTTTGTTGAAATCTTTTTACATTTTCAGACGAAGATGGCAGCTTGCATCATTCAATCAGAGCCGATTTTGAATGATTACAATTGGTCGTCCATGTTTTGGGTGCGGTTTTGAATGTAAAAGAAGTTTCGGAGAAAGTCTCACAAAACATTTCAGCAATGCTCAATCAACACGTTCATAATTTTTTGTGCATGTGAAAAAATGTATCATGCGAGACAGCGGGAGGTGTGTTTAAGGGTAGGTGTGTGTGTGAGTGCGAGAGAATAAGTCAGAGAAGTACATTTATGGAACAGCTGTAAGCTGAAGCTTCTGTGACGTGATGGCGTGTGAAAACAGATGCAGTGTTGACGCAGCGTTGGCCTCACTTCACGCTCACACACAGTTTGTTCTTGTTTTCACACATTCATCTGACTGGGAGCCATGAAAGCTGGGTGTCTCTTTTTATATTTACTTTTGAGGATAAAGCGTTTTACTAAGATATAACAGGAAATCGCCTAAACTTTGCTCCCGCCGACTTATTTCTGTATGTCTGATCATTTATACTACCAAGGGTAACTAAACCACATACTGCCTCTCACTTCTGCCTACCACTGCTTTATATTCAGTCACATTTTGGTCACATTGAAGTCTGTTAATGCATTTGACTGTACAATGTGACGAACATGACATTAATGAGAACCATTCTACTCCCTCATTTTGTCTTCGTCACATCTGTATCTATCCTTCTAATGACAAAAGCTTCCATCTTTGCGCCATTAAGGTGATGGATATACTCCAAGTCCGCTTCTGAAATACCAAATATCTTGATGAATTAATGCTTAAACAACTAATGCTTTGTTTTAATTTTATATATGACTAAGCCTTTCCAGGGCTGACTCTCATATAACTACACTTACAGTATTCTAAGTCTCCTGTTGTATACCATGTACGCTGATCAGCCAAAACATTAAATGGGCTAACAGGTGAAGTGCATCACACGGATCATGTGTTACAATGCAATGTTTTGCACAAAAGCGTTGGGTCCAGGCATCCAGATGGATGCCACTTTATACACACCTCTCACCCAAATACAGTTGCAGCTGAATTACCAATTGCAGTGGTGGCCCCAGCAGGATACTGGCAAATTACTCAGGTACTGCCTGAAGAATGTGACAGAGAACTCAAGGCAGCAACTTGGTCTCCAGAGGAGGTCCAAATCAAATAGTGCATGTGTGGCATATGTGGGGTTTCTGAGGATCTCTCTTTGCTCTGACCCGTCCAAGTGTAAACACAGGACCTCTTGGGGTGTCCTGTGGTGTGTGTTGCGAGTTGAGGCCTCCATTGATCAGACTTATGCCACAGATGCTTGATTGCATTGGGAATTTGGAGGCCAGTTTGACTCCTGAGCATTTTTTTGTGGTGTGGGTAGGGACCATTGTCAGGCTGGGGGGTCGACCTCTGCCATCAGGGAGTGCCGTTGCCATGAAGGGATGTGCTTTGTCTGCAGCGGTGTTTGGGTGGGTGATTTATGAGTGGAAGTGGCATCCACATGAATTCCGGCACCCAAGGTCTCCCAGCAGATCATTGCATTTCAACAAGATGATCAATGATATTCACTTCACCTGTTTAGTGTTGTTGCTGATCAATCATGTATTGGCTGGATTTAATGTAGTGCTGTGCAGCCAATCACAGTCTCTGTGATATAGAGTGAATCGAGACCTGTGGTAAGACAGCAAACAGAGAGGTTAAGGAAGTGAACGATGATGAGTGAACAGTTGACCTTGATCAAAAATGACAGTATGCTCCATTTTGTAAAGGACTTGTGGCAGATACTTTAAATCATTGTTATGATTGTCAAGCCCTAAAGAAAGTCTGTTAAGGCTGCAAGAAATCCAACAATGGTTGTGTTTATATGTGGATCAGCATTATGCTTTTGAGCATTGAAGTGTTCCAGATATGGCGTTTACATGGAGCATAAAAAAACCCTGGTTATTCATATCCCTGTGTACACGATCATAGCAGTATCAGTATTCTGATCATCTGCCTGCAAGTGAGTCTTGATTTCTCACCATCTCAGCCAACATGAGACGGTTCAGAAACCTGGGGTAAGCGTCCGCCTGCCGTTGTATCCCGGTTTCTATTTGAGTACTCCTGGTAGGTTTCCCAAAGCTGGGATAACGTCTTATCCAGGTCTCTGAAACTGCATGCAACTGTTGACATGCACACAACATAACCAGGATACTCCAAAACCTCTGTTCTTAACCAGGGCCCCCACTTTTATCCTGCTCTTCTGCATCATCCGCCCTCTCGTCTCTCTCTCCCTTTTCAGCTCTTGTTTTCTATTTTGTTTGCTATCCTCTGATTCTTTGCCCCTCTTGGTATTTAGCTCTTGCTCTTATCTCAGTGATTTTATCTGCAAGTGCAGCAGCACAAAAGCTTAAAATTCCAATGTCAAGCAGCCTTAAGTGTGTGTGTAGAAATCATATCGAAATGACTGAATAAATATAACAAATGTTTTCCTTTCCTTTAACTGGCCATGTTTTTATAGAGAAGTGTTGCAGTGATAAATTACATTTTTATCTTCTCGGCCTGCTTAACTCCTGCCGGGGAATTCTTTGTTTGCTTGTGAAGTCAGAGGTTAGGGTCAGCTGAAAAACAAATCACTTCTGAGGCTGTTAGCAGTTCAGTGACTCGATCAAGGTCAGCTCCACAGGGCAGATACAGTACTAAAAAGACAAAAAAGTATTTGTGCAGATGATGATAGAAAAATGCTGCTTTTTTTTAGGTCAAATGTGCATAGAATGGCTTTTTTTTCTGCAGTCAGGAAATAAAGTTACTGGGTCATGGTGCATCTCCAGTGGGAAAAAAAACATCACAAGACTAGTCAGTCAGACGCCTTGGGGGGCCTCGAGGGAAATATCTGCTCCGTCTGGCCCACAGTCTGTTCAGGCTAAAGATATATTTTACTGTAAATAATCTAGAGCATGGTATTTATCTGTTCATTTTTCTTCTTTCTTTTTTTTTTCCCAGTGCCTCGTATGTATCCATTCTTGAATGACAGACACAACATGAAAGATAAAGGATTAAATGAGGCTGGATGTGATTTAACAAGGGTCTGTCTAATCACTGGGCCACCCTGTCACCCCCTTTCATTTTTCTCCTTCCATCTGTCGGCTTTAGAAAAACAGTGTGACCCCGCCCATACAAACATATACACACACCTGCCCTTTGCCACCCCTCTCCCTTTACCCGCTTTTGCCCTATGCCCCGTTATCTGCCCCCTCTCCACTCATGTCTCGCCTACTCTACTATTCAGCTTCAACCACCTGCCATCCAGCTCACCACCCGGCTCCTCTAGACCCTCGACCCATCACCCCCTCCACCTGATACCTTCTCTGCATGGCTTCCAGCTCTAACTAGATTAGCGCTGTAGCCAGTTAGCATGCCCAGGGTCCAGCAGAGCGTGAATGGACTAATTTCAGCCCCCCCACCACCCAGTCTTTTACCCAGTGGGACCCATTCCTGCCCCTACCCCCTCAAGCTGCCCTGTTGAACCCTGACTAACTTAGTTATGATTTGACCCTGTGACGCCCCTCACACAGAGCCAGGCTCATGCATTAAAACAGCTTTGTCATCCAGACATGCACGCATGCACATAGACACAGGCACAATTTGACAAAAGAATCCTCGCATGCAAGTTAAACAACCCAAAAGTGCTCACCCATCCACTGCTGGGAAGGTCTTAAAGGAGTGTGTATCTGTGTGTGTTGGTTCTCCCTTTTGTTCTAACAAAATCAGTTGTTAACTGGGTGTTACATCACTTCTAGTCTGACGACCGTTTGTAATGACATCATTTCTGGGAAGAGCGACAGAGACAGTCAGGCCGATTTCAAGATTCTTTTTAGAGTAGAAATTTGAAGATGTATCTATTAACAGTATTCTTTACAAACGTCCAAACTATTCTCTTTAACTGATAAGCATTCACCCATGCTAATAATGTTTCCCCTATAACTGGATTAACCCTTTCTTCTTCTCAGTCAGATGAGGTAGTGCTGACATGAACACAACACTGGAATCAGCCCGAGTTACGCTTTCCAGTGCTGGAAATTTCCAGTGTCCATTAAGTATAAACGTTTGCTTGTAAATCACACTCCTTGTACTGTAGCTTCAGATGTTGCCTGCTATAGAAGGAACGAAATAGCACGAATGTTAATTTCTGTCCATTTCTGTCTGTTTCTGGCCAGTGCTTATATTTCATTTTTAAGCAGTTAGGCCGGTTGCATCATGCATCCCCACTAAACCCATTCTTCAAAAATGGAATTTAAACAAAAAAAGAATAG
This sequence comes from Sparus aurata, assembly GCF_900880675.1. Taxonomy (NCBI): domain Eukaryota; kingdom Metazoa; phylum Chordata; class Actinopteri; order Spariformes; family Sparidae; genus Sparus; species Sparus aurata. Next base: position 5,379,267 of record NC_044210.1, on the reverse strand, counting down.
AAGTTATGAGATTCATGAACATTTACCGTTTTGTTTTACACTATCAATATCTTTTTTTTCCTTACAGTTTTAAAGAACATGATATGTCATCAACAAAATTCATATATCCGACATCTGCCGTGTTAAAAAGCTTTACCAATATATTGTTCTATCAGAGATATATCAGAGACATATTGGTATCGACGAATATGTAGTTTGATATGCGCTGATATTAAAAGAATGTTATAAAGATGCTTAGGGTTTTTTGTAATTACTAAATTCCCAGTGTTTATTGTTTCAGTGCACTGATGTCATTTTGAACAATATCCTGCCTCCATTACATTACATATCTCTGTTACAAGTGTTGTTATTGACCGCATTTGAGCAATCATTGGCTGATATATCGATATCTGAATTTTTTTTTTACCCCCAATGTCAGCATTGGCATTGGCCCTAAAAACTGAGAGTTCAGGCTCCTGTTGTAAGATTTGGACTGTCCCATCGATGTCCCTGGCATACTCAAGTGCATCACACATCTGGCATTCGACGAGGATCGGTTGGCGCCTGTAGCACACACCAAACGGGTGACACGGGGAGGAAATGATTGATTCATTCACACATTTCAAATTATGTAAAACCTTTTTCCCCCCCACAAAAACACTGACATGCCAAATAATGACATTTCAAAGGAGCCCTAGTTATCCTGCAAATGACTGAATGAATATATGTCATGTCAAGCTATGACATGTAGTAGATATTCCATAAGCTTCTAAATAAAGGGAATAAAACCGTTCAAAGGGTTAAACAAGATAGAAGCAATACGTGCTGGCAGAATATTGTGCTGCAGCTGTCATGTATGTTGTCTTAGTCGAATTAAAGCCAACGTTGGAGTAAATATAACCTGGTGGCTGTGTAACTGTGACATTTAATAGCTTTATTCGGCTCATGTTCCAGGAAACATCATTGTTATCTACCTGCAGCGAGGCTAACAGCTGTGGGATAATAAGATGTGTCACACAGGCTACGTCTCACCCTTCAATCGAGATATTCACCCTATTAATCAACAAATCGTGTAAACTGGGGCAACTGGGCGAATCAGGTCACCCCAAACCACGAGAACGCTTAAATCACACTGTTACCTTAATTTGATTATTCACAATAATCTGGTTATAGTGTGCATGTAATCGCACTGAGTGGTGGTGGACAGGCTGAAGAGTAATTCAGTAATCAGTCAGCCATCAAAGTGTTTGTCTGTCAGGTTGGGCTGTTTGTTTGAACAGGGTGATTGGACTTCACACTGCCCCAGTGGGATGATTAGACCTGCATTGATCTACACGGCCATGACCCACACACACACACACACACACATACGTGCACACTTGGGAAGAGAGTCCTTATCGCATCATCCCATGAGCAGCCTGAGCCAGGTTGCACTATCGATTGAGAAAGAAACAAGACCACCCTGGCCTGTGGCATGAACACGCACGCACGCACGCACACACACACACACACACACACACACACACACACACACACAAATACATACAGAGGCACAGTTGCAATTTTTCGATAAATGTACTCACACACACACAACACACGCATGCTTGCACATGCAAACTCAAAGGCAAACAAAAGCACAAATACTGATTACCGTGTGTACCCAGACCCACACACGGTCACACACAGTCACACACAGTCAGACAGAAACATGATGCATCCTTGTTTTCATCCTGCCCCGGCAGTGAACTAGCACTGTAGCCTTACAGAACTTCCACAGAGCTGAAAACAAGAGGAAATTCTTAAAATAAACCCCAGTGTTCCGAGGATTGCATAAGCAGCCTAGTTTGGCGTCGAGCTGCAGATGGAGAATAGGAAGCAGATAAACACAAAACTGGCATCACAGGGCGTCTTCAGGTCTCTCCAATTACGCAAATCTCAACGGAAAGATAAGGGAGGTACATAACATGGGTGTGTTTTTGAATGCGTTATCGTTTGGTTTTTCTGGCCTTGAAGTGGCGACTGAGATGAGCTTGGTTGGCGAGGTCTATTTAAAGTCGCAGGGTACCTTGTGGTTGTGGCTATAGAGTTCTGTCAAATTAGCCAACCTAAAATACATCTCATAATTTAGTGCTTCCACCTCCTCTCCACCCTTTTGGCAGGAGACTGCATGTTAAAGTCAGCAAATGCCTGTGATCTTAAAATAAATGAAAGTTCTGCTCACTTTGCACAGAGGGCAATCATGATGTGCAGCTCCTGAGGGCTCCAGATGCCACGCTGCTGCTTTAAGATGAACTTTTAGTCTCTCTTCATAACTTCCTTAAAGGCTTTTCAGTTTTATTTCTTGATCAAATGCAAGGCCTGTTTTAGATCAGATAAAAAAAAATGTTCAAATAGTGCTTAGATTCAATAATTTAGCATTTAAAGTTAATTATATCTTCACTGTAGATGTCTATACATGTTTTATATTTGATTTTTGACAACATCCACTTGATCTTTTTTTTTTTTTTTCCAATTTGTGCATTGAAAAAACTTGAGTGGTGAATTATTGCAATACTTGGCGCGAATAAATCACTACATACATGAAGCATGTGATTTCAAATTAATTCAAGCCTCCACTGAAGAGAGGAAAAAGTGGTGGCAAACTAACACATCAGACCCGGGCTCTCCTAATTTCTGTCATTACACCTTTTTCTTCCATTGCAATAGTTGTCATGCCTCCCTTTTAGAGGCCGAGAAACGAAATGGCTCCAATCAGCAATAATGATAGGGGAAGCGACTAATATAAAAGTTGAATACTGAAGTAAAGGTCAGCACGGTAGCATCAGCAAACCCTTGTTGGTTTATTTCACTACGTACATTTTCATTTTCATTCTTCATCAGCAATGTAAATCGCCCTGATTTTTCCGTGCATTATTCTCAGAGAAACCAAAATGTGCAAAATGTTGATCCATCCCTTTATCTGGGTCTACACCATATGTTAAAGGGGTCTATTTTGGGCTGAGACCCATCCTCCACCTTAGTTTCATGGAAGTCCGTTCAGTAGTTTTTTTTTGTAATGCTGCTGACAGACCTACCTCGAAACAAACAGACATGGGTGAAATTTAACCTCCTTGGCCACAGTAACTATTGCAAACTGATCTTATGCACCGTCACCAAAACATTTAGATTCTTCTTCAAGTGTGGCAGGGATTGCTCATCAGGTCAATACATCCATATGCTCCTAGCCCAATTAGTCGGTGTTGCTTGTTGATGTAGGATACAATTATCCAGGCATGTAAACAACTGAATGGTTTATTCCATTAAAGTAGTAACCCATGCTGAAACCTGTTTCCTGCAGCCCAGTCACCTTCGATTACCAATGACTCTGTGGCAATCTTGTTTATCAGTGTCCAAACGGTGGCTGACCTCAACAGAGTTAAAACTGTCACTCACATCAATATCTCCGACCCCCTGTGACACCACTTGACCCCCCTAAGGTCAATGCAGGTCAGAGGTCAGAGCCAGTGACCCTCAGGTTCCTTCACATGGCTGGGCCGGGCTCCGGGACTCTAAGTGGTGGGAGGATTGATGGAGGCGGATTTGACTCCGATGGATAAATGGAGGAGGATTTATGGGGCTGACCGCTGGGTAATGGACCCTGACTGTGACCATGGAGTGGCCTTGGTCACTTAACAAAGTCGCATCATCGACATTGCGGTGATGTATAAGTCTGTATTTGTAGGCCTCATTTTGAAAATCAATTATAGCCACTTTGGAAATAAGCTGTTTCCTACACTTCATCACTCAGTATCTTTTTAAAATCTACAGGATCCAGTTTTAACAGGTTCTATAATTCAGTCCAGCTGGCCTTGCAATATTCAAGATATTTTGGTACTTAATGTACCTCTTTTCCTTGAGGTTCCATTTAATGTTGTGCAGTTCATCACTGTGTGGAACTTTTTTCCATATGGTGGGGAATTCTTTAGTATTACCACAGCAGACTTGGCTCAAAACAAATATGTGAGTGTAGGTGTTTTCCTTTTTAAAAACCCAATATGTGCTCACTGCTCGGTGAATTTTTGTCTGCATACACTTTCAATACTAGACAGGTGGTAACAGGAGGGAGAGGGAGAGAAGGCAAAGGAAGGTTAGATTAGAAAGGTATTTGTGTCAAAATGGAGAAAGTAAAACTAAAACGTTGTCAGAAAAATAAATACTCCAGTGAAAGAAATACCTAAAAAATATACAGTAACACAGTATTTGTACTTGCACCCTACCTCTGCTAACATATCCACTCAGTATTTTGCATTCCAATAACATAAGTGTGTACGCAAGCTAAGGATAGCCAGCTAGCTCCGGGTCTATGCAGCTCTAATCATCACAGCTGTACAAAGTGTGCTTACAGCCATTAATGGCTTATAATTCATCAAGAGTGCATCTGTAAATTATGTATTTACCATACACATAATAAAGCCATTAGTTACATTTTAGTGATGATTTAAGTTATTTAATTTTGGATAAAGAGTCTTCTAAATCAGCTTTATGGCTCACATGCTTAACACAACCTGAATCCAGATAATCAGACAATAAGAATAGATAAGAGGATGGATGTGTTTAAATATGGATGTAAAGATTCAGTTGGACAGCGTGAATAAGTTAGTATGAAAGATTCAAATTAGGGGTGTCACAATTTCGCAATATTCACGATAACTGATATAAAAAAAAATGACACTGATATTGTGTTAATGATGCGCATATGATAATATGGTCTGGATATAATAAGATGTTCAGCCTTGTGCATCTTTTCTTAATGAGCTCATCTGGTTGCCTTTTCAGTATTTGTTCGTAATTGTTCTTTTTGCTCACTTTTTTTTAATAATTATAGTCACAGACTCCCTCTCCACCTCCCTACACTCATATTTTGATGATGATTTACTGTGAGAGCACCCACACAGTAAACAAAGTTAAAGATAGATTTGAACCCTAGCACTTTTCTTTTCACATGTCTATAGATATTGCTTTAATATCTTTTAGCATAAATATGTTCAGTTGTGATAATTGTGTAGTGAAAATCCGATATGATGAAAGCACTTATGTAAATATACATCTGAAAAAAAGGAGGTTGCTAACAAGTGGCTAATTGAGACGACAGTGTATATCTAGTACACAGCTGTTTTTCGTCTGGTGATTGGATTCAAGTTTCAAATATCTTAAATGTGATCTTTACTGACAAAAATACCTTTGCCGAACAAGGAAACCATGGTCCTGGTTTCTCCCACACTTCATTTAAATATGTAAAATTGCTCTGCCCTAATGAAATATTAAATATTGCAAATGTCGTTTCTGTTTTAATGTAGCAGACAGGGATATGCCTCGATGAGCTCGCTTAAAACAAAAAACTGAAATGTCACTGTGACATGAAACAGGTGGAGTAAAAGTGGAATAAAATGTGTTTGGAAAAATAAACCCGTATGAATCAGCATGCATCGCAAAGCATGGCATTAGATGACAAAATATTCACTCGGTGGTCATCTTTCCTCGCTGTCCTGCTGGTCTTGTTGGGTTTTTTTTCCAGTTTATCTTTGGGATCCTGACTAAGGTCCCTAGCACATGTCCACGCAAGCCTGGGGGGAAAATTCCCCACCAGTTGCTGTTTGCCTTCTTCAGGTCTGGATCTTGGTCTTGTCTCGCCAACCATATCTGCTAATTCAGCTGCAGCCCCGCACTCTCTCAGCTGGATTTCTTCAGCTCTATACTCTGACTCAAATTAATATCCTGCTTGTATAGTTGAGTCAGCCAAAACGCTGTACAAAGTCCTCCCCCTTCAGCTGGTTATCATGCTAACTTCTGTCTCCTTAACATAATATTTCTTCACATTCTGTTGATAATTTGTATCCTGTTTCCAGCTAGAATTATTTTATACAGCACCTTTAGTAAGACTCAACACAATCCACATTTTTCCCAAAGTTTGTTTTTATCACAGAACATACGTAGTTAAATAAGTATCCTCTACTGACATCAGCCCTGCAGTTGTCAAAGCAAAGTTACTTGACTAAAGAATTTGCAGCTCATTATCAATGCAAATGCAAATCAGATCCCTCTGTAATTTCTGTAAATTGTTTGTACAGTCCGTCGTCATTTGCCTCTAACGCCATATGTACCAGCGCTATCGTCTTTAGCTGCGAGCGAGTTAACACGTCGACCCCGTGTGGGTGGCGTGCATCTGTTTGTGTTCCCAGCTCAACCTCGGCCTCTGACTGATCTCAGAGCTGACCGTGAACTCCCATTTCTTTCTGATTTACTCCTCCGGACCCCATCGCTGTGTATTCTGGTCTCTGTGCAATCATGAATTTGACTTAAAAACAAGCATTTGTCCCTCGGATTTAAATATTATAAATGAGTTTCTCTTGGACCTCTGCCACCTAGAGCGAGTCTGTGGACGCTTTCAGCTTCGACTTTGGGCTGAATATGCAAGCATGCCGTGACTAAAATTCACTTTGTGTTCGCTCTGAAAATACCTTGACAAAAGACTCATTTAATACCATTGAAAAGTATCTGCTGTGTTTGACCTATTTTAGATGCACACAAGATTAATAGATAATCAGATGGAGAGAGCAGAAGCCATTGATATGTTGGAGCGCTGTCTGATGTGTTTTTCTGATGCCTTTTGATGCCGGCTCTGAGAAGATACCTGTTTTTTTTTTTTTGTTTTTTTTTTCCCGCAGATGTTTCTGTATCAAATCAAAGCACATTTCATTATTTCAAATCATGTTGTTTTCTGTGTAGTTTCTGCCTCACGATTCTGCGTGAAGTCTGCTTTTTCCAAATCAGATTAGACCACATTCTGTTGATTTCCCTCACGAAAGCAAAGAATCCGAAACTGGAAGCCGAGCAGCCGTAATTAAAAGAACATTTTGAAGCTTTTGTGCCCTCACATCAGTGACAGTGAGTCGGCGCTTCGTCTTTAAACTTCTACTGTTGGTAGAAGTGAAAAAGACGTGAAGCACAGACAGATGGAGGGTGAGACCCACTGATGATTAGGCGAACCTGAACGCGACATCAGATGAGCGAACATGTGGAGATTATTTGAGCCGTAAATGATAGTTGCATGTGTGCCTGGAGTGGCTGGAAATTTCTCATCTGTCTGCAATCACAAACCCCGGCACACTCAGACACAACGAGACCCCTGCCACTTCTTTTCCCTCCCGCTTGTTCTTGTCCTCTGCTCTCTCTATTCTGACCACGTTAGACCAGGACCCTGTCACTGACCCTCCAAAGAGAGATTGATTACAGGAAAGAGGAGAATTTTGTTTGCCTTCGCGTTCTCCGTCTCTCAGTTTTCTAGGTTTTCTCCCTCCCTCCTCGCTGTCACTATTGGCCCGGCTCTCTCTTTCCCTTTTGTTTATCTCCCGCTCTCCCCTTTTTTCGCTCCCCTGTCTTTATTTTCTCCTCTGTCGAGTTAAATCTGAAAACACCGAGCTACGAGTTTTACATCCACAAATACCAGCCTGCTCCCTTTTGGGCTGGATATTAAAAGCAAAAGGCGGCACAAAGGTCCAAATTAGATTCTTTTGAATTGTTTTATTGTTGATTCAGACCTGCCCATGTTACCTCTCCCTCTCTCAGCTCCTTTGGGCTGCGGGGAAGGGTTGCGGTAAGTGTGTGTGCATATGATTATGTGTGTGTTTATGGGGCATGGAGGCAACAGCTGGTCATATGAAAATGCACACAGTGGGTGTGAGACTTGGGCGTATTGCGTAATGGTTGGGTGGTTGTCCGTCCACTCTTTGACCATTTGAGAATCATCTTCAAATGAATTATTGAATCATTATTTTTCATAACAGAGGGACTTATTTATTTGTGTTAAATACATACAATAAACACTACATGTGTCTCGTTCATTCCTAGTTAGTTTCCATTCAGTTGTCTTTTTGCCTCATCTTTATGTGACAGCAGATGCCCTAAATTAAAATTCTCTTGGAGTACTTTGGTGTCAAATGAATGTGAAATGCTCAGAGAGCCTCAGTGATATTTCTAACCCTCTGAGCCTCCCTAATGCTCATTTAAACAAGATGCAGGCCGGCTGCTTGGCGCGAAAGTTGCCAAAAGACTCTCCAACCCCTCAGATTATCCTCCGTGCTTTTGGATTTTGAGAAAACAAATAATATGATTTCTGCCAAATAAAATGCAGGTTACTATAGCGCCGTTTATGCAGCCTGTTAGAGGGGGGATTGTTGCACCAGCAGAGAAGGTAGAACAGCGCTGAATCAACGTCTCTGTAAAAGGAGTTCTATAGCAGGACAGGACAGCTGTGTGATGTTATGACATGTTAAGTTTATTTATTTATTTATTTATTTATGTTGTTTGTTTCGGACATGTCAATTCATAAGCATCACATTTCATCATTGTTCAAATAATACAACACACATGGCCGAAAGGGAAAAGCGGGAGAAGCCAAAGCTTATCAAGTCCCGCCCCCATTACCCACAGTATAAAATCTTCATTCTGATCTTTTCTTGTCTTTTGCAAATTACTTTTTTCTTTTCTTCTCTTTTTTTCTTTTGTTATGACCTTTGACAAAACATATTACAGCAGTAGCATACAGAGCTGAATTCAAGCTCTAGACAGTACATACAGATTACATGTGTGTCTGCACATGTGTCCATATTAGTCCATCATGAGTGAACAACAGTCTCATCTTATGGCCTCATCTTATAGCCAGGCTTGCCACAAAGTCAGAATATCCAATTGAGAGAGAGCAAAAGTCCAGTGTATTTATTATTTGTTGAGATGGTGTTGGGATGGTGTAAGAGCCCTTTAATGCATTTTCATGTTATTCATCAGTCTCCTCTGCAGCTTTTATGGCTGCTAGCTTCGCCATGTCCTCCCGATTGGTGGCTACATCAACTCGCATCTGTATCACGAAGTCGCGGATTGTTGAGATGTCAGAGCGTATCCCGACCACAGCACTCCGAGTATTGGCGTTGTCCGCCCTCGCACTGGTCTGCTCAGTAGCGATCTTTCTCATTTTCCAATATTGCATAAAGATTCCAAATCCCAAAGCGATCGTTCCAATTGTCATGAACGTGAACATGTACACGTCCTCGACATCTTCCACATCCAGTGCGGCAAGTTTGCAACGTTTGCAACGTTTGGGAGATTTATAAAGCAACTCATAGAGAACAGACACTGACAATGCGGAAACCTTTTCGAAAACCAACTTATTTTTTGACTTCATCGGCACTGAGCAACTTTCACAGGAATTAGCGGGGCCCCACCTCTGACACTGTATCCATATTTCCCTTAATAGATCTATGATCATGCCTCTTTTGCATTAGGAACGAAAATAGTTTGATAAAATACTCAATAGGCTCATAAACAGCCTGTCATGTCCCTTGATAATAATAAGTGTGTAATTTAGTTGTACCATGCGCCATGTGACTGACAACAAAAGGAGAGCGTGTCAGAAGCTATATTGTGGATCCCACCACAGTTATCACAAGACCAGCCATGCTCCGCCTGTAAACTGTTACCTCACACAATAGCTCTGGTAATGTCTGCTTGACTTGCGATCTGATACCGTGGCCTGTGAGCCGCAGCCTCGCCGGCGAGCATACCGACCTCGTCGGCCGCTGAGACACTGCAGCTGCGACAGCCTAAAGGGTTGGCATGAACACCGTGGCAACTATGGCTCACAATCTGCTGTACCGGCTCCGCTCCTGGCCAAGTGTTGTACAACACAAGCACAGCCCATTACCACCAGAGTGAGAAAAATCAGTGCTGACAGAGAGGAAATTGTGAATAAGAAAGGACAGGTCAACTCGCTGGTGCACCAGCATTTTTATTCATTTGTGTTTTTCATTGTAATTCTAACCCGCGTGCGTGGATAAAGAGGTTTGTTCAAAAAAAAAAATTGACGTTCCTTTGCCTGATCTTGAAAAATGATAGAAATACGTCAGGTTATTGAAAATGATTAACAATTATCAATACTGACTGATAGGAATCTTGACTATCGTGATAGACTTTTCAGCAATATCGCCCTGGCCTACCACATTGGGCTAGTGTCATGATTCAAGTGAAAGACAGACTGACCTACAGCATCCCCTCTTTCTCTACACAGACACACCTCTGTTGGTGAGGAGCAGCAGCGACTCGGCTTTGGTGCCGTCCCACCCAATGACAGCCACGCCCCCACCTGATGACCACAGCAGCACTTCTTCTGAACAGGTGAGCACACCGTCGAAAATGACGGCCTTTGACATGTGCAGAAGTGCGAAAAAGCAACCTAAAAACTGAATGTATATTGGCCGCTTTTAGGTAAACTAGAAGCTAAATTCTATTACTGTCTGTTATTTGAAGACACTGATTTCTTGCATAGTTTAATTGCTTTTTCAGAGAGGGGAAGAACAGAGAAATAGGCATGGTGTTCCCACAAAAATTGGACAAAGCGTTCACTTTTGAACCTCCTACGGTTCAAATTAGACGTTTTGAATGGAGCAAAATGTTTTAACCAAAGCAAGAGACAATGGAAAGGAAAAAACGAAGAATGTCAATGTTAAATTAATATCGGAGAGATGGACCTATTACATTTCCCATTACGTGTCTGGTGTGTGCCTTTCCCTCATAGCAGACAGAGGAACCCAATGAATATTCCTCTTGTGGTCAAGCTCCGCGCCCCGGGCTGTACTTTGAAAGGGTCGGCTTTTCAAGTGCGCTCCATCTTTTCCAACAGGACCGCCATCAAGGAGGACTTTGTTTGCTGCCTTGTCTTGTCCCCTCTGTGGGTGATTGCATGTGTGTTGTAGTGTGCAAGACAGAGGCTGTTTGAGGTCACACTCGACACTAATGTGTGTGTGTTAGGGGAACTCAGGTAAAGAGAGGCAGGGGAGAGAAGGGAGTCTTGTTGTTTTCCCCCCGCCGTGCTCGACACAGCAGTGACTAAGCAGAACTCAGGCATCAGCGGGCGTTGAGTAAACACAATGACAAAGCCCATATTTGCTCTCCAAAACACGTCAGGCCTTGTCTCCTTCAAACAGCATGGCCGTGCCACAGTGGACAGGCTCATTATAGATGGTTTAAAATAACTTACAGCTGTTCTCCATCTATACAGACTACATCTCTATGCTGGCTGCTTGAAACCTCAGCAGCCTTATTTAAACCCAGACAGATGCTCTTAAGATCACTGGTAGATGTTGGTATCTTATTGTTTTCGTCTGCATGCAATGTTTTAAATGCAAATCTGCTTTATCATATGGGGATGAAGAAGAGACGATGCATTTGACGTTAGTTGAAAAGTCTTGTGATCTACTACCATATTGGTTCACATCAAAGAGATAGAAGTTGCATGATAAGTTTTCATAATGTCGTTCATTTGAATATTTAGAAATGATTCTCTATGTTGCTTTGCCATAGATCCACATTGGTGGTATGGCTCTATGGATGGCAATATCGTGAGTATTCACTTTAGATAGCAGTATCTCGGTGAATACAGGATGGATACATAAAAGTTGGTTCTAAAAGGGTATCCTGCTGACTTTGATGATCTGGCGACATTTCAGTGGTTGAATAATGTGGCTCTTCCTGAAAAATCCCCAAACTATTGGATGGGTAAAGGACATTCATGATTCTCTCAGGATGGAGCGTAGCACCATCATCGGTTTAAATTTTAAATTTCTCTAACCAAATGCTAAAATAACTAATGACATTTCCATCAACCTCAGCTTTACTCTGTGTTCAGTGTTAAACAACACATGCTAACATGTTAAACTAAGAAAGTGAATGTGGTATACATACCAAAACATCAACATGCATGTTAGCGTTGTCATTGTAAGCATAGTGGCATGCTGGCATTAGCATTTAGTGCTGATCCTGACTGTGCCTAAATCCAGCCTTACAGAGCTGCTAGCTTGGCTGTAGTCTTGTTAACTTTAATAAAGTGAGTAGTGTGTAGTACATGTAATTGAACATCAGGTTCCTTCATTGGTTTTACAGTCATAAATGTTTTTTCCAGCTTTCTAGATTGATGTTTGATCCGGAGCATGAAAGGGTATTGTGTTAACCTGGCATTCAAGAAAGTCCGAAATGATGAGTTTTACGTACAGTAAGTCGATATGATGATGTGCACACAAGCATCTTGATTACTGCTTATGTCCATGTCTGTAGCACCACGATGGAGCTGAGTTACCTCCTGCAATCAGGCAGGCAACGTTTACACAGCAGCAGTATAAATTGCCAAAGTGCTTTTGAGCATAACACCATGTACAGTAATCTGCAAATTGAACAATCTGATCGATACTTGGGATTCAGACTGTATAATCCACGTATGACTGAGGCACCCAGAGGAGAACAAAGACTATTCGTTACCTCCGAGTGTGTGATTGTGCGCTCGTGCGTGTTTATATGTGCGTGGGTGTGTGTGTGTAAAGTCTTGAAGGCCGTCACAGCTGTTGGGCATATTGAGTCCTAGGACTGATGGACTTCCATAGATCAATACACTATCACTTCATCCTCAGTCATCCACTGTACCGCTCCCCCTTATCTCTACACACTCACTTACTCATACACACATGCACTTAAACACTTACAAGAACCACGCACACACACCCACTTGTGTCCCTTTTTGTCTTGGAGGAGGTATTGAAAGCTAGATAAAGTGTAATTAAGGCTGATACAGTGATAAATATGCGCCCTGCCCCTTTAATTGATTTTACTGCCTGCTCTGGTGAAGGCCAAGGTTGGCCCACTCCTCTCTGTCTTTGATTCACATGTAGTCTCTGCACATACTCCTTTTAGTCTTTCTCTCTTTGTCAGAGGAGTTAATGAAACTGGCAAAAGGCTGAGTAGTGCTAAACACGCAGCCGGCCCTTTAATTGATTTGGACTTCCTGCCATGTACGCAGCTAATAAACGAGATGTTTAATGTTACCCCCTAACAGGCAGTAACTGCTGAATTCGGTTTCTTTCTCTCCTCTTACCTCCATCACCCTCCTCCTCCTAATCCTCGTTATGTTTCTTCAGCCTCTCTTACTGTCCTGCTCCCTCGCTCTGCCTCCCACATTTTTGGCAGATTTTCAACACCTCGGGGGTGCAGTGATGCAATTCATGTTAACACAGCAGAAAGTCTGACTTTAATATGTTACACTTCGTCCGATGCTCCTTCAGCCGTGATGGAAAAAGCTGACACCTAGACTAAATTCTGCTGTTTTTCGTTGACTGTCTGAAGGTGTCTGGTTCTCATGCTAGCAGCTGGATCCAGTGTGTTTCCGTATGTCCGTCCCATGAGGATTTTACCTCATTTGCGTGTGTGGGTTTTGGTTTTTCTGAAGGAACGTAGGTGACAGGATGTGGCCACGGCAGTCAGTTGATGTGATGGATATGACGAGGGTCAAGGAGCACTGGCTAGTACACCAAAGCTGTGATCCTGCAGTGTATATACATACAAACACTCTTACTTTCTCACACACACACATACACACACACAAACACACAGACACACTATCTTTCAACCGCCTGACATGTAGCAGATGACTACAGCAGTCAGAGGAAGTGCACAAAAGAAACACACACCTCATTACTCATCCGTCTGACTACAGCCACATACACACTCACACACAAACACCTCATCTCTCGTATGTCTGCACACCACCCCGTCACTCACACACACCTCAGACTACAAACAGCACCCAAAACACAGAGAAAATGTGGATAGCAGTGTGCAACACAATAACAGAGCAGGCAACCTGTTAGTTGTTCTAAGACAGGTTCCCAGACATGTTTCAAAAATTATTTGAGCGTTCGTCTCGGGACCGCAGAAGAAACAGATTACTATTACTTCTAGAGAAAATTTTCATTGTCTCTCTTTTCAACCGCTTAAGTAGCTAACAATTTAGATTCTTCAGAGCTTTTGATGTGTTTTTTTTTTATGTGAGTCATTGTTTAAGTTAAAGCACTGAAATGATTTTAATGTAGCAGCTAGAAGTGAAGTAAAGCTGGGAGGTAAAGTGTAAATCCTAAGAGTAAGCATGGAACACCCTTGAAAATGTCAATTAAATGGGAGTGTTAACAGGAGATTAAAGTGTTGGTGGAATTGTAAGTGCTGAAAGAAGCTGGTGTCAGCTCAAGTGTCAACTGATGTGTGTCAGATGGGAGTCCAAGTGTCAGGTGAATCAGTATCAGTAGCCTCGCTTGTATAGCTTGGTATTGGAATGGTATTTCTTGACACTAAGGCCAAGGTGGTGGCCTATCCTTAGTTTCGGTTCTCTTTGATCTCAGTGCAGCCTTCGACACAGTGGACCATGCAATACTGATTGACCATCTGCGTCACTAGGTTAGGGTCTCTGGAACAGCCCTCAGTTGGTTTCAGTCTTACATAACACATAGGGCCTTCTTTGTCGCTGTCAACAAGTCATTTCCTCCCCCTGCATATCTCTCGTGGGGAGTCCCTTAAGGCTCAGTCCTCGGTCCCCTCCTGTTTTCAATCGGTATGCTTCCACTAGGTGAAATAATTCAGAACCTCAATTTCACTGTTACGCAGACAGCACCCAGCTATACCTCCCCATTCAGCCCAGTGATCAAGCTGGACCAACTATATTTGCTAAATACCTGGAGGGTATCAAGAGGTGGATTGCTAATAACTTTTCTACAATTACATTAAACTGCCCAGTTCCTCAAACAACTATCCAATCACATAGGTAATATAAAAAAAAAAAAAAAAAAAAAACTCAGAATAGTATGATATTATGATAGGTGAAAATATAATAAGGAATGCTATACACGCTTATTAGCTTCTTTGCACTGGCTCCCCATTCGATATCGAATCCACTGCAAGATTCTTCAGTTTGTATTAAATGCCCCTCATGGCCTCTCTCCGAGCTACATTACAGAACTTCTATTCCAAGACAGTACAGCTTGGCCCTTCAGATCATCAGAGAAACGGCTATTTGACCGCAAACTTGACTTTCCAGAGTGCTGTTGTAATGAGTCCTGAAAACTAGAAGTAAGTATTTTTCACTTCTGGTCAAGTCATGTGAACGCAATGTTGTCTGTTTAGAGCCCAACGTTAGCCTTTTATTTCTAAGTTACACTTCAAAAATCACATAAGTGGTGTACATCTGTGATGATTATCCTGCCTCACAAGATTGGCATTATTCCAAAATCCAATTAAAAAAAGTCCTGTAGGCTTTTTGTTAAGAGAATCAGGGCGATGCAAACTTCTGGGATAGCCTTCAAAAATACGTCACCCCTATAGCACTCTATGCTCATCTGTAACAACTTTTTGTTACAGATGAGCATAGAGTGAGCCAAGACTTGGCTGTAACATTACTTACAGCTGAACTAAATGATTGGTGGAATTGTAACAGATGTAATAATGTGTGTCGTGTTTTGATGATGATGGCTATGCATTAGCAACTGGAGGTCGATACAAATTGATAACCCCTGGCTTAAGAGCTAGCATATGAAAGCATTTTGGTTTCTGTGAGGTTGAAACAGAAAGGGACCTGGACAAGAGCCACCCTCTACCAAGGTTGTGTTGAACTAAACAAATTATGGATCATTACAGATCTTGTGTTTTAAAAGTAATAAGATTAAAGTAATAATAGTTTAATTTATGAGACTTCAAAATATTTGCTTGTGGTTGAACCATCAGTGTCCAAGGATAATCTACTGGCAGCTGGAGACTGCGTGGTTTGGGTGAATGACCAGTGATAGTGGTGACTGTTTGAAAGCAACAATGGCAGCCCCTTAAGAGGTTAGCATAGCTTCTATATGCATCAGATGTATCAGACTGGACAGTATTTCTCACTGAAAAAAGAGCAAAGAAACGCATTGAAGGCTTTTCTCTCCTGACTAACTTCAGTAATAGCTTGATTTACCAACTGGCTCTGCTGGTATTATGGCTCTACTGCTGTTGATCTGATTGGTTTAAGTTAGCCTGTGATGCGCGGTGATAGAATGATGCTTTGTCTAGTCACTTGGCATGTATTTTTTTTAAATGCCAGTCCTTTTCCAAACAATTTTCAAGGTGTGACCTCCCAGACGGTTTTGAGTTACATGATGCATTGGGTACAAAATCAGTGAATCAAGCTGCAGTACTAACTGTTTGATAATTGCGTTGTAGCACTTTAAATGGTAATCTGCGCTAGTAGCAACACTGCTACTACTTATAGTAGTACTAGTTACACAGGCATCCATGTATCGCTAGTAGTGACCTGAATTAAACCATGTTCGAGTGTGTTTTGTGTTGGAACAGTGATAATTAATCACATCTATGTGATCATTTTATGGGTAAGATTTCACCATTACAGACATGAAGGCTGTAATATGACATACTTGGAGTGATGGGGATTGCTCTAATGCTTCTTCTTTGTGTGTTGAGATAGGAGCAGTAAGCGGGGCGAGCTGATTGGCTGAGCACCAGCAGGGTGCCTAAAGAGGGAAGCTGCTGTTTTTATGTCTCGATAAATGGGAGCGCTCTCAATCAGGGATTAGATTCACACTGGGCATTATGTTGTGATCCCTTAATTTTAGAGCATTAAAGAAAAAGCAAGTTTGAGTGTGTGTTCGCGTGTACGTGTGTTACAGCCTCACACGCCACTTCTTATATAATACATGGAGTGGACTTGTATTCAAACAGACACACAAGGGTTTGTTGTTATTGTAGCATGTGTGAGTAGTACTTCAGCTTCTGGGTGCAATTCCTGTAAAACTGGATGTACAACAAGTGCAAATGTGTTTTATGATGAGTGTACACATGTTCACCTGCTCTCCTGCCAGGCTTGTGCTCCCGAAGGCTGTGTGTCAGTGCCTTACCCTGTGTGATGAGGCTGTGTGTGTGTGTGTGTGTGTGCGTGTGTACTCTGGGAGGAGAAGCCTGCGTGTGTGTGTGTGTGTGTGTGTGTGTGTGTGTGTGTGTTGGCTAATGGCGTTGCGGGAAGATGCACAGCAACAATGGAGCCTCCAGCTCGTCTTTCTGCCCCCGCACAAACATGCGCTCTATTGTGGGGTAATCTCACACTGCCCAGATAAGTGGGTCACTATTTGTACAGGCAGCAAATGTGTGTGTATGTGTTCAGAAATAGACTGATTTTATGTTTGCAGCTCTGCCGAGTCGATATGTGTAGGTAACATTCGGAGCAAATTTATGCATGAGGGTGTGTGCGCGTTATAAAGCATATATTTACTGACAGAGGGTCCGCCGGGGAGTTGGGTGTGGTGGAGGGGGGGGCGGAGGTTGCTAAGAAGCGGGCTGGTGGGCGGGAGCTTTTTAGCCATTAATGCTGGTGACACAATGAAAGTGACAAGGCAGAAGGACCTAATTGCACCCCTCTTGTCTTTAGCGATTTGGGGCAATTTCTCCCTCCTACTCCTCGAGTGCGTTTGAGTACCTCGCAACAGTTTGACGTCGCCGTTCTCTTCCTCCCTCAGCCGCGCTTCGCGCTCCTTCTTCCTTTTTATTCGTGTCCCCCCCCCCAGGGTTGTTGATTTTGTCGACTTAAAAATAGAGCCTTGCCTGACACGGGGCAGGGATGGAGGGAGGGGGAGGGAGAGGTAGACGGATAGATATGTACATAGAGTGAAGGAAGGACAGCGGCGCGTGGTAGGGACTCGGCGTCCGGCGGTCGCTCTCTCTTCGCCGTCTGCAAAGGTGATTGATGGCGGCGTTAGATTGTTTTGCTAATTGGCGGCAGGCCTCCTCGTATTCGCAGAGTGGCCACTGTTTTGTTCTGTGTGCGTCCGTTAATGTACACACTGTTAATTTGTCACTGCAGCTATTATCATCATGTTGACTGAAAGACTGTTTGTGTGTTGTTGTTTTTGTTTTACAGGAAATCAACAATGTGCTGAAAGGAGCTTTGGACCGACTGCGCACAGACGACCCCCCTGCCAGTATGAGTCGAGTTAACTTCAGGTATGAGTTTGTGTGTGTTCTTGCAGCAGACAGATCATACCGTAGCTGGGTACAGCAGCAGTGATGGAGACTAGGATTAACACTCCAGTCTTTTGTCTGACACCCTGACACTCTGACCGGATTAAACAGTCTCATGTGTCTGTGTGACAGTCTGCCTGTGCCTGTGCTGGAGCAGAGTTGAGGTTTGAACTGGAGTCAGAGGGCAGTCCCTCTACTCCTCTCACTCCTCTGAGCAGACACTATGAGTGGAGTTTATTCTAATTGTTGTGAAAGATGTTGGCATGATGTGCAGGCAATTTATTAGTACCCAGATTTTATACACAAGATTGAAAGTGCTTTACCGTAACAACTGGAGACTACAACAATAGAATCTAGTGTTTACCCTGGGATTATGTAAGCCTTAGGTGCACATCTATGGTGGTGGGTCAAGAAAATGTTACATTTTTCAGTAGAATTATATGCAGTTGCATCTTTATCGGTCGTTTTTGTAATGATATGCGTGCAAGAAGGTAAAAAACACTAACACTAACCCTAACCGGCACTTAAGCAGAAACCCCCAAAAACTTGCTAAAGAAGGCTGCTGGAGACTAGTTTTATCAGTTAAATCTGGAAGAGGTAATTTAGGTTTTATGCTCTCTACATTGATTTGAAATTCATTGGATTTAAGATTTAAGCACCCATGCCATTATGGGCAAAATGGCATGGGTACTGCACCATAGCTGTTTAATGGTAGGGAAAACTCTAGGAACCCATTACTTGAAGAGGTAAAAGGGTTTTGAAATATTTGAAAACAACCCAAAATTCAGTGTAAGGTAAGGTGTGTACAGCTATTAATTTGGTGGGGATGACGCAAGGTTAGTGACATTAACATGTGAAGTAGTTGTCCTGCACTTAATACATTTGAATATTTATTAATATCTTAATTTGAATCAGACTTTCAGTCCCACTGGGGCAGTGAGTGCTCCAGCTACTGCTTTTGCATGTAGTTTAGTTCTGTCTCACTCTTCTGTAGCGGGAAGAGGGTGTAAAGAATTCTCTATGGTATTGTATCTAGCTGTCTCTATCATTTGGTTGCTGTTGTTATTGATTGGCGTTCACTTTAATTATTATTGACCGAGGAATCAGAGTTACATAGAATAAAATGCTATGTATCGTCATCATGTTGATGGAAGTTAAACCAAAACATTTCCCAGATTAGCCAGTTAAGCCTAAAAAGAAAATGAGCAATGCGTATGAGTTTGGAACTAGTGATAAACTTTCACAGCTGTTAGATGTGAGATTCACAAACTATATGTAATATAATACAATGTAATTGTCAAGAGTGTGTGTGTGCGCGCGCGCGTGTGTGTGTGTGTGTGTGTGTACGTGTACAGGTGTACTGTGCGTTGGTGTGCACCTGTCACCATGGCAACTGCATTTTTTTTTTTTTTTTTTTGGGCACGTCCCTCACCGAACTCTGACACGATGGGACTTCTATCTTCGTTTCTCCAGGCTGTCCGTCACACAGTAACTATGGCAACAATTGTCCCCTCCATCAGAAGCTCTCACCTGTCTCACACAGAAAGTAAAAGATCATTTCGCGACTGCTTCTGCAGCCGACCGATTCGCAGATTTGAAAAATAACTCCGGAGAGAATCGCGGGTGCTCAGGAAAAGACTTGGCTGGAGTGACAGATGGTGAGTTTTCAGCGTTTTACAGTGCAGTGGTGTCTTGACAGCGCTGTGATACAATGGAGGCACGGCTCTCACAGATAGTTTGCCATGGTAACAGATGGTTGGCGGTTGAGGAAGCCACGGTGAGCGAGCGAGGGCACATTTTCAGCAAGTCCCGGCCGCGAGTTTGTTAGGCACTCAGCCTCCGTTGATGTAGAGGAAGTCAACCAAGAGTGGGAGCTCCATCTGTCTCACTCTTCGTTGCTCTTTTCATCCGTCCCACTGTCCCTCGCCTCCCTTTCCCTCTCTCTGTCTCCCCCCCCCCAGTGGAATGACTGTGTTTGTGTTTGTGTCAGTGGGATGCTGAAATGGGTGAGCGGAGCTATTCTGCATATTAGCGTGCAGCGCTAACAAGCTACGGCTGCCTCTGATGAGCTTGTTTGTGCCGCCGTTTGTTTTTTATATGAATGTAAATGGGCTGAAGCTGTGTGTTTGTTTGTGCCACACACACTGTGTGAATACATATACATCATTCAGGATCAGCTTTGTACCTGCGTGCATGAGGGCGTGTATCCTGCCCTAGTCTCATTGTTTACCATCACTGAAAGTAAATTTAAAGAGTGTGCGTCTGCGAGAGTGTGTGCGACCAATTCATGGGCTGCACACATGTGTAATTCAGATGTAACTGCGTTCTCTAATAGATGTAAATTTGATGCATGTGTGTATCTGTGAATTCAATTTAGAGGAATGTGACTGATGGTGTTTGTGAGCATGCAATAGATGTGGCAATAAGAATGCAAATTGGATGTGTGTTTGCGCATGTGTGGATTTGTGTGTACAGTACGTGTGTGACCCTGGCAGAGGTTAACGAGAGAGGGGTGACAGTGACAGAGGAGTTTGTTATAATGATCCCAGCTAGTCCTTGGGCTTGTGTACGTGTACGAAGGCACACAAACCTTGAACTTTCTCTGCCTTTGTTCTAAGACTTGCTGTCTTTTCAGCTTTGTAAACGCTATGCAGGGAAACTGTGTGTGTGTGGGGGGGGGGGGGGGGGGGCGCAGTACCTTCATGTTCCTGGCCTCCACCTGAGACTGCTCCTTGTGGACTATTATTCATCACCTGCACACACGCAGTTCAGAGGCTGAAGGAGAGAAGCAGATGACGATGCCGAGAATGTTTTGGATGAGATCTGAAAATGCAGGGGAAAAGAAGTTATTCTTCTGAGGACACCGAGGACTTTTTCTCAACTTGTCTCAGGATAAAGAGTCTGGTTGTGATTTAGAGCACTGGAATTCTGCTCAACTACAACAAAGCATTCAATTTCCATTGTTTCCCAGGGAGTTGGCCCAGGGCCTTGTCTTCTGCCACCTGGACTACTACACATCTCTCAGGACCCCCTGTGCTGCCACCAGACCTCTGTATTAAGTCCAGAATACGACCTGTCTGGTGTTCAGCCTGCCCAAGTTTGCTCACCCTGCTTCTCCATTCACTACACTGGCTGCCTGTTGCAGCTCACATCTGGTTTCAGACCGTGATGTTAACTTACAGGGCAGACCAACCCACAAACCCCTTTGCCTACTCTTAGGTCTTCTCTGATCTCATTATTTGCAGGGGATTACAGTTTGTCATGATGCTTCTGCAACTGTGAAGTGAGAGTGGGTAGTGACACGAGTAAAAGCAAGAATTGAAGAATTGAATTAAATTTATTGGTCATGTTGCTGAAAGTTTGACCACAAATCTCCCAGATTTCATAGCTGAATTGGACGTGACCATATTTGACATCTCGAGAATTCAAATAACTGATGAACCAAAATCCTATGTATGATCCATAACAATACTTTAACTGCTACTTCTACATCTTCTTTGGTTCAGAAAAACCTTTAGATTTTTCTTCCAGAAGTTAGAGACATCTGTTTGACTTAGCTTAGCATAGCCTTTGCCAACTGCTTATTCCCGTATTAAAAAAAATAAAATAATAATAATAATAATAATAATAATAATAATAATAATAAGGACATTATGTTACATTTATTTGGGAGAGCTTTTGACCAAGGGGACCTAACATTTTGCATCAGGCGAAATTATTGGTTTCGCTGTCTTGCTCAAGTGCTCTCTAATGTGTAGACAGAGGCAGCTGGGGATCAACCCGCCAACCTCACATTTTCTGGCCAACTTAGAAATTATGACAAATGCTAAATAGCTGCTTTAAACAATTTGATAAAAGTAGTTGCAGCTTTACTCCCAGACGAGACTTTATAGCTGTACAAAGGAAAATGATGGAGCACACTTGACTGACTTTGTGATGGATAAAAATGATTTGCTGCTTTGTGCCACTTTTAAAATTGCAAAACCCAGTGCCAAAAAAAAAAAAAAAACTGCTAACGTGACGCTGAATTGAAAGAAATGTCAGACTTTTCACTCAACTCTCCACCTGCAACGTTGAAGTTGAAAACATGGCCTGCAAATGCCAAAACACTATAATAAAATACTTCTTCCGTGATGAAGAACTGATCCTTATATGTATCAAATATACATGCAGAGATTGTCGTCTCCTGTGATCTTCCTCTGCCATGCCCCCATCATGCAGGTCCCCTCTCCTAGCCAACCACTATCAAAAGCAGCCCTCTTCCTCTTCCTCTTTATCTTCAGTAGTATTGTCCTTGTTTATCTGCTGTTAAAAGCCACAGTTCAGGGCTCCACAGAGATTATTAGAGAAGCTCATTCTGTTTCATCTCTATCAGCCTCTATCTGTCTTTCGCTTTTATCTCCTGCCCTCTTCTTTTGTCCAGCGGCTAGATTGGGTGTTTGAGAAGCAGGTAGATAAAGGGTGAAGGAGCCACCTGCGTTACACACACACACACACGCACATACACACACACACACGCACGCACACTTGTCTGATGTTTGGCAGGGCTACCTATAAGCTAATTTGTATCCCTGTCTTTGTAGCCGGGAGGAAAATGCAAATAGATTTTCAAGAGCTTGCACACCGTAAAGCTGGGAATGTGAGGGTGTGTGTGTGTTGGTGTGTGAGTCTAACTGTACTGATTATGTGCAGTATGTTATATACATCCTCATTTTCATTATCTCTAAGGATGTCTGTGTATTAATTTGACGGTTTCTATTATCTTGGCAGCACCCTGACGAGGACCGTGGACTTTCCAGGTGACTGGGGGCCCCTGGGTATCCATGTGGTCCCCTACTGCTCCTCTCTCAGTGGACGGTAAGCACACACCCACACGTAGATGCAGAGATATCGTGTAAACACACACTGTCCTCCCACCGCATCCACTTGTAATCAATCAGACATTCGTAAGGAAAGGCAGATGGCCATGTTGACTCATAGAAATGCATTAGAATTCGAGTGATGGCATGTAATCATATATGTGTTTATCTCCATGAATTGATTTTCACTTCACACCGTGTGTGTGTGTGCTGCAAGGACCCTGGGCCTCCACATTAAAGGCATCGAGGAAAGCAGTCGCGCCAAGAGGGAGAATCTCTTCGAGCAAGACGAGTGTATCGTCCAAATCAACGACACACCTCTCCAGGACAAGACCTTTGCACAGTGAGTATGATGGGGTGCGGATGAGCTGGAGGGTGTGTGTTTTTATGTGTGTTATTAAAAACAAGGAATGTCTGATCAGAAACGAATGGGGTTTGATAGCATTTTACCAATCTGCTTGTCAAATCTAAATCCTTTGGAATCCCTCATTAAAGGGCTTGGGCTAGTGTCTTCCAGTTATCTTCCAAAACTTGTGGGTATTAAAGTTGTAAATAACTAAAGCTCAATGCTTCAGCTGAGAGCTGGTCATCTTCTGCCCGATGAGGGGTTTCCTGCAAGCTGCCCAGTAAAATCTACTGGACAATGAGTGTGAGTGCCTTGCTCAAGGGCACCTCAGTGGTGATAACTCGAGAAAGATCCCATAACCTAGCTTTTACCCTAGTCTGCAAACCCACTGGCTATCGTTTGACAACAGTTTTGCCTCTGAGGGTAGTGGCTTTCGGGCTTCTGTGTGCCTGTCATTGCTCACAGTCCAATGACCAACTTAAGACACCAGAATGTTGAAGTTGAAAGACTACTTTTACTGCCTCTGTAAATACATGTTAAAATGCCAATAAAAAAGGTAAATCGTAGTCAGATGATAGTCGTTGGTTGCCAAGGTGGCATTTTGGCAAGACAGTGTGCCCTTTATATGGACATTTTGAGTGCATGTAAGCAAAGCCCACTCAAACATGATTGGTCTACTCTGACTACAAATGGACTACAAATGGGAGCCAGAACAAATCCAATACAAATTCATGTCCCTTTCAACAGATTATGCATTTGTATATACCTGTCTATAGATATTGCAATAACCCCAACCCTTTTCCCTGTTGTTTCGAGAATAAGCTGCCAACCTCCCAGTTATAAGTCCACTTTTCCAACCATGTTCACAACCGGTAAAATCAACCTGAACATGAATAGAGCAGCGAATGATATGAAGATATGAAACTGGCAAAGGCTCGACAAAGGCTAAGTATAATTTCTGAATTTTAGTAAGCTATTTAGACCATCTCACAACAATGGGATCATGCTAGCTGTGACGCCCACCAGCATGTTGCCATTTAGACCCAAGGCCACTCAGCAGTCAATACTACTTTATTATGTTAAGACTCATCCTTCATTTTGATCTCAACAACTACAACTATAACGTTTCATGACTGCTTCAAAAGGAAGGTGGGCCAGTGGTGTAAAGTGTGGAGGAGCCACCTCAACCCTAATTCTGCACCTGTCTTTAACCCTGGCCATCTTGGAACTTGGCCTTCATTTTGATGTGAACAACAAAACTCTGAAAAAATCAGTTGACAGACAGACAGACATAAGGTGAAAACATTACTAATCAATGCTATTCAGGTGTTAAAGATTAGAAGCCTGCAAAACACTAGCAAAATTCTGAAATTTGCGTACTCATAATGGAGCTGGCTGTGGAAACCAATCCTAGACAATGCCTGTATGTCTTCATGTGTCAGGGATGTGATTAGGAGCTTAAAAAAAGCCCCCCCAAAAAAAGAATAACATCTCCCTTGTTTATGTGTGTGTACTCCCATTCAGCCTGCCGTCACTATACAGCGACACCTCAATCGTCACTCATCTTACTTCCTTTATCAGCCAAAGACAAATCTCACTAATTCTCTGCCTTTCCCATCTCACCACCACATCTAATCTTACAGAGGAGTGTTTGCATTTATTCCTCTCTGTCCGTTCCCAAATGTGTTCCTCTGTCTGCCACACACACCTACATACCCCATTCCCTTTCTTTCTGTTTCCTCTGCCCTCTCTGTGGTGGAGCTGAATAGGTCTATTTAACTGCATCCCACTGTGTTTTCGGTGTTGTGTTGAATGTTTTGCTGATAGTAGTCTATTAAATCTGGAATAGAAGCCTGCTGTAAGGTCCCCCCCATCTGACAGGGACCAGAGTGTCCCAAACCAGCTGGAAGAGTCACTCCGTGCTTGATCCAAATTGAAATACAGCTCCATTAACAACGTGCAAGCCGCATTCACCCCTCCTCATTTTATGCTTTCCAACAGTCTGTGTCCTCCTTCTGTGTTCTGCTTGACTCTCTTGGTCTTTTTCGCTGTTGAACAGCTTTGTAGCGTTCCAAAAAGGCAAAATGGCTCAGAGGTTAGAGTGATGCAGATGTCATTTCCACTTAAAGGTCCCATATTATCTGTTTTTTTTCCCCAGTTCCTACTTTAATTTTGTGTTCCTACTAGAATATGTTTACATGTTTTTTTGTTTATAATACACACAGTGTTTCTCATACTTTCCAATGTTGCAGCGCCTCTTTTCCTTGTTTTACCGCCCCCCCCTCCTGAAAACACAACACAATGCCAAATATAGTCCTATATATTTATCTTTATTTATATATATTCATCCTCTATACAGCTCTCTACATTTATCTTATGAGTTATTTATTTATTTATTTAATTTTCCGTGAATTTTATTTGATCTTTTATCTTTTATTCTTATCTCTACTTTATGTATTATATACATATAGTTAAGAGTTTATTGTTTACCGTTTATTTATTGTCTACTTCCATATTTAGCTAAGACTTTACTGTTTTACTGTCTATTGTCTACTTTCTATATTTAGCTTTATACCTCTTTTCTACCTGTAAGCTGCTGGAAATCCAATTGCCTTGCGGGAGTCATCCCAAAAGGATTAATAAAGAGAAGTCGAAGTCGAAAAAGCCCAGTCTCTTTGGTCAAGTCCCACACACCTGAGCTGGCACCCCATCACCGTGTTTCCTAATAAGCTCTGCTTGCATCGTGATATTTTCACAGTATTTATATAGCACCTGGAGAAAGGAACCGTGGAACCAGGAACCCTCACTTTCGACAGTCACATATTTAAAAGGCAAAAATGTAATGTTGCAAAATGACTTGATATTCCTTTTCTTTCTCTAGGTCACAAGAAGTGTTCCGCAAGGCCATGGCCAACTCTTCTGTGCGCCTTGAGGTCCTCCCCATGGCTAACAAGCCACGCTACGAGAAGAGCCTGATAGGCCAGCTTTTTACTGGCGACGGCAAAGAGTCCCCTGTAAAAGGAAAGAGTCCGATGGTGGTCCGGGCTAAAAACGACCTCCAACCGGAACCCAAACAAGACACCAAACTGAACACCAAGCGAGCAGACACACGTGCCAAGACCCCAGAGACATTTGTGGCCAACACGCCTCCACCAGCAGAGCTCCAGCCTGGGCACGGTTCCCTGGAGAGAGTCTCTCCTGCACCAGCAGCTGGGGCTGCGAGATCCTCCCCGACACCGAGGACCGGCAGCCAGAGCCCCCTGGCCAGCAAGAGCCCTGTACTGCCCGGGCTGGCCAACCTTACCGGCAAGAAGGGCGGCAAGAGGATAAAAATTGACCTGAAGAAAGGTAACTGCAGCTGAATACCCCTGTCATTTTCTGTATCATTGATTCCTGATCTTGGTTAAAAGAAGAAGAAGGGTTGACTTATTTTGGATGTTTTTTTTTATCATGTGTCTCAGTTTATCTCCTGTCACCTGTGAATTAGATGTGACGGGAAATTATGCACCAAGAGTCTCAAAAGTTTCAACTGAACAACAATATATGTCGGAAGAGTTACATTTTGTGCTATAGGTGCTCTTTCATCATCCCTTTCTTGTCCTCCTCTTGCTCGCTACAGCAGTGTTATCAAGATAATCCACGTGGTCCCTTTGAGCACATCCATGCGTATTTATAGCCTTTAGCCCCAGGTTTGTTTTTCTGATGTAATAACAGGTGAGGCTGTTGAGCAGCTGATTTGGAAGTCCTAGATGTTAAATCCCCCCCCCCCCATTGATTTTTTTTCTTCAACTTCAGGCAAAGAAACAGTCCCATATAAAAGCTTTAGACCACTGAAAGCATTTTTATAGAAAGTAACTTTCCCCTGTGAAGATATTTTTCTTTTCTTATCTTGCGGGGATAACCTTACATACCGTCTGGATGTTTTGCTTGTAGATTTTACCCCCGACTGATTCAGTCTGGCTTCCCAGCAGCCTTATCTCTTATCCCTCTAAAAACACATCAGTGCCGGAGCGCTGATGTGTTGATAGCACTGAAATAGGTTTGTAGGACTGTGAATGGGCTCTGTTCTAGCAACCTGTAGTGTTACAGGGCATTGAAAGGATAGCTGTAATTGGGCTACATGCGCACAACCACACACACAAACACCTTGCTAAAGGTACCCAGAGAAAGGCAAGACGAAACCCAGATAAAAGGAGAGAAGAAATTGGGCTCCACTCTCTCCAGCTCCAGCTCAAAGCCCCATTCACCACTGTTTTATTGTTAGTTTCTCTCTTTTCCCCACACCTCTTCATCCCTCCCATTTTCCCCACCTTTTTCCCTCCATCGTTCTTTTGTATGCTTTTTTTTTTTCCTCTCCCCCCCCCCCCCGTCTCCCTCTATCCCTTTCACTTGATGCAAGATCAGAGCAGAGGATATTATGGGGTCTCTAACACCCTCTCCCTTGGCAACAGGCTCTTTCTCTCCGTGATTGACAGGCGCTGAGGTTTAGGTGCGCTAATGTAGGGCAGGCAGAGGCTTAGCTTGGAGACCAGATAGCATCGCTCACCGCCTTTAGTATGCCACGCCGGCTTTGCTCTCCCTGCGCGCACACACACACACACACACACACACACACATACAGAGACAGACACCGAGCATGGCACATTTCACTCATGGCTTGGGGCTTGTGAGGCCGTGAAAAAGGGAGAGGGTGGAGGCTCTGGGGGGTTGATGGCTCATGCATGTGTGTGTGTGTGTGTGTGTGTGTGTGTGGCCTCAGAAACACACACACGCACACACACACAGACACACACTTGTAAATGTATACACACAGATAAACGTAGGCTCACACCCACAAGGAAAATCTTTGTGGAAATCACGTTGCATCCCCAGGGAGGGAAGCTAGAGACAGGAATAATATGTCTCAGGTTCTTCTCCCTCTCTCCGGCTCTCTCTCTCTCTCTCTCTCGTCCGCCCCCACCTTCCTCCCATCTTCTCCCTCTACCTCCCTTCATCAGCCACCGTTCGGCCTGCTCACACGTGAAATTAAAGGCAGAGTCTGTCTAATCCGGCTAGGAGAGAAGCCTTCTCCCGGCGGCTCAGAGGCTGTGCCAGGCAACAAACCCCGAGAGGAAAACAGGCACTTAAACATCAGTTAATGTGGAGGAAGATGCTAAAACCGCAGACCAGGTTCAGCAGGGCAGGAGAGGAGGAGGAGGAGGGAGGAGGAGAGAGGAAAAACTTTATGGCGAGCGAAGGAGAAATCAAAGAGAAAAGTGACACAATGGAGAGATGAGAGGGGAAATTGAATTCAGAACTGAATTAGAAACATAAAGTTCGGCCGGATTGATGTCCCTAACGCCCACCGTGACGCAGGCTGCTTTGTTCCTCCAGGCACCGAGGGCCTGGGCTTCACCGTGGTGACCAGGGACTCCTCGGTCCACGGGCCAGGGCCAATCCTGGTAAAGAATATCCTGCAGCGTGGCGCAGCAGTCAAAGATGGCCGCCTGCAGCCTGGAGACCGCATACTGGAGGTATGGCAGACCTCAGCCCTGTTGGTTTTCCACCCTGTGGGGGATCAACAGCCTCTGTTAGCAATAACATCATCATTAGCAGCAGGAAATTGAGCACTGTGGCACTCCTGCTGGTTGGACTGAGTGCTTGCACTTTAAAAATGAAAGTTGTGGAGGAGGCAGAAATCTCAAAGATTAGATCTGAAAACAGACAAATGAAATGAAAAGGTAACTCTTTATGTCAGCCATCATTAATAAAGTTAAGTTAAGTTATTTCACTGTAAACAACAATTGATCTTCACAGTAGTTGTTAACCATTCCAACATCAGTTGCAACTTTACAATAAACAGTTGCTTAATAAAAGGTTTATAAAGCATTTCATTGTTTGTTAACTATTAAATAACTATTAGCTAAAGTTTAATTAACTATAAATGTTGTGTTTATTAATGATTGTTATTATAAATTGTTAAAAATCAGTCAATCAGTAATGGCATGCTTAAAAAATATGTTTTTCTTTCTCAATTCAGGGAGGAATGTGCCTTAAAACACAGTACCATCTATGTAATCTACCCCAATGTGTGCCTCTTCTCTTTCATTGTGTGTGTGTGTGTGTGTGTGTGTGTGTGTTTGTAGGTGAACGGAGTAGACATGACAGGCCGTAGCCAGGAGGAACTCGTGGCCATGCTGCGCAGCACCAGGCAGGGAGAGAGTGTGTCTGTGGTGGTGGCACGGCAGGAGGACATCTTCCTGCCTCGGGAACTGGTAAGAGAGTGTGAACACACACACACCAAAAACCTGCAGCATCCATGTCCTCACACAGCTCTGCTAAACCTCCACACGGTGTCCCATCTCTCTTCTTCTTTGGTCTGTCAGTCATTTCCGCCGCTTTTGTTCATCATTTGTGTTTTTTGCGTGGCGGTCTTCGCGCATTTTCTGTCTCCTCCTCTTCATCCCGCTCTCTTGTTTTTTCATACATTTCCTCCACATTGTGTGAGTTTTTCCTTTTTCACTCCCAGAGGAGCGAACCTCTTTACATTGATGCCCTTGTGCCTATAAACACCACACACACGAAACACACCCAGGGCACGCTCCGGCCTTCCTGTCCCGCTCTGGTTTGTTGACACAGCGATGCTACAGGAAGTCGCACACAAGCCACAGCGGCCCCGCAGGAAGCATGCGATCGTGTCCGCGCATGTCGAAGCCGCCGTGGGTGTTAAGTGACCGTTTACCTGCAGCGGCCGATGGGGGTCGGAGGTCAGCGGTCGGGGGCTGTGAAGCTGACACGGTTTGACTGTGCCTCACGGGGGACGTTTTTTCAATAAACACACACTCTTAAACACATATACACGCAGCCAGGTGGCCCCATGAAAGTCACCCGCTCTCTGTAAACGATGTTTTTACCCGTGAGCTTCTATTCTCTCCCCTCTGTCCTCTGTGGTTATTCTGATTATTCCTTTTCTGCTACTTCAAAGAGCTCTCGAGAAAGACGCGCAGGGCTTTGTAGTGACTGATGCATATTCACACCTAGAGTGTCTGCGCACACACTTCATGCACACAAACTCCTAAACACCTAGTCCTTGATAAAGAAAAAAAAAACTTGCATGCCACTGCTCCGTCTCACGCACGCACACACACACGGGCGCCGGCGAGCGCATCGCGCAATCTTTAAACAGCCAAGTTACTGCTTCCGAAAATAGTTTGCCCTCATTAATGGCCCAGCAGTCTTGGCATAACAAGTGCACTTTGAAGAGCCTCTACAGTCTTCATCTAACACTTGCTTGTATTTGTGCATTAGAGACTTAAAGAGGGAGAGGGGGAGGGGGGTGAGGACGGGGGGGAGTGGTGAGGCGGAGTGAGAGAGAGCCTTCACTCCTGTCTCTATCGAGGCTGTTGAAGTTGTTGGTGCCCCCGTGAGATCTGGCCCTTATCTCCAGCACAGTCCTCCACCTCAAAGTCGGTTTGATGTCCCCTAAGCGCGCGCACACACGCACACACACATGCTGGCATATTTACAGACACACGCGCGCACAACGCGCAGACACTCTGGAGGGTCTGCGTCATTGAATTTAGATGTGTTGACCCTCAAAAAAGCGAAAAGATTACATAAATACACAGAAACTACCACAGAGAGAAAGTCCATCATTAAAGAATAGCCAAATGAGGACATGTAAGCACATACACACGAGCACAAAACTAAAGGAAAAAAACCTCAACGGGACAGATACGGCAGCACGACTGCTTCAGACGCATCCCCACCCTTTTCCCAAAAAATCCACACCCTACTGCAAAACACACACCGAGAAATCATTTTCTCTCTCTTTCCACCTTCCCATTTTCTCCTCCCTTGCCTGTTTTAATTGCCCGACTCTTTCTCCCGCTGCTCTCAAGTAGTAAATTGTAGTGGAAATTTATGTGGAGCGCTAGCAAGGAGCGGCTCGCAACGATTTGGTCGCACAAAAGATGTAATGATGATGGAGACGCATTAAGTCGACGCGGCCATCTGCCTCCGCCGGGCGTATGAAAATGTTTGTGCGGAGGTGTCTGTCTGCTTGTCTGTGTGCGTGGGCGCCCATGAATATTTATTCATGTTTTTAGAGGCTGTAATATCCTGTAAAAAAGAAGTTTTATGCTTCATATTTGTTAAAAATAACTATAGTATGCAAATCAGCAGTTAATTAGCGCAGTTTTACATTCGGTAGCTGCTGAGATTAATTGGCTGAATTACAATTCAATCCGTCCATAACCTATAATGACTGTACAATATCAGCTTATTGCATATATGAAGGTTTAATTTGATGTTGTACGGGAACATTGTGTCCAGCTGAAGACATTCACATGATACTAGATGATTAAGTTTATTTTGATAATTTAAAACAACGTATCTGATTAGATATCTGGGACCAGTTCTGACACATTTTGACGATATGAAGTGAAGTAGTGGTTGTTTACTTGTTGGAATTGACTTTATTCCTGACTGTGCCTGCAGGTGGTGCAGTAGTAAAGACCCCCTTGCCTCTGCTCCATGGTTTAATCCTGAAAAAGCCCTCTCCTATGTCTCGTCCGTCCAGCTTTTCTCTAAATTCTGATTAGTTTGACCACCTACAAAATGTATGTTGAAATGCACTAGTTTGACTCTTATCATTTGCAAACTGCAAACTCATACACAGATTAGGGAATAACAGAAACCAGCTTTACAAAGCTCTGCTTAGGTGAATAAACCACATTTTTTTGGGTGTGGACATGACAAAGACCTCTGGGAAAGTGTCAGCCCCAGCAGTATTGAAAGATGAATGAAAGATGATGACTCGCAGCATTGCATCATTATATCCAAAATAATTTAATCCGACGTCTGACTACACTTAGACAAATATGTCCAAGAAAGTCGGCTTTCACAACTGTAAAATTCAAAAATACTTGCACTGCAATGGGAAAGTGTGTGCTCTCTACTGACCCTGCTCTCTCACACACATGTTCCTCGGCAAGCAAGAAAAAGAAAAGAGCCTCAGGAGGCTACAGCATCTTACATCACTCCATATATGCCTTATCCAAATCATAGCAGTTGAAAGGGGGTAAATCTTTGTGAAAGAACTTCAAACATAAAACTCAACTTCAAAACAAATTCTGATCTGAACACTCAGCAGTTGCTCATTAAGAGCCATTTGATGCCACTAGTCATGTCATTATGTAAGTTTGGAGGTCATTTAACTACTTTACAAAGTTTATCTGCTGAGTAGCTTGCCAATTCCATCTGTTGGGATCAATGATGTTTTGTCTTGATATTTGATATTACATCATAATGTTTTTTTTGAGTTTTGTATTCCTTAACTAAATCTGAAAAGGTAACCAGTAACTTAAGTTGTCAGTTAAATGTAATGCAGTGAAAAGTTAAATATTTGCCTTTGAATGTTAGTGGAGTAGAAATCTAAAAAGCAGAATATGTACCTACGACAGTAAAGTAAAAGTACATATTTAAAGGTTACTTCCTACCCCTGATGTTCGCCATAAACTGGACAACCGAAATTCTGACCTGCTGAGGATTATAAAAAGTTAGAAATTGATTCATCCTGAGGGGGCCACGTGAATGTCTGCGGCCAAACTTCACAGCCATCCATCCAAAATTGATCCGACTATTTCGGTCTGCACCGAAGCGGGGGAACGGCTGGCGAGCCAACCCTGCCATCCCCAGAGCTCTGTAGCTAGCCTGGCTATAAATAGGTGATGGAGGAGGGAATCTACATGTGCCGAGTGATACCAGTAGAGATGCACTCGGTTACACACAGTAACGCTTGACTGAGGGATGCGGGGAGATTAGAGGGCAGCTCAGATGAACCACAGCAAGGGTTTACTGTAAGGAGCCGGTCAGGAGTCGGTGTTTCACTCCGGCTGCAGCGGACCCTTGCTGATACAGCAGTTTGAAAGCATGTCATCTGGTTAAAAGGCTGGTTTCTGTTCCCGCTGCACCGTCATCCTGCCAATCTACGAGATTTATATTCTCCGCCTCAGCCCTCATAAAGTCATTTTTTATCTCCCTTGTACAAGTAAAGTAGACTTTTAGAGGAACTAGCTGAACTGCTGATTGATTAGTTTCAATAGAGGGGGTATTGATGTTTCATGAGCAGCGTGTAGTTCTGTGAAAGCACTCGGCAGCGCTGTGAGGCACACTGGTCCCTTTCAGTCAGAAGAATAACAATAAAGCCCGCGAATTAGCCTCATTATTAGGATACAAAAGGAGGACGATTTTCTACCCCATCTCCTGTACTCTCACACACTCTCTAAGTAATTAAAAAGTGATAACTTCTAATCACAGTTTCATTCCTGTCAGCATTTCTGCCTCTCCGACGCTCGGCGCTCTCATTATTTCACGGGGCCTCGTTTTGTTTCAGGGCGGAGATTAGAGAGACGCTTTTTTTGATGTGGAGGGTTTTTTCTTCTTTCTTTTTGTGGGTTTGGGGCAGGAGCGTGATGTGTGTGTTTGTTGTGTGTGTGTGTGTGTGTGTGTGTGTGTGTGTGTGTGTGTGTGTGTGTGTGTGTGTGTTAGGAGCAGAGTTATGAGTTTGCCAAGGACAGGATGGAGGGGTCACTCTGCACATGGTTGACCCTCAGTTGCCAGCAAAGCCTAGGCCAGTTGACAGGAAAAAGGGGTCGTCAGGCAGAAAGTGACTTTGCTGTCTTGCAGATTCCCCCCTCCCCTCCTCTTTTTATTTGTTTCGCCAGCCCCTCTACCTTTTTTCTCCCGTCCTGTCACTCTGTCTTAGAGCTGAAGCTCCTCTTTCACTCCTTTCCTTTTCATTATCCTCTCCCCCCCCCCCTCCAACCCCACAGAATTATCCCTCCATCAGTCATTTTACTTTCCTTTCTCTTTCGTTGTGAGGTAAAGGTGTAAAGCGGCGAAGAGGCAGACATTAAGGCGATTAATTGGCAGCTCCATCGTCGGCGCCGAGCGCGGCGAGATCTCATCTTAATTGAATGTCGCTCTCACCGCTAATCCCACCGCTTTGAAACCCCCCATTTAGAAATCCTCAGCGACAAAAGGCTCTGTGTGTAATCGCTGTGTATCAGCCCCTCCTCGCCACCCACCCTGGGGTAAGAAAAGGCTCCTTTTTGTCTCCTCATTTGGGTGTTGAAGAGGGTGGTCTCTCTCCTGGCTAAAAGCTTGTTAAAGAGCCATTGCTGAGGGCTACCGATGGAGTGAGTGGGGGGGGGGGGGGGGTTTAGAGCTTAGCCAAGGGGTCTCAGCCACCCTGGGGACACAATTCACCCCGAAGCAAAGGGCATTAGAGGGGATATTGGAGTGTGTGTGCCTTGTGCTTGGACCACCACTGAGATTCAGTTGGATGCGTAAATAGATTTAAATCAGCAGCGAGATACTGTAGATAAACACGCCCCGTTTATGCAAACTTCACATTTTCATAACTTTCTGATATCTGTGATTTCTTCCCTTCAGAGCCTGCCGCGCTCTGATATTTGTCCACCTTCACCTCGTGTGTTATTGCGGCGAGATCACAGAGGTATTTAAAACCTCCCAGGTTGCCATGTGAGTCTTCTCAAGTGTCTCTCGAGCAGGAAGTGGCGGATTGCCTTTGTAATTCCTCTGGTTTTGAGTAACAGCACTGTGAAATGCCTTGTTGATAAAAATAAGCCTTGACTGAAAGTCTTGTGTAATACTGAAATAGAAAATAGAATCCATGACTTTTGAAGGCAGCATTTTAGCTTGTTTAATCTTGTTACTATCGTATCAAGGAACTGAAAATGAGCCCGAAAGGAGATTATGAGTCGAGCCAATATAAGGTTATCACAGATGTATAGGTATTGTGTATTATGTTTTTATATGATTATTTTTGACCCCATTCAGAAATGTCTTTTGTTTATTCACTTGGATCTTTGACACTTGAAGGCTGTTTTCACATGCAGCTGTTGAAGCGGAGCAGATTCTCTTAGCTCCACTTACATCTCCAATAGAAAACCTACACGTTCTGCTGAGTAGCGTATCTTTAATACAATGATATTGTGATATGAGACCATATATTGTCTTAAAAAAACAGAACATACAACAACCCACATTTAAAACATAGGTACCAAAAAGCAATTACATTTGGATATCATGATATCTGGACTTAGTAGCAATATTTAGTAGAAAAAGAGATAGATTTTTTATTTTGTCATCCAGTCCTACAATGTATTACATTTTTTTGAGATTTCAAAATATCGAGTTATGTATTTATCAGGTTAGAGCACCAAAATATCACAATATTATTTTACCACCATATCGCTCAGGCTTTTTTAACACGTTTGATGTGGAAACTTGAAACCTGCAGTGCACAGATGAGTTGGAGACATTAAGCCAGTCAAAGTTTTTAAATGAATAATATTTGCATATTCATAGGTCTCGAGATGAAGATGTCCCCAGTGTGCCACATAGGTGTTTAATATGTTCATCAATGCATTTCTTTATATACAGATTTCTTTTAAATTTGTTCAAATTCCTGAAACA
Organism: Sparus aurata; assembly: GCF_900880675.1. Classification (NCBI taxonomy): domain Eukaryota; kingdom Metazoa; phylum Chordata; class Actinopteri; order Spariformes; family Sparidae; genus Sparus; species Sparus aurata. The sequence continues at coordinate 5,343,696 of NC_044210.1, read as the reverse complement.
ATCTCTATTGACCTAACAAGCTACCTTTATTGGCCATGTGAATTATGACTTCTGTATTGCAAAGTCGACAAAGTAGCAGGGCGAGATGATCGACTTAGACACTGGACGGTTTGACGTTACCTACCAACAGTAAACGTGTCTTTTTGTCTGGAATTAACCAAAAAGTAGTTTTTTTAAAGCATGACGACTCAGATTTTGTCTATAAATCTTGTCAAACCTTAATCATAGAATGATCTGGAGCAAACGTTTGAGTGCTTCATTTAAAGGTTGTGTGTGTGTGTGTGTGTTTTGCACAGCTACTGAGATCCCTGCAACTAGTTTCTGTTGTGCTCCAATTAGCAGGCGCTGAGCTGTCATCTATTTTAGATTCAAAGTGAAAGCAGCGAGTAAAGGCACTGTGTTGGATCAGTGTTTCACAGCACCTCTTCTTCTTAACTCTGACACAGACGACCTTACAGGTTCGGCTCCTTTACCTTTACTGCGGTGAGAGCACTGTCACACACGCCCCTCCCGGCCCGCAGGCTTTAGCGGGCTGTTGTTTTAATTAAGCACCTAGACGAGTAGCGCTGACAGGGGGAGACACAATGTGGGGACCGGGGCATCATAGCGAAGGCTGAGAGTCAGCTCCCGCGGTCATGAATTTTACAAAATTGTACTGGGGGACACATTTGACTCCTACACCCTTCAACATTGTGCCGTGATGAGAGAGGAAACGTGAACATGGATTCTGATTCGGCGGCGGGCGAGGAGCCTGATGTAAGGCTCGGCAATCCTGGTGTGGGGACTCAGATCTTTAAAGCAGTGACGGTCTGTATGGCTGCTGTAATGTATATAAGCATATTCCTACAGAATTCACTTTGACATTTCCTCACTTTGACTCAGGACGGAGGTTCCTGTGGCTGTTGTCTGTATTATATCTCCAGAACCGACTGAATCTCTGATGTACTTTGAACGCGAGTAGAGTGGGAAGAACTATGAGTGAACACAGACACACACCTCCTCTTAACCTTCCATCCCTCCCCTCTAAAGAAAAATAAGGCTCCCGAGTGAAGTGGTGTTGTGGCACCTCCCCTCCGCAAGGCCCTCTTTTCCCTGGGTGACTGAACCTGGCATTCCCTCCCTCCCTCCCTCTTTCTTGCTCTCCATGTTGCCATCCTCTAATGACAGACATTTTCCTTTTTCCCTTTTGTTGCCTTTTGTCTCCCCCTTCTCTCCTCCATCTTATTTTTCGCCGCCGCCGCGGTCATTTCCTTCCCATTAAACGGCAGTGGGCGAGGTGCGCTGGGTGGGCGGAAGATGTCGGGAGAGACCTGTGGAAAGTAGAGATGGAAGGGGAGTCGGGGGAGAAGGAGAAATTGAGAGAAGAGGGGGAGAGGGGAGAGATGTACAGTAAGATTGAGAGATTAGGGTGAAATGTAAAGAGTGAGTGGGGGGAGTGTGAACGAGAGGTGCCGGTGCACCTCAGGGATGGGTTATTACTTTTAAATGCTCCTCTGCGCCTCTCCCCCCTTCCCTCCTCCTCCGCCGCCTCCTCCTCCTCCTCCTCCGCCTCCGCCTCGTCTTTCCTCCCCCTTCCTCCCCCACTGTGCTCCAGGAGGAGGTATGAAAAGGTTATTATGTTTCCTTTAGAAATGGCTCGCTCTCCGTCTGCGCCTTTCATGTCCAAATGGAATAACCTCTCTACACTAGCTTTCTTCTTTTTCCCACCGCACCTTCATCTCTCTTTCCGATACACAACACCTGCTCCTCTCTTCCTCCTCTCCTCCTTTCTCTTACCGTCTTTTTTTTCTCCTTCCCCGCAGCCTTCTTCCATCTATCTCTTTAATCCGTTTCTGTTCTCCTTCCCTCTCATTTCTTTCCTCCCTCTGGTTTTTGCTGTTGAGTGTAATCGGTATGGTGTAGGAGCATGCATTATCAGTCGGTGCATTAGGCATGGTGCTGCTACCTCAATCGTCAGCGATCATAGCCAACAGTTATTATGTAAATCAGGTATTAGGTGTGTGTATGAAAAGGCTTTCCTGTCTAGAATAGTGGCTTTTTTTTTTTTTACATAACATTTCAAGAAAAATCTGAACTCGGGTGAAAATCTTATGCACTCGGCCTTCCTTCATCCCCCCCCTCCCTCCTTTTTTCTGTTTTTTTTTCAGAAAGGTGAAGAGGCTGGCAGTCTGTTGTTGGAGGACGGCAGGGAGCAGCTGATGTACGAGATTCCCCTCAACGAAACGGGCTCGGCTGGCCTGGGGGTCAGCCTGAAGGGCAACAAGTCCAGGGAGACCGGGGAAGACCTGGGCATCTTCATCAAGTCCATCATCCACGGAGGGGCCGCGTACAAGGTAGAGGACCCTCGCTGGGTGCCACGGGCCCTTTAGAAGCCACTTTCTGGAGGCCTGTTGCACCCTTTCACAGTCACTTCAGTCGTTTTTCTGTTATCCTGCTACCTTGCTTGAAGAGGACACAGAATGAAAAACAAAACATAAACAGAATCTTGCAGATGGATTCTTTGAACCTTTAATATGAAGATGACTTTACTGTCCCTAAATGCCTCATTAGCCTTTTCCCTTTACAGAACCTTCTTTTGTCCATTAAAGAGCTCTTAAAAAATCCATCAAACATGAGAAATGAGAGGCGTCGCGGGAACATTTTGAGAACCGTTTTCTGTATTCAGATGACTTTCTTGTACCTTAATCTAATCAGGTGTTCTTTGAATTATTGATTTATCCAGTGCAACAGCTCCGACCAGGAGCTGTTTTTGTGTGTGTTTTCTTGGCAGAAGAGTGGGGATATTGTTCCTCTGTGATCTTTTGTTGTTCTCTTTTTTTCCACCCTGTTGAATGTGTCCACACTCTTACCTCCTCTTTCCTCGCACCCCTCGTCTCTCTGTCTCATTTCCTGTCCTCGCCTTCCCTCGACCCTTGACGCCCATTGACCCTAAGTGGCCTCGTCACATCAGCGGTGCGGCAGTCTTATCTATATCACTCAGTTCCTCACTTCAATTGTAAGTGCATCAGGAAAAAAAAAAACCCCATCCCGTTTCAGCACTTTGGAGATTCCTCCACTTGGCTTCGATATCTGGCCCCCGTCACATGTCGCAACCCCTCGTCGCCGCTCCCAGATCTGCGGCGAACGACGAGGAGGCACAGAGACGAGTGTGGCGTTGCAGATAAACGGCTGGTTTGGGAACGGGGCGGCCAGACGGCGGCTCCCCGAAGTGACTTCAGAAGTAGTTTTCCGACAGCTGCCGATGTGGATAGTGCTCCGACAGAATGGCCCAGTAAGATCTCCGGCTGGCTGCGAAACAGGTTTCTGGGACAAGATACCACATAAGAGGAAGAAAGACACTGAGGAGGAGAGACGGACAGTTGCAAGGGAGGGAGGAAGCCCATTGAAAGATGACAGCGGGTGAACGAGTGCGAGAAGGGAGGGAATCTGAGAGAAGAAATGAGCAGTATCGAACAATAGAGAGATGGAAAAAGGCAGAATAAGAGGAGAAAAAGAAAATTGAAAAGTGGAGACACTCAGCAGGAACGCGTCTAGAGAGAGAGAGAGAGAGAGTGTGTGTGTGTGTGTGTGTGTGTGTGTGTGTGTGTGTGTGTGTGTGTGTGTGTGTACAGTATATGTGTGTGTGTGTGTGTGTGTGTGTGTGAGACTCCTCCTCGATGTTGATGCATGCTAATGAAAAGCAGCTAAGGGGGCCTGATGAGACGTTGCAGTGCCAGGCCGGTACAGAGGAGGGAACCCAGGCGTCCCCTGAGTCTGACTGACACACACACACACACACACACGTTCACACAGCAGGCAAGAAAGGGAGGAGATGAGGAAGAGTCATGGAGAGATCTAACCTATTTCCATTAAAGAGTTTTGGCTGCTGTCAGGGCCCGGGGCCTCAATTACATTAAAAAAAATTTTCTTTGACTTTATCCGCGATCCTGTCATACCATCATTTCAAAGAGTGTGCTAAAGAAAACAAATTAAAATTACATGTAGCATGCTGCCGCTGCTTACATGGAGAATGAAGATATTAATAGGGAATATCAGAGACACTCGCCGATTCCGGCATAAGCATCAATTTTTGATGGCATCCTTGGATTTGATGTGTGTGTGTGTGTGTGTGTGTGTGTGTGTGTGTGTGTGTGTGTGTGTGTGTGTGTGTGTGTGTGTGTGTGTGTGTGTGTGTGTGTGTGTGTGTCTGTGTGTGTGTGTGTCTGTGTGTGTGTGATGCCATCCAAGTCTGCATTCGGGGTCAGCCCAGGCGGTGCCTTGTTAATGAGATGAGGTCAAAGGGCAGTGCTGACCATAATGGACCAATCATGACACACACACACACACACACACACACACACACACACACACACACACACCCAAAGAGAGTCTATAGTGTGTCTCAAATGGTCTTCATCTTTATCGTCCTTTTTTTTTTTTGATTTTGCCCTCTGCATTGCTCTCCTCATTTGATCCTCTCTTTCTCTCCCTCTCTTGCTCTCTCATCCTCCCTCACTCACTCCCTCTCTCCCTCCAGGGCACTATTCTGTGTTGCCTCTCTATGAGAGGCTGCTATTTAAAACACTTAGAAGTGATTTAGTGCCCACGGAGGCTATTCCATTAGCTGCTCTATGTATTTATCATGGCTCTCCCACTCTCAGTAGATTGCTAACTCTACAATTTTCTTGCCTTCCCCCTTCTTCCATTTTCTAGTCGACTTTTTCTCTCTGTCACACTCTCCCTCACGCACACACATTTTACAACTCTCCTAATTTCTCTTCTTCTTTATTCTCTTCTCTTAAAACTTTATTACTGTTCAGCCTTGTGTGTCTAACTTTGTGGAAGATTTGGCCTTTTTTTACTCCTTTTCCCAAAGCCGGTATTTAAACTTAAAGCACTATTTTTTGAGACATGAACGAATAAGAAGTCAAACCTCACACCTGTTATTGCTGCATTTCCTGTGACTGGTAGTGCGGCTTATTAGGTTAGAATAAAATGGCCTTTTTGAAGATCTCCCAGTAAGATAAACTGTATGTTTTACTGCTTATTCACTGTATGCCAGTTCGTTAAAACTGAGTCTAGGTAGTATGTTGATAATATCACAGTCTTCCTCTGCCAACAGGACGGTCGACTGAGTGTCAACGACCAGATGATAGCAGTGAACGGCGAGTCGCTGATAGGACGCTCCAACCATGCCGCCATGGAGACGCTGAGACGCTCCATGTCGTCGGAGGGAAACTCCAGGGGCACCATCCAGCTCGTCGTGCTCCGAGCACCCACACAGGTACAGCAGATAGAAGTAAAAACATTTCTGGAATATCACGGTGTGTTTTACAACACGCCATGTATTTTGGTACACGATTTGAACCCAGCTGGATTGGAAACCAGACTCTTGCTTGATGGGGGAAAAAAAGACGTGAACAGAAGTGAATGACATTTTGAGGTCATGGAAGCGCTCAAGCTTCATTTTGGAAATTCTTGGAAAAAGGCGGCGAGGTTTACATCAGCGGGTTGGCAGGAATGATGTTGGCTAAATCTTCTTACAGTACAGTTCTTCAGAAGTCTACTGAGAGAATTTAAAAGTCTCGTTGGTGTTATCATAATGAAATGTTTAAAATCCATCCTCGCGTATACATGACTGCAGCTCTCTGTTGTCTTCATGTTTTTTTATTTTTCATAAAGATTAAATCAGTCTGACTCATGTCAATAATTCCTCTTGAAGCTTCGGTGGATGTGGGGCAACATGTGAAAGATTCCAGACTGCCGCCAGAGGTTGGTTTGGATGTATTTGGTTACATGAAACATTTAGGAACACTTCTGCATTATGAAACCATCCGCGCAGTCTGATACGTTCAAAGATTATTCATAAGTAGCCGCCAGAGTTTTGACAGCAAAATCAATGACACATCATCCCCATTAGGATCGTGTCTCTTCCCAGTTCCGATTGTCTGAGGCTCTCTGTAAAGCTGCTGTACGTACTGACCTACATGCATCTCGGCAAAATGAAATCATCTCCGAGCACTTCATAATCTCTTCACCAACACATTTTTAACTGCCTTTAGAGTGATACAGATGGTCTTCTTTCTCTATTCATAGTATTGAAAGACACCTCAGCTCAGTAATTGCAGTGAAGGCTGTTGTAGCGCTGCCACAATGTAAACACAGTTAGATGAAAATAATGAAAGCGTCCAAATAAAAGCTCACTTTGTGACAGTGACTGTCGTGCTGTGTAATTTGCTTGAGTGTTAAATTTATAGCTTTTTTTTGCCAAATCTGTATTCTCTGTCAGCTTTCTCGCGACAAACAAAGTGGATGTGATTTAACAGTTGTAAGATTCAGTTGGCACTTTATCAAGGAGGGAGCAGTCAGCAGTTCAGTGTCTTATTCAGGGAGCCCTTTGATAAATCATGTGGCTGCAAACTGACACAACAATGGCTCTTTATTTATCTTATTCTCCAACGCTCTCCGCGAAGACCATCCTTATAGTGCGCTTGGCGTATTAAAATGCATTCATACTGCTTTATGACTACACTCACAAACACACAATGTCTTCTGATGCTCCATGTAGACAGTCATAAAGCATTATAGATGTGATTTGTAAGTAATTATGAGTTCAAATGATTGACTGCCAATCCTTTGAGCTTCAACGCTGTGACAATCCACTGTAGTAAGGACTCCAATCAGAATGTTGTGTGTGCAGCAGTATGGATCAATTTTCTTTTTTATTTTCTGTTATTATGTTAAAGCAAGTGAGCCGCGTGGGGACGAGTAGATGATGGCAGAATTTTCATTTATGGGTGAACTTTTCCTTTAATCTATAAAACCTATATGATTTATTATAAGTAAGAGAAATAAGTTATTGAGTGTACTGTAGGTCATAATGTATTATAAGCCCCATCAGTCGACCTCTACAACTAGTCAAGAGCATCCATAAGACCCTTGAACTCATAGTTCCTTGTGTCACGTCTACAATGTTTTATCACTTTTAGTATAATGCATCATAAAGTGTTTTAAGTGTTTGTGAGTATAGTCATTGTAAAAGCATTATTTTTCACTTTGAATGCCCCCAAGATGAAATGTAGATTATATATATAGGGTCTACATGGAAATTGTTTTTCATTTTTTCCCCAAATGACTTCCAAACGTCTTTTTCCTGCAGATGAGCAGCCCCGACCTTGCACCGATCGCATCTACAAATGGATCCGCCGCCTATCACCCCAACACCCAATCGGGCTCCAGCAATCAGGTACGAGTGGGCGACGCCTTCCACCAGCAGCAGCAGCAGCAGCAACAGCAGCAGCAGCAGCAGCAGCCGCCTCCACCTCACCGCTCCTCCTCCCTCCTCCCCATGCTGAGGAGGCGAGCGTCAGAGCCGCTGCCACACAGCCTCAGGCAGCGTTACGCACAAAGGCCAGGGGAGACACACACCAGATACACCTACGGTTTTAACCAAAGGGAGAGACGTAGCGGGTACATTTTTGGCTTCACACAGAAGGATGTAGAGTACAGCGACGATGACACGCAAAATGATGTGTACAGCCCAGCTTCGAGGTATGAGTTTGGTCACGCCGGTCATGGCCAGACGCTGAGCAGCCTCAACAGACCATCGGAGGGAAATTTAAACAGGGAAAGCTACGATTACGGATACACACATGGACACCCACGTAGCAGAACGCCTGTAGACATGCAGGGCCACACCGCGCTCAACAACACTTACAATCACACATTCTGCGACACTCAGGGCGGCGCGCAGGGCCACAGGTCCCGGCACGCACGCAGCCGCACACTGGACGCCATCCACACACGAGACAGCCGCCAGAGCAACAGTTACACTGAAAACATCCGAGCGATGGCGGGGCAGATGTACGGAGATCCACCCCCGCGCGGCGGGATCAGATCAGAGCAGAACAGAAACAGGCACAGATCCGCAGACAGATACGTGGACGCGCACACGCACAACTATGCACACAATCGGGCTCTCACCAGACACCAGCACCTCCGGCTCTCTGGTGGACTCTGACCCTATGCGTGTGTGCGACTGTATATATGAAGGCCAAGTCACAAAATAGGGTGCAAGCGACGCACCGACGCAATCGAGTTTTGCAGGTGGTTCAAAAAACACATCCATAATCCTAAAATGAAAATTGAATTGCTGAGAATGCATCAGTGCATGTGGAAAAAAAAAATCCTCAATGGCTCCCGCGATGAGAAGAAGATGTCACTTTTCCTCTCTCGCAACCAAATCTTTCATGTGTAAATACAGTAAGAGTTCAGTGATCGATGGTGCGGAAGCGTATTAATCCGGCTGAAAGCTTTTCCCTTTGCCAGCGCCACTAACTGTCACAGCATTAACTTTTAGCGCTCTTTTAAAATTATTACCCATAAACTCAGCACAATACTAAATTCTTCACTGTGCACAGCCTCCTTTCTGTCACATTGGTTTTAACCCACTTAAATTAGCTGTAACACTTCCTTTTTTTTTTCTTTTTTTTTTTTGCTTCTTCAAACCACTGGCTTGTCTACGCACTGTAAACGCTTTATGTGCTCTTTTCCTGTTTTGTCTATTTGTATAATGTTTTTTCATTAAATTTCCCTTTTAATTTCATTTTGTTTTCTTTTATAATTTGAACTGTATTTAAGCTTTTCTGTCTCACCTGCCTGATTCTCCTCTGCTGAATAAAGCTAATCTGAAGCCCCCTGCATGCCTGTCTGTTTGTTTCTCTGCTGGGGTTTTTTTCTGCAGCTGTCCTCTCCTTTGCTCCTCTCTCTTTTTCATGAAATAATATTTTGGTCCCTGCTCCCTCAGTTTTGTCCCTCAGAAAAGTCTCTTTTCTTTCCTGCCTTTCCTTTATCCTTTGTTGCCGCTTCCAAGCAGACACCGGATTATGCTCAATGAAAGTAAAACAACAGAAAACTCCCACTAGAAAAACATTACCACGATTCACTCTTTGAACCAAAGCATACCAAAACTGCAATGGAATAGTGACACAATAGTCACACATTCGCAGCCATATAGGTTATAATGAGCATATTTCAGGAGTATCTCACGAAAGCTGACACAAGAGTAGTGTCAGTATTCGTGAAAGCTGTGAACACACTCCCTTTTCAGATGTGATAAATGTGTTAACAATCAGACTGCATGGAATGTGTTAACCTTTGCTTATTTTTACCTCCTTCTCTTTTGTCTGTTGAAGTGCTCTTTTTAAAGAAAAGGTTCGCATGAACTCCTTAAAAAAAGAAAAAAAAAAAAAAAAGAATCCTCACTTTGGCAGTTTCTTTATTCCCTGGTGGTGAACGTGTGAGCGACATTAGAATCAATCACACAAGAAATTGTGTCCAACAAACGCTTGAAAAGCAGCACAAATTCCTGGATGGGACGGGACTGATGAAGATATCAGGCATGACGGAGGGTGAAAAAAACAGTTTCTTTGTTAAGTCCGTCTTTTCAGCTCCATATTGAACCGTGACCGATTATTTCAAAAGCTAATAAAGATGTTTCGCAGCAGTTAAAGCAGACGCCTCGGCGAGGGTTTATGGGTCGACTGCCGTTGACCCGCCCCATTGTGAAATTTACATCTCATCCACGCCATGCTCCCATTAGTATGTGTGTGTTTGCGCCGGTGGATAAATGCGATCAAACCCAGTTCAAAGTTCAGTATATATCTGCATAGTCCTTCTCCTGTCATCACCAAACAGCCAGTCTGGTGACACCATGGAGCAGTGCGATAAAACAAACGCTCCCCAAAGCAGAAGCCCCTCAGCGTCCCTCATTTCTATCTGTCTGTCTGTCTCGAGCTTTAGGTTAGAGCTAAGTGATAATGGTCTTAAATCGTAATCACCATAAAGTTAACATATTTACTGTGATACAAGTAACAAAGTTCTCTTTCTTTAAATACGTCAGTGCGTCACAGTATATTTCTTCTCTTGTTTTGGCTCTAGGGATGGCAATGTCAGTCCATCAGACCACTTTGGTCCGGACTGAAATGTCACGGGTGGATTGCCATGAAATCTGGCCCAGACATTCATGGTCCTCAGACGTTTCTCTTTCCCCTCAGGATAAAAAGCGATAAAACATTTTCTTTCATCTTGTACCAGACAACCAATACTTGTCCAAAAATCTGACATAATCCTTTGTCCTCAGCTTGTGCTTGCTGCTAATTAGCAAAAGTCAGCATGCTATCACTCTAAAGTGACAGTAAGTATTATGTATGCAAAACATCTGCACGCTAGCCTGGTCAGTCTCAAAGTGCAGCTGTGCCTTAGTAGAGCTCGTAGACAGTGTAAATAGTGGATGAGGCTTCTGGAAGATGAAAAGCTTTAAAGCTTCTTTCTATTGGCCAGCAGGGGGCGACTCCACTGATTTTAAAAACAAGTCTGGTTGTATATAAGCTTATGAGGAAATGACCCTATTTCGTACTTCATTTGTTACCTCAGGAAACAGTTTTGTCATGATTGTATGGTCTCAATTGCTAGATTCAGTTCTTGATGTGCATTTTGTAAACTGTGGTCACACATAGACTACAATGGATGAAAAAGCAGTGTATTATTTAGGCTGGGGCTACCTTGTGATTGACAAGTTGATACCAGTTTGTCCTCAGGTTCTCAGTCAGATCCAGTCAGTATCATGGCACACATGCCACTGGATGTGAATGTTGTTTTGGCCCTTCGCTTGCATGAAGTGAACACTAGAATATTTGCCACTGTTGATTTCCTGTGATCGTGGCCTAATGCCAAGCTCAAGGTTTCAAACGGCTGTCCACAAACAACCGGGTGACGTCCCCAGTAGGTTTTGGTACAGCCTCACAGATTAACTACCATGGCTGCAGACTCTGTGGACTTGTTTCAGTATATCTGATGAGGAGAGGTAAATGAAAACGGCATCGTTGCTGCTCCATATGTCGGATAGTAGGTAGTTGCTGTTGCCTTTGAGGTTTCTTTGGTATTTCTTATATGTTTATGCACAAGAGAACACAACATATGACTATCATTAGCTGACACTAAAGATTTAAAGACTATGAACAAATTTCCCAATATTAATTAATCCTTCAAAGAATGATTCCTTTTTTGATAGATGTGCTTTGATTTTCTTTTCACAGACAAGGAGCCCTTTTATTTCCTCCCACACACGTGATGGAAAGTCACACTTTAATTTTGGCAAACCTTTAAAACATTTTTCGCAGACTTTTAAATTATGACAGCCCGTGTCTTTTTGTCTTTCTCCCTTCTGTTCTCACGCGTAGTCGGACTGGAACATCTTCGACTGCCACGACAACATCCCTAACAACACATGAGTGAGCTAAAGTGAAATTGTCACTTGTTTATCACTCAAGTCACCTAGTGCAGTTGAATTTACCGAACAGATGACTGACAAACTAATATACCTTAAATACAGCAGACGGATAAAGAGTAAAACAATGGACAACAAAGCTAAAAACATACAGATTAAAAATATATATTAGAATTGGTATCAAAACCAAAGACGAAGAGAAAAACCCACAGTTTTCTGTTTTAGTTCCTTCCTCGCCTGAGCCGAATGATATGTGAGTGGGTTGGGTGACAATGTAGGGTGAGGCAGGGCTAAGCCTCTCTCTCACAAGCCTATTGTATGCAGCTGTAGGTTGGGGCCGGCTGGATAGATGGATCCCCCCACTGTTTACTTATTGTTGTGGGATTAAGATATCTGACTGCCTGTCTGCCAGGCTGCTTCAAAAGCCTCGGGCGAGTCCTCAGTTTGTCGAGGCTAAAGGAGGGACAGAGGGACAGAGGGACGGATGGTGGGATTGGACGAATGACGGATGGATGATGGATGATGGTTGGATGGATAGATGGATGGATAGATGGGTAGACAAAGGACTATGATGTGATTTATGTGACAATGGCACATGTGGAAGAGCTGTCAGAGCTTTGCATGAAAATGCACACGAGCCACACACATGAGCTCAAAGTGACTGACAGCTACGAATTGGTGACACATTAACATGTGTGGTCGGCACTAATGATACCCCAGGGACTCCACGACATTGCGAATACACCCCACTCAGCGCTTTGATATGATTTGAACACCTTTCATTATTGTCCACTGCGTCAAAGGATTATGTTTTTTTATCAGCGTATAGGTGTGTGTGTGTGTTTGTGTGTGTGTGACAGCTGTAGCTCCCATCTCTTTGACCAGAAAAGACTCCTTTCATCCTCCACCACCAGCACTTCCAGTCCCTATCTCCATCTGGGAGACGGGGGTCCTTTGTAGTGCTGGATGGATGTTCGATAACATGCCTGTCAGTGCTCTCAGGATTATCTTAATTACTTGTGTTTCCAATTGTACACGTGAAGAGAATCACCATTCCTTTTGACGATGCACAGTGTTGGAAACCAGTTTTCAAAGGCATTCCCAAAGGCGTATTGATTTATATATTTATTTACGTTCCTGTAGTAATTATTTCACACTGTGAAATAACCCTTTCCCTTTTCTTGACAAAAAGATTTTGATTGAATATATTTTAATTGTTGTCAGGTAGTAATGGTTTAAAAAAACCTTTCCCTCCAAGTGTTACAAAATGATATGCAGGTACAGCACTGTATGAACGACGGCTCATTTGTGAACTTGTTCCTGTAGGAGCGTTCTCTAACTAAACGTCTAGCCGACATTAAGCAAAGGGAACCTTTTTGTCTGAATCGATGACAAGTTTCTGTCTCAATTAAAATCAACTCGACGATTTTGTGATATTTTGAACGTCGCCCGCGCTGCGCATCTCGTCGGAGTCCTCAGGGGATTGTTCTAAATCTGCTCCTATTTCCTCAAAGCTCTGTTCCTGTATCACCATCTGAGGTGAATCATAATTGCCTGGTTGCCAGATGTGACTGTACTATGACAAATTTAATGTAAAATCCTAGTTGGACTAAACTGCAATTATTATATCCCATGAATTTTTTGAAAACGTTCATTAGAAGTTAATCTACCTGTAATATTAACGCAGAATCGAGCGCGGATAGATGATGAAAAACGTTGGCAGTGGCTAGCACAGTATTTTAGATGAGACCGTTTTTTTTTGGGAGCATTGTCGGATTCGTAGGGTTCACACAGAAAAATGCCTGTTTCACCCCTGAGCTGTTTAGCGCTCTTTAAACAGGCTCTTGTGCGTATGCTGCATTATTTAGGCTGGTGGCAAAGCTGTCAATCAATCTCTCGTGCAGACCAAACCATCGCACAGAGGACGGCTTAAAGGTGGGTTTGTTTTGGTCCACTTCCAAGGAGACTCCATAGTGATCTATTTGTAGCCTCAAAACTGTGTGATAGCAGATATTTAACTTTAACTAGAAATCTAAACTACTTTTTAATTTGTCTGCTGATCAAGAAAGTCATCTTGGAAGCGTTTTGTGGCAGCCTTTCGCGTTATATAATGTAATAATTTATAAAACTCATACTGGCATCACCATGTAAGTGAAGGGATCTTTTTTAAAACCCTAAACAAGTGTGATAGAAGTTAACACAGAGATGTGCAGTTCCTGTATCCTCGCACTTCCTCAGTTACAGTAACTGTTTCCTCCTTTTTCGTCCTGATTGTCCAGTTGCATCCTAATCTTTGAATGCTACTCTATACTCTAATGTTTCTTCATGTGCAGCAAAGTCCAGCATGATTTTCCTCCGGGTCCATGTGGTGCAGGATGTGAGGGACAGGGAACTCAGTTTGCTGTTGTAGTTCGTTTTAAAGGTCCACCACACACAAGGCTATTGGTTGAAGGTCTGATGATGCAGGATGATCACATGATGTCCTTTGTACAGCTCTTGGTTTGTCTCGAGTTTGATTATCTTGACCAGAGCTCTTGAATTAAAGACAGTGTCTCTATATCTTTAACTAAGTCTGGAGAAGTCACATTCGGTGTGCTACTAAATTGCATTTAAAGGTGCTGCAGTGTTCAGACTTAAAAAAAAAATGCTGTTTATGTTATTACCTTCTATTGGTGCAGCACTTGCAATCTCAAATGGTGTTTGCATTTGCACGCCTACCATGTATCGTTTAAAAACCAGTTTGGATGCGAAAATGACCACCAGAGTTTTTCCCATACAAGGATGACAGTTGGCATGGTTGTGGTCAAGTGTGTATGTATCCATGTGTAAAGGTATATATTTGCATTCATTCTAATCGGTCGAAGGAAGCGCGGCAATATGCGAGGCCTTTCACGGGGCGTAACTTCCAAACGGATTCCAAATTTTGCGGAAAGACAGCTGACTAGCTGTTTGTGCCAAATGGCATAAAGGCTGTGTGGCAGTGGAAGAGGCCTATAACAAAAAGGCCCAACTTTGTCGAAAGGCTTTCACATAATTTTGCAGTGTTTGCAGTAAAGTTTAGTGCATTTCACTGCATGACCACATGAATACCCGGTCACAGCTATTGTGATTTGCACTTGTGTTGACATCAGACATTTGATGGCCGTATTGGATTAGCACAAATTTCTGATGTCTTGTCTTTGATGCCAAACATTATACTAATTCTGCATGTGCCAGCAGCGGACAACACCGGCTGAAATTCGATAAACAAAAGACATAAAAGACTTTCGTCCAACCCTACTGGGTAATAAAAGAAAGGGCTGTAATCTTCTGATGTGTGTGGCAACATCATTAATATTTCATAGATGACATCTCTCGCTCAGATTGGGCACAGATTTTTGCATATGAGCCCTTAATAACCATTTCCATCATCTCTCTTCATCTCTGTCTTTGTTGACAGGAGCCTCAGGGCCATAATGCATACCAGGGGCCTTCAGGACCTCCAAGACCTCCGAACACGGAGCCCACCATGAATGGTGTCAGTCACACTCCAGCGACGGCCAACAGCTATGCGTATGGCAACTCGAGAAGTGGTGAGCACACACTTGACAAAATCACACTCTGCACAATATTTGTCCATTTGAACTGTCAGATAGTCAACATTAGGCTTGGAGTGTTTGTGTACTCCTGTTATCTGCGACTGAGTGTGTACACACAGTATGTTTGTCGCCCTGCGTGTGTACACGCGCGCTTACATACTATACATGCATGTGTGTGTTTGACACCCAGCCAATGCTCCTGACATTGTTGTTTTCTTTTTCCCGTTTGAGGTCACTATCCCAGCCACCCTGAGCATCTTATAGCGCTGCATTACTAAATTGCCCATGCTCAGTCTTTACATCTCTTTTCACTCTCGCCACATATTTATAGCGGGAGAAAAGGAAGTCATTAACTATGTTTTTTTCCGAATGAGACGCTTGCTTTTCATGTGCAAAAGATCTGACCTTGGAATCATTACGCTGATGAAACGGCTTCTAAGTGGGCCATATTTGCATACCAGGGTATTGTTCGGTGTGCGTGCAGTTTAAAAAAAAAATAAAAAAAAAAAGACTGACAAACTGTTTTAAATTCATTCTTTATCTCTCTCCCTCGTCTCCCCCCCTCCCTCACCCCCTGGGATGCAGGGAGCTGGAGATGCTTTTCTGGCTGAGACGCTGTCAGCTCTCCATCAGACTGGAGCGGCAGTACAGTTACAGTCTTTTTGTACAGGCCGGGAGGGGGGGGGGGGGGGGGGGGGGGGGGGGGGATTTTAACACAAAGGCTTTACAGTGGGGGAATGTGGCGCTCTCTGGGTTTAGAGTTTATGTAAATGTTGTTGGAAGAATTGCGAGGAAGTTAGAATGAGGCATTTGCATGAACGTGTTTTACTTTTGTTTGAATGTGCATTGTGTACGGGGTGTTTATTTACCAGAACATGTTTCATTTTTCTTTCTGTGAAACTTATGATGTTGTTTTTTTCCGTACCGACATAATTGATCCTCAACATTTATCAGATTTAGAAACATTTATCTTTTAATATTTATTTAGCTTTACTATTGATAATGTAACCACTAAAATCCATGTTCCTTGTGCCACCTTAGAAAATATTAGGCTCTCCAAGTACCACAATTATGACCACTGTTAAATTACACCAGTGTTGGCTTACTGTATTCACCTCGCGCATTAGCATCTAACAAGATGTGGACCCTTGAGTGGCGCTGCTGAAGTAGCCAACGGCATTCAGGCTCGGTTAACTGTTGTTTCAGCAGGGCTTGTAGTTAATCAAGGATGACGTATGCACATTAACGTGACTAAGCAGGCTGAAACAAAAATATTACGGGAATAACTACTGCAACTGATGTTTATAAACCTTGACAATTTCTTGATACATGGTTTTGGAAGCATTTTGTTGTTTGTTTACAGTGAAAAAACTATTAACTGAAGTGTAAAATGACCTTTTGTGAATGATGGTTATTATAAAGTATGACCTAAATTTCACCCTGGTAAAGAAATCTGTGTCATCTGGTTGTTGTGTTTTTTCTCAGCTCCTCCTGACAGTGGGAGCTATGGACACTACAGCAACGACGAAGAGGAGTCGGAGCAAAGCTTTCCCCTGCCACCTTCCCCTGGCGCCATGGAGGAAATGAATAGAGACTTACCACTAACCCCCCCGAACCAACGGTACCCCCTGCCTTCATAACACACACACACACACACACACACACACACACACACACACACACACACGATCAGAAAGGATGGTCCTTGTTACCCGAGGCCTTAGATGCTAATGGGAAAGTGAAGCTGCTCGTAAGCACAGGAAGATTGATATTGTCTAAGATTTTCTATAATCAAGGACAAATACCTTGGTTTGCACCACGTGAAAGTGGCATTATCTGGATGTTAGGAGATCTGAGAGTATTTTACTCACGCTCATGGTTGCAGTAAATGTTGTAAGCAGGTAAGAGTAAAAGCAAGGTTGAACATCATCCCTTGGTGAGGGTACAGTCTTATGTTTTTTTACATCCTCCGCCAGCACTCATTTTCTCACTGGTGGTATGTATGTATCTGCTTGTGTTTTTCTCGAGGATGGTTTGAAAAACACTTGGACAGCGTTTGCGGCAACCACTTTGACTGTCACAGTTGCAGTGTCTCCAGGCTGGTATCTAGAGGAAACAGGCCAGGTGGCTGAGCAGTGGCAGGCAGAGCCAGCATGTCAGCCCAGAGACTCTCCTGAAGCAGAGAGTGGCTCACTCGTAGCCATCCCCATTATCAATGAATATCATAGGCTGTCGGGCACGTATATCAAGCAGCTGACTTGCCCCATTGAGCAAAGGGTAAAATAATAAAATACATGGTTTTCTCCAGAGTTGATGAGTAGCTAAGAAGTGAGCCATCTCATTTTCTTCTCATCTCCGATTAGTTACTCGCATGAAAATGGTGCCAGGCAATGATGGAATCCTCAGGCCGTTCCAGAGTCTCTCCCTCACACATATACAACAAATAATGTATCTCCTCTGTGAGTCCAGTGGCATTACATTCAGTCTGTGATGTGAGAAATGTCATTAGATAACCTGATGAGAGTCAAAAACACCTGTGACATGATCAAGTAATCAAGGACGTGGGACGGATTTAGATTGAAGTTGCTGATGTCCACACACACACACACACACACACACACACACACATATACACATTACCATTCAGTTCAGTACACACGCATCATCAGCACTCTATTACACTACACAAAGGTCCAGAGTTATTATATTCTAATGACACTCTTAATATGGGCTGCTGTGTTATGAGATAAAGAAGAGCCATTACACTAAATATTACAACACACTTGTGCATTATTTAGACTTTGCGGCCCTAATTGCAGTAGCCTATTTGCATTATGCATAAGTAATTATGGTGATGGCATAATAAGTTCTGTGGAGGATTTGAAGTTTGAAGGCTTAGAAAGAGCTATCATACTTCTGTCGATATCCTGCTGTACAGCCTGCTGCCACACTGACATCAGCAGCTCTATTTACACAGCAGACAATGTGTGAAACGTGAATTTCATATTTCATATTTCATATTCATTAGGAGTATGTGTTTAGAAAATGTGGATGCTATGATCAGACATGGTCCTTCGATAACTTCTTAAATTAGTGGAGTAACTATGAAACAGCTGATTTGATGTTTATGTTTATAAAGTTAGGTTGGACACAGCTCTCTTGATCCGACATCAACAGTGTTTCCCACACATAGACTTTACTACACGGAAGAGACAAACGGAAAAGCGTGGTCAAGCCAATGCCAATGCACAATGCATTGCATACAAGAAGCTGTTTAGAGTATACTGGCCCCTGTGTTGTAGGAAGTTGGCTCTGAATAGTCATCATCTGAACTTTTAAAACACATCCTATTCAAACTGAGTTAAACTACTGACTGAAACAATTAGGGCCTGCTGAATGAGTTCATTAGAAGGCCATAAAAGTTTCGTAAGACTGAGAATGTTTAAAAACCTGCATTGTGAGCGAGCAGTACATCATGTGGTCATAGTCCGAATCTGGCATCAATATACTAGTTTCCCTCAGAGTTTAATGGAGACAGTACACACTGTTGTTTTACTGAATCAGGCCATCTGGAGTAGAGGAAATTGAATGATCGGTTTGTGAATTTCATTTTCTCATACTTGTTTGGGTGATGTAACCAACAAGCCACTGAAAGACCTTTTTTTTTTTTTTATTTACTCCTTGCTGCACCGGTTCAAGAGTAAATATCGATCAGTGGATTGATTGACACAAAGTAATTGTGACTGTTGTTTTTGCAGCGAGTTTCAGAGCCTGCCCCACATGGCTGCAGCGTTCTACGATGACAAGGACAACAAACCTCGCAACAGAGCTTCCAAGAGCATGGACTTGGGTTAGTACGCGTGCACACAAACCCACACACACACACACACACACGCCCCTCCGTCGGGGAAAGAAGCCGTTGTTGTCCAAACGATTGGATGCATTTTCCAGGGGCGAAAAACGTACAAACCATATTGTTGTCTCAACCATCGCAAACCAGCCAAACATATGAGCCCAATCATGAAACCCAGACTATGCACACACAACCGCGACAGCGATCACATGCTCTTATCAGTACATTTCTTTGTTGTGATACGTAGCCCTCTCCCTATTATCCCTGGCCTGAGGGGATTTGACCTCCTGAACTCATAAACCCAGGGGCTTTCCAACGGACTGGATGAACAAGCCGTCTGGTGTGTGTTTATGTCAGTGTGTGTCCTTTCTATTTGTGCGCGAATGAAAGGCGTGAGGTTTCCAATCTCACGGCTTGCTGTGTGTGTGTGTGTGTGTGTGTGTGTGCGCGCGCGTGTGTGTGTGTGTGTGTGACTGACTGTGGACGTCGAGCAAGAAGGGGCTTATTTCCTCGTATTAACCCTAGCTGACCCCTCCTTCCCTCCTCTCCTCGTTTTCTGTCTGTCTCTGCAATCTTTTCGTCTTTCTTTATCTCTTTTTTTTTTCTCTTTTTGATACTTTTCTTCAATTTTCTTGTCATTGGGACAAAGTCTGCTCTCTTTTTTTTTTCTTCCCCACTCTTCTTTCCAATTCTCAGCGTTCCCTCTGTCTTTGTTTATCTCCATTTCTTCTTTTCTCAGCCCGAAAGCCGATGAGTTCATTGCTCTTGCTCCCCTTCTATCTATCTCTCTTTCTCCTCTGCCTCGCTCTGATTTCCAATCGCGGTTCATTAGGTTCAGTGGATTGGCTTTCTTCCTGCAGCACGCGCCTCTGCCACCCAAGCTGATTGGCTTTCATTATGGACAAGGGTGGTCTGCAGCACGCGGCCGCACACACTCAAACACACACACACTCTCTGCTCGATCCCGTTGAGGACCCACTCCAATACCCACCGCTATCTGTCTCCCCTCTCTGGCTCCTATCTCCATCTCTGGCTATCCTCCATTTCAATCTGCTTTTTTTTTTTTTTTTGTGTTATCACTCTGCTTCTATTCATCCCTTCCC
The DNA here is from genome assembly GCF_900880675.1 of Sparus aurata. Classification (NCBI taxonomy): domain Eukaryota; kingdom Metazoa; phylum Chordata; class Actinopteri; order Spariformes; family Sparidae; genus Sparus; species Sparus aurata. The sequence goes on along the minus strand of NC_044210.1, from coordinate 5,323,896 downwards.
TCTCCAAAGTGCTCAGGGCTGGAACAAGGTAGTTAGCAGAGCTCCGTGTGTGTGTCTGTGAGTGTGTACATGTGTAAAAGATGGCAGGAGCTCAGATCCTGACCCTGTTTACACGTTTTTGTATTTAAAGGGCTAAATGCTTTTTTTTTTTTCTTTTTTCTTCCCTCTGGAGAGTTTCCCACATGTCAGTCTTTTACGGTCACAAATATCTGAGCTTTAGCCGCTCCGCAGGGCAGGTTAGCTTTTATTAAACGCCACTTGACAGGAAGAGGTGAGCTTCTTTTATTGACCCCGGATTCCTTAGCAGATAGTCTGTTGACTTTGAGCTTTTGCTCACACACGGAAATCCTCACACACGCTGCCCGTCTATGCCGAGCTGAATAGTCGAGTTGCTGACACTATAGCTGCGTGACATGACATGATATGACACTGAACAACTGAAGTTATTTGGCGTACAGTGACTCAGGTTGAGTTCTAATCGTGACTCCACTAACTGACACTCTTAGTTTTAATTCAAGCCTTCTGATGCATAAGTGGATTCAATGACGCCACTGATCTTTGCATGCTGCCCTCTGCCCACCGTGGTCGCAACGTCAAACACCTGTTGAGCAGCTACTTTGGCGGCCTATAATACAATGTGCAGTGAAATGCCCATTAGACTAGCTTATAGCTGGTAAGAATAAAAGAAAATAGTCTTAATAAACATGATATGAGCACGCAGCTAGTTGATTGGTTAGAGCGCATGCCACGAACGCAGTGGACCGTGGTTCGAATCCGGCCGGAGGACCTGTACTGCACGTCACACCCCCCATCTCTCTCCCCTTTTCGATCTATCTACTGTCAAATAAAGGTGTCTGTGCCTAAAAAAAAAAAATCTAAAAAATCAATACATAAATAAAATAAACATGATATATGCATACACATTACACTATATACACAACACAAAATATACTGTGCACCCCTCAGGCCTTAGATAAGGCAGTCAAAATCTGCGAGAATGGTGTACCTACATTTAAATACAATCAATAGCGAACAACAACTCCAGAGAGGGCCTTGTATGTATTTTATGTTTTTGGTTGGGGTGTGACGAGGGGTGTTCAGTTGGTTGCAACCTGCACCGCGTCACTCAAAGCCACTAAATCCTACACACTGGACTGTTGAATTGGCCAACATGGAGATGCAGAATTATGCCGGGTTGTGAAACAATCCACCCAGCAGTGTCATAAGTGTAATGTGTGATATTAATGTACAGTATGGATCCATAAAAGAGCAAATGGAGACCGGGTCCAACAGCTTCTGAAACACATAGACATAGAGGCCAAAAGGTCAAATCTGTAAAAACTCATGAAAACAAATCCAACAGCTCCCCACACAGCTAGACTGACTCTGTCCTGCCACGTTTCTAACCTCTCTCGATCCACCCTCTTTGCCCTCCCTTCTCTTATTCTTGTTTTTGTCTTGGATGTTATTTCAGTCTCTTCCACTCATTCTCCCTGTCAGTTATGTCCTTTTTGCTCTGTCCTGCCCTACCCTACTGCTACATACATGAAATTCCAAGCAGTACACAGTAGTAGTATGCTTTCTGAAGGTTTGTATAAATGCACTTCCATTGTGTAGTGATAATATTCAGAATTAGAGGACACATGCATAACCCTGTAAGATAAGGGGACTTTTCAGCCTACCACTATGGCATGAAGAGGCACATTTGGCTGTTGGCCATGCAGACTTTTATCTTTCTACCACAGAAAAGTAAGCTTTTCATTATCAGGCAGGGTCATGTCGCCTGGAGAAGTTCTTTTTTTCCCGAAACTTTGAAACTATTGGATTTATATATCATCTGACACGTGTGCACAGAGCAGGTACTTCTGATTCTTTGTCATGGTCGCTACAGATGTTTCTCTGCCGGGTTTTATGAAGCAACCTTTCTGATTTCTAGTTTTGCTCTCATTGATTGTGTTTTCTTATAACCTCTGTTTGTTTGACACACCCCATCACCCTGCGCCTGTCTCCTCTTGCTCCCTCTCCCCGCTGTTTATCACTTTTTCGGTCCACTCTCGGCGCCCTCAATATTCTCGCCTCCTCTCATTTTCTTCTTCCCCCTCGCCCATCTGTCCGCTGGGAAAATTGACCTCATAAAAAATGAAAAGGATTATTTAAGAGAAGTAGCAGCGTAATGAAAACCTATTATTGTATCCCATGGTGCGCCGCTCGTGGCGGCTGCTGCTGGCCGACCGCAATCCTGTTTAGTTAGATTAGGTGGGGGTGGGTGGGGTGTTGGTCGGGGATTCTTCTCGTTTTCTTGTTCCTCCCTTTATTATTTCTCTCATTGTCTCACCTCGATCTGTTGTCCTTTTCTCGCACAATATCCCTCTTTCCTCTGGTTGTCTTATATTTCTGCTCCTTTTTCATTTCCTCCCTCGATCTGTCTCATTTTGTCACTCCTCGTCCTCCTCCGTCTCATAGTTCTGCAGGGAGTCATTTCCAGCGTGTGTCACCACCGGCAGATACCATTCCAACCATTTATGAAGCCGCTCTATGTTTCATGTGACAGTGTAAGCTATTTGACTGTATGATTTAGCCTTTTCTCTTTGTGTGTTCTAGTGGCTGATGAGAGCAACATGGGTTCACTGGTCGGGCAGAGGAATGGTAAGTGCTTGATATCATCTAAACAAAGTTCATTCACACACACACACAAATATAAATAAACCTTCTGCGTGGAGAGTCTCATTTCCTTCTTTCTCCTCCGTTCCCAAACATTTTCGCTATCCCTCCTTTCGCCTCTCCCCCTCCCCTCCGCTAGCCGGCTGACAAAGTTGAGTTGTGAAGCACTTAGTGTCTGAGCTCTCGCTGCTTTATAGCCATCCAGGTCAGCAGGACCACAGTGCTCAATCCTCGCTCAGCTGACAGCCACCGCATTGCATTACAATGGCCTCTGCCTCGGCTGTTCCCCCGCGCTCAGCTCCACCTTGCTTTATGTGAGGAAAGTCTGGATAAAGGTAAAATATAAAGTCAGTTTTACTGTTTGTCTTTTTTACCGAGTGACATTACACACAGTGGCGGTTCGAACTGCAGCAAGCTTGCTCCCCGGAATTAAAGCACTTTACATTTCTGACGGCAGGAGCAGCTGTTCGTTTAGAGTCGTCTCTGACTAAAGACACTTTGAGACCTCGTTACGCAAATCTAAAAGCTATTTAACACGCCACTATCATGTATCGAGTCACTTTCGCACAAAAGTCCTGATGGCAGTCTGACTTGATTGGACCAAGTAACATCTTTGTAAAACTCAGACACAGGCTTATGAAGAGCCCCGTTACGAAGTCAGTTCAATAATCCACAAAACACAGGGAATGAGCTGAGATTTTTTTCTCAGTGATTAAGCAGCCTGTGTGGACACTCTTCTTCCATGATGTCGATACTGTTAAAAGAAACATTTTGTAGTGATTTGGCGGTCCCCAAGGTGTAACAAATCTGTTGTTAATACGAATCCCAGGTATATGTTACAATTTCAGTGATGTAAAGTTATGTTTCATGCTTACTACAACCAAAAGTCGACATGTAAACCATCGTAATGTTGAAGACTTATGTCTTGAGGTAAACATGCAGACTTTTTGCTGTGCGGCAGTCAAAGTTCACACACGCGATGCACAGCTAGCGATTTTGACAAATTTGCTGATGCAGCCAACCATCAAGCAAGTGCAACAACTCAAGACATTTAATTAAGCAAGCCAGCTAATGTTGATTATATTCAACAGCAACAACTCCAGCTCTCCGTCTGTTGTGCAGCTGTTTATTTACTGAAGCTGTCACCAACGACTTAAAGCCAGGCTAAGACTGTCTGGCCTCTTGCTCAGTCAACGTCTAATTGTTTTTCTTCTAAACTTCTTCAGTCTCTTTGCCTCTTGTCAAGACCTCCAGAGAGGCTGCTGAGCCCAGTTTTGCCCTGCATCCAGCGGTCCATTGGTTGCTCCCGGTGGCTCTTCCATCGATGTATGCTTGCGTTTGAAAATGATGAGCAGGTGACACCTTGCATGGAAGCGTCTGTAACTAGCGTATGAATGTGTGTGTGAATAGGCGAATGGCCAACCTGTGTTGTAAAGCGCTTTGAGTGATCGCCAAGACTAGCTATAAAAGCAAAGGTCTATTTACCATAGTGGTGTATGCATTACAAGTCTTCCCCACAGAGTCAGCTAACAGAGCTAACTAGCTGCTACAGTACGCAGCAGCTACAGGTTGCTTTCAAAAAACTCTGTAAATCACAGAGTTGAGGCAGAGCAGCCAGATGACATCAGAGGGAAAAACGCTAATAGTGGTTATTCTGTCCAAAGTGTTAGGTACTCTGATCCTACCTGCTCACTGAAGGTACACACTGCAGAAACAAGCCATAGGGGGCTTAGACAGACACACCATTCGCCCTATTAGAAGTCACTGTGATGCTGAATTGATGTCGAAGCTGTTAGCGTTTGTATATACAGTGTTGCTTTAACCCATCGCTGTTCTCCCGCAGCACTCCCTCTGGTGAGCCAGCAACCAGAGCAAGCATTGCCCATTATAATCGGAAAACTCTTTTCTAAATGAAGCTGCAATGAATAGTTATGTAATGGATGTCTAAATGAGAGAAAAGCCAAAGCAGATTGATTACAGCATCAGCACTTTTGTGTATTTCTTGTCTGGAAAGAGCTTTAAAGTGTGTCCCCCCCCTCTCCCAAACTCAAACTTCAGAAAGCTTTATCGTGTGTGACCTGATCCAAAGGGAATATTTTTTCATATATTATCACATTTGAGATGTAATGGACCACAGCAAAGCCAGTGTTGAGGGGTTGACTTTGAGAAAAAATAGACAGAAATGTAACCGAGCACTGCTGGCAGCAGTAAAGATAAATACCGAAAACATTGTTTGCAAAGTTTTTTGGCTTGCACACACCAGCACCAGGCCTCACTGCTGAATGCAGGGACAGTTCGTGCTGTGATAGGGCAGCAGTGAATTTCCACTGAGTCAGATAAAGCTGCTCCAGCATTGGCTGGAATACTGTATGTGGTTGTTCTGGGCATCTCCAGTATGAATATTAATCAGAGCGCTGCTGACAGGGAGCGTGCATGCTCAGTTGATCATCTCTAGTTAGGCTGCAGAAGTCATGATTTTGTTAGTGGAGTTCAGCAGCGTACCGCGGACACATTTCATCTCATTTAGAAACACCCGCCGTATTTTAATAAGGCAACGAGGCTCGTTTAAGGAAAGAATCAAGACCAGCTTTTTTTTAGTTCTGATGCTGGGGAGACGGGCCCGGCTCCCTTTCTGGCTCTAGCGTCGGTTGCACACACACAAACGCGCGCGCACGTACACCGATCTCTTAAATCCACCTGCAATAGCCAACTAAGCCTGTTGCCGGATGAATACAAATGACCTGAGCACCGCCGCTGACCTCAAATCCCCCACACTCAGCATTCCCACAAGTGGCTTCGCCTCCGCCCTTCCTCTGAGTGATTCCTCCCCACCCTCATCCCCACTCCTCCCCTCTCCTCCCTCGCTATGATTTTCCTGGAATTTCTGATCAGCCCCCATAACCCTTATGGCCCATGATAAATAAAGCGATGCCATTTCTCCGCCGCAGCACCGCTTTCGTCTTGTTTTTTTTGTTTATTTATTTATTTTATCCCCTCTCCTGTTGACGTCTAAGCTAATGCGTATTGACAGGGCTTTTGCGTGTGTTTCATTTTTTTGCTGACACAGTGCATTTGCCTGGTTTCCTGCGCTATACCCCCCACGACACGCACACGCCCCAGCCTCCCTCCTAAATGGCTTCAGTGTTTCTTTATGGGCTTTGACATATTTCATTAGGCGGATGGTCTTAAGAGGCCCGCCTGGCTTCTTTAATCTGGCTAAAACCCTTTTTCTCTCTGGCTAGAGCCGCTGTGAGGAGCGCCTCACTCCTCTAACTCTCCCTCTTTTTCCTCTCGCTCCATCTCTCTCTCTCTCTCTCTCTCTTTCTTCTCCTCTCTTGATTCTCCAGTCTTAGGAGTCTCCATCTTCAATAGAGCTTTTAGTTTTTTCCCCCTCCCTTTTTTTTTCCGCTTTCATCTTTCCCACCACTCTCGTTCTTTTTCCCGCTCCGTCCCAATCGCTTCTCTCTTGATTATTCTCCGTCTCCTGCTCTTTGTCGCCAGGCTCATCCACCCGTTTTTAGTATCCTCTCAATCCCCAAACCTTCATCTCTCTCCCCTCTTTTCTCCCTCCCTCCTTCTCCCCTACATCCGATTCTGTCTTTATGATCACTTTTATTCTCTTTCTCTCGGGCTGATCCTTTTTTATTCACTCTCTCTCTCCGTTATCTTCAGTCCTCTCTCTCTCTCTCTCTCTCTCTCTACTTCTCTCTACTTCTCACTCGCTCTCTCCATCCCTCTTTCTTCCCCTCCCTATCCTCTGCAGCTGTGTCTGTTCCAGCTTTATGTGATTATGGTGAACATGCTCGAGTCTCGGAGCTTCCTCTGCTGAGCCAGACCCAGCCCAGCATCTCCCAGTGTGTGTGTGTGTGTGTGTGTGTGTGTGTGTGTTTTGCATGTGTGTGTGAACACCCTGCAGACAGCCAGAGTAATGGACAGATATCCCTTCATTCATCCCTCCATTCCTCTCCCTTAGAGTCTAACATCTCCCTTGGCAGCAGGCAGCCCTCTTACAACACACCTGGGAGCTCATCCAGCACACACACACACACAGTATACACACACACACGCATCACTGGGGCTGTCCAGAGGGTTCTGCTGCATTACAACGTCTCATGCACATCTACTTCTCCATGTTGTTATCTCATTTTGCTGCAGCTCATATGTGTTTTCAGTCTTTTCGCATGTCTCGTTTCCATGTTTGTCTTCTGATGGTTATTTAAAAACGGTGTGGACTCATCTGTTGTTGTCCTGCCTAGCTAACAGCTAACCCTGCAGCATAGCCACCGGTGCCATCTCTCTGCTTCCCCATTAGGGCCCCGTTGTTTCTCCTCCGCACAATAAGACTTTAAATCCAGCCGGCGTCCTGCCAGCGCTGAAGCCTCTGCTTTGTTTTACACTCTTTGTTTGGGTGCTGCGTAACTCTGCCTCTCACTGTCATTCGCTCCTTACCTCACTCTGTATCCCTCTTTCTCTCTTTTTCCCTCCCTCCATTCTTTGCATCCAGCGTGTCGTTGCTGATTTAAGTTGAAAGTCGCCATGTTGCGTCAATTTAAATTGATTCATTATTCTGCGAGGGCCATCTGTGTGTGTTTTTCCTGTACTCCTATTCTTAGAAGGTCCAATTCTGCGTGTATGGATAAAGAGATGGATGAAAACCTCACATTTTGTTTCATTTATTTCATAAGAATAAGAGGTGGTGAGGTGCCTTTACGTAAATCCCCATTTGGAAGACCTTTTCTCTGTTCGGGGGATCAGAGCGTTTTTGAAGAGGGATCAGTCATGTATTCCTGAATGATCTGCTGCTTCTTGTTTTTATGGTGCTCTATGCTTGTGTTTTATGTTGTTCCGTCTATATATTTCTCGTACATATTTATTGTTGAGTTTGTGTTTGTTTTGTCTCTCGTGTATCTGTTGCTGAGTTTTATGCGTTTTTAAAAGCCCATCAAGGGATGGGCGTTTTTAAATTAGCTGAGGCTATAAATGCGGTGGTGTGTGGCATGGTACTTACTTGTCTCTGTACAAATAAACATTAAATAGATAAATAAAGAAATGTTGGGCTACGAGCCAAAAGCAAACACTTATTATATTGCTAAGATGTACAATTGGTAGCAGAACCTCATAGTTGACTGACGTCCTTCGCAAAGTGTCCCAGTGACCACCGCGCTCAGATTATGAAAAATGATTCCTAATTGGGATCTGACATATTTAAAGAGCATGGTTACCTACTCAAAACTTCATTCATTTGTCGATCGGCAGGCCAAATCAACATTATAACGCTCCAGATTGGGCACACGGGACACAGTTTGGCAGTCCAAATCCAGTCAAGATTTCAGGTCACTACTATAATTATACTGCCACTGTTCCCCAGTCTGTGAATCAACACACGTGATGGAGTCATTATCAGCTCTAATCAGATGGTATGGCAGAGTGTGTTGTGCTGCATTTCAGCCTTTATTTGATAGCTACATGTCAGGGAAACCAGGTGTGAACGGAAAGTTGCAGCGCTCCCTCTCTTGTCTTAAAATCCTCTGGTCTTTCAGGGATTGGTCATTTTGGATACATTTCCTTGTATCCCTAGAAAAATGTACCCGTAAAAACTTGAATTTAAAATGCCAAATGAGACTCCAAAGGTAAGACTAACGTTTTTTGCCTGGAAACCTACAATAAGCTCTTTACCCTTTGCATGTCACGCAGGTTGTGAAAACGCTGGAAGCTGTGATTAGTCTGGGTTCTACCTGTAGATTGACAGCAGTGACCATCTTAACATCAATGTCATGCATTCTGATTCGTCCATTACGGTCAGGAGGGTGGTGTAGTTATAGCACGGCATCATGCAGGTATGTGTGTGTGTCTGAATTTATGCACTGCTCTTCAGTTCTCCCTGAATGCACAGGCGCTTTTTATCTGCCACGCTTTTACAAATGGCACATGTCCCGCTCCACACAGTTCCCTCCAACCCTCATCCATACTCTGCCAACCCCCCGCGCTGCTGTAATCCAGTAGAGGTAAGCAGTAATTATGAAATGGCCTTTTAAGTCCCCTCCAGTTATTAAAGCCATTCATCTAGTCGGAGGCTAAATACATACGGCCCATATGTTCCCATTCCCTCATATATCTAAACAGATAAACCCAATTACTGCCAGGCTATAGCGCCTCCGTCCAGCTCCATCCTCCGCCTCAGATAAAGCAGAGTGCATTCAAATAGTGACGGCGAGACGCTTAATGATTGGACGGGTCCTAAATTGAAGTGGAGTTTTAATTGGGCTAAACATGAATTGGATTTGCTTTTACTGGCTAGACAGTTGCTCGGGTTAAAGTCAGGTTTTTCGTATGAGAAGAGAAATAGTTGCATTATGAGTACAGAACATTAATGATGTTCTGTCCTCCCACCGCTGTCCCGAAACATTGTTCATTTTTTAAAGGGCGAGGCTGGCAATAGTCTGTATCGTCAATAAATGCCTTGAAATCTGCAAAACCAATGAAGTAATCCTGCTAGCTTGGTATATACTTCCTCTGTGCCACTGAGCGCTAATGTTGCTCAGAAAACAGAGTTGAATATTTTAAAAAGAAGAGCAAACAATGAGATTAGACAAATAGAAGAAGAATAGTTAAAGTCATAATCCAGGCTGAAAACACACAGTTGCAGCTGCCAAATGTAAGAAAGGCCAGCTGACAAAGAAATCCCAGACTGTGTTAATATGTTCAATTAATAGGCTTATGATATCACTGGCTCATCATTAGGGAACGATATGATCTGACTATAATTTCTTGTGTATTCTGTTCGATAATGTGTTGCTTAGAACTTTTACCAAGGCGCACATGACAGTTTTTACCCCTGACATTGATGCAAAATAGCCAAAGAAACTCCACCAATCTCGCGATTTTCCTCTTAAGTGTCTCACTCACTGGTGGTCAGCCGCGTGCATCGGGAAAGGGAGTGGTGTTGTGGAGGGATCTTGCAGCAGGACCGACAATCATGCGTTCAAGAAACTTACTAGGCGTCTATAGAGAGAAAACAGACGTATAGGGAGTAAGCCCAGCTAAGCAACCACACTGAAACAAGCCCCCAAGAAACACAACATGGGACTGCCAATATTTGTAAGCGACTTTGTAGAAAATGCTTATAATAAGCAGAGTTGGCAACCAAGAACGTGGACACTGTAGTTTGTTCTAAGTCAATCCCACATTCACCATTGCTGTGCTGTAAATACTCAATAGTGTATTAATCCACCTGTGAAAAATAGTCCCTTGTAAATACACTGTAGTGTTTTTAAGAACTGCACCGCCCAGCTGTTTTATTACATTTCCTACATTTTCTTAAAATTCGAATATACATCTCTGGCCCGTTCTTATAGATCTGCATCTTCATTAGGAACCAGTGAGCTTGGGAAAGATTCGGACCAACGCATTTTTTCTCTTTTCATGGGATTTTTGTCAAGAAGAAAAAATATATAGAGTAATGCCAGACATATGCCTCATGCCACTCATGCCATTTGCTTATCAGACCTCACACATGTCATAGAATGATGTCATAGATTTTTCCAGTAAAGGTTTAAAAGCCTATAGTCAGTACTTTCAATCTAAGGTGAGGCAATTAAGATCCGTGTCACGAGAGACCTTTTTTACGTTCTGTCCATTTCTTTGTATAGTCTAAAGAACTTAAATCCATTCATAAACATTTATTGAGATGAAATTGTTCATGTGTATCGTAATTCAAGAAATTCCCCATTGAATTAGATCACTTTTATTGAAACAGTGTCACACAGGAGCGGGACAGTCTGACCCGTGTAATGGTTTATTTAATAGTTCTGTTGGATTAAATTGAATAACCTTTATTGAGAAGGGTGGTGCTGAGAGCAGGTTGTCTTTTACAGGTGTGTGTGTGTCATGTGTTTTTATAGAGGAGCGCGGGTCAGGGCCTTTTTTTACTGGTCTCCAGAAAACATGGCTCCAGGGTTTATTGGCTGGTGCTGAGATTGGATATCAGATGGAAAAGTGCGAGCGCGGATCTGTGTTTACATGTGGGTTTCTATAAGCATGAATGTGATCAGGGTTGTGAGTCTTGTGTGTGTGCGTGTCGTGTGTGTGTGGTCCAATTTAAAGAGCTATGGCCAGGAGCAACAAGCCCCTTTTCACTGTTGGCCAAAGTGTCTCCTTGGCAACTCAGCGTCACCCCTCGCACACACGAACACATATACACTTATCCGTACCACCACCGCCCACCCCCAGCGGTTTTGATGGAGGGGGCACTTTCTTGTAACCGTGGCAACCTTTCAACCAGTCGACTGCAAAGCTGCTCGCCGTGGAGCACATTGTAGTCCAGTTGATAGGTAAGTGTTAAGACCCTGCTGAAACTCTGTGGGAGGGTTCAGCAGTGTGCCAGGGGTTTACACGATATTGGCGTGTATGCGCTTGCTCGCATGTTGTGACTGGAACAACAATCGCAAATTTACTATAAAAAAAGACAATATTCTGTTTAACAGTCTTGTGTTAACCCCCCAGTTGATGGGATATTGTAATTGGTGAGACGGGGTAGCAGAGCTTAGCAGTGTGTTTGTGTGCATAATTCTGAGTGGGGTATTACATTTCTACTGCACACACAGTTTGTATGACAAAGCCTGTAATTTGGACGTTTTTTAGTTCATTTATTCTTGTGCTCATTGGGCGAAATAATGAGAGAGTTGTGTGCAAACAGCTTTTATTCGGAATTGATCATTTGTGCCAGCTGAGAAAAATAAAAAAAAACACACATGGACACTTTAGAGTTAGACTGCAATCTTCTTTTTACTATCCTCCCAAAATGTCATTATTGATAATGCTTTGACCCCCCCTGACATAAAACTATAGAGCGAGTTGCATCAGTTTGCCTCACTTTGCTTCAGTTACAAGTGGCAGGTGCGTAACACTCACTTTTGAGTCGACACTTTAAAGCTACAAAGCAGCGTCATGGAGCGGTGGTACTCCTTGCAGGGACTGTCAGCACCACAGGACCCCAAGGCTACGTTCTAGGCAAAGACTTGACTGCTGTCTGCTCAGTACAGACACGACAGCAGTCAACCTTGACTAAAGTCACAATATACATATCACTTTAAGTCCACGTGAGTTAGGCATGTGTGCAGGCATGTGCACATAGCTGTGCATGCATCTACAATATACCTGTTTGAAATACAATCAATGCAGCAGGTCCTCTGTTTTCTGCAACATTTTGTGGCATGAAGAGTGTTCTTGCCCTGCATTTCACAGAAGTCACCTATCAAAAGTTATTGTTTTATAGAATGTTTTTCACCATTTGAAAGATTCCCTTTAATAATATCCTGATGAAGGTCCTCAGTCAGAGATCTCAGTACTTATCATATCATATGATAAATATGATACAAAATGCCCCCTTTACACATACAAACACTTGAGTCGTCACACCAGATGCCATTCATTCTGAGATGAACCCCAAGAAGCAGGCTGTAGCGCTGCCACTGCAACTCAAGGGCCCAAAAACCTTCCAACAGCACTGCGTGGGAGATGTTTAGAAAGTTTCCATTTGATACAAATGTCCTCTAGCAATAACCAGTGCTCCTTGTTTGATTCCTTCGCAAAAAACGAAGTACAAAATGATTCTCTCCTCCACTGAACTACCTAAAACAACTTCAGATGAAGTGGGAAAGGCTGATTTTCATGGACAGCGACTTACCAGTTCTCTCCAATATTGCTCAAACAAGCTGCTGGGACTTGAATAAGAAAAGTGATGCATGTAAACACATTGCTAGGGGAAATGACTACTTTGTCATGTGCCTGCATAGTGGCGACGAGGGAAAATAACTGCAGAGCTGAGTATGTATATTACAAGAGGCAAATTCGGAGGCGTCAGCTGCTGTTGCTGTGGAAAAGAGCCGTAGACTTTATTGTTGCAGTTGGAAACAAAACACCAAACAGTAGCAGAAGAATACATCAGATAATCCAAAACTGCACAGGGTCAAAAATGCTGAATGTATTATCGATAATCTTTAGCTTCAGCCAACAGACCTTTTAAGTCCTGGAATATGATGTATATTTACAGAAACTGAGTTGGACTTTAAGATATAAATGTAACATTTGAACAAAATGTCACGACTCCCATGATCCCACACTACACACTGTCATCAAACTTTTTTGTTTTCATTGATTTGATTTAGACACCAAGTTTTGTACTGTGAATTTTGCTTTTTATCTGAGGTATATACAGTATAAACTCTGGCTCTTACAGTTTTTTTTTTCCATGCTTGAGCGCCAACTGCCATCACTTAACGTCGTCCTTTGCAGAAACTTGAGAAACCTTGACACCCAAAGTATCTCCTCACACTTCGCCACTCCCGACTGGCGCAAGATGAAAGGAGGCAAAACAGAAAGTTAAGGCGTGACATTATTGCTTCATCTTGGACGGAGGGGTGTTACAGCTGTGAAGGGCATTTGCCATCGTCCTGGCCTGTTGGGCTGTTAGGCTGTTTGTCAAATATGTGCACCAGCTTGAATCAGTGGCAATCAGGCAGACATGATGCGAACGGATCCGCGAGAGCATCTGCTGGCACAGCGGGCAGCGATATGTGATAAACGCTGATTTCACCCTCCATTGGATCGAGCTGGCGATGATAGCCACCTCTCCCCCGCTCATCCATCCTATTAAACCCTCATTATTCATTTACCTCCAGCCTCAACCGCCTGACATGCATGGAATGAGTGCGCTCTCAGCCCCGCAAACACACGCGCCAGCAAAAGTGAATTGTGCCCATATTTTTCCCTCTATTTCATCTGAGGCGGTCAAGGACACACACCGCTATCTCAAACGGGCAGTATCATGACTTAAACTTTTTTTTTTCTTTTTGGACCAAAATTCTCCCATTTTGTAGCACACACATGCCCACGCACTTAGACACACACAGTGTCTCTGTGTATAGTACAGCAGTGCGCTGGCAAGGAGCTTAATTCTATCAGGCTGCGAGCTGGACAGCCGTAATTACATTTGTGACACAAATCCTGCCTCTCAAATTGAGCGTTTTATTCCTGAGCGCTCCCCCCTCTCTATTTATAACCCCTTATTCCCCATAAATCCCACTTCCTCACAGAAAGTCAATTTAGGACTTAAAAGGCAGCAACGCTCCGCTTACTTTTCCCCCCCTCCTTCGACTCTATCGCCGCTTCAGTTTCACTTCCCCCTTTTTCCCCGCTCCACTTCGGAGCTTTGAAGCTTCTGAAATGACAAAAAAAAGAAAAAAAGAAAAAGAACAACGTCTTAAGCAGTGAGTGCCATGATGCGAGAAAGTCATCCCTACAGGAAAGTTTCAGAACGAGAAAAAAAAAAAAAAAATGCTTCTTGCAACCTGTCTTTAACTTCTTTGAAGAGCACTCGTCACTGTTTCATTGCGATACACAACTGGGGGTGGTTGGTGTGTTATTCCTTTACCACTCTTGGTCACCCGTCCTTCAATTTCTCACAGCGTCTAGGTCGAGTATCTGTTCTCTTTGCTCCTTTGTCTCATTTTTTCCCCCCGTCGTTCTTACAGCTCTGCTTTTCCTCGAATCTTCCCTTCTCCCGGTGCCGCGGCCTCCTCCTCCTCCTCCTCCTTCTCCTCCCCCTCCCCTGCTGAATCAGCTGTGGCCTTCATCGCTCTCCTGCTCCTCCGTCTCCCCTTTCTTCCTCTCTCGAGTTGGAGGCCATACCTGAGTACAGTATGATGGCAGTTCATTTATTCCCCCCTCTCTCTTGCTTATGCATGAGCCTGTCAGTTCCCATAGTGCCGCTCCTCACCTGTCCCTGTACTACTTCACCTCATTCATCGTTTCTTTTCCCCCTCCTTTATGTTGCTCTTATAGGACTCTGACTTTCTCCCAATTTCTGTCAAGCCTGTTATTTCACCCAATCTCCTCTGCTTTCCTCTCTCTCTCAACATTTCATCTTCATAGCTTTAACTCCGAAAAGTCATCTCCATAATGCAGAAAGTATGTGAGCTGGTGCTTATTGCTCATGTTAAAATCAGGTGATCTTATACTGTGTAAAATTCGAAAGACTGAGTCTTAATCCCAGCCTTCCAAAATGCCAGGTTTTAGGATATCATTATCTTTAATGTTTTCTTTATGAATACATTATATACTAAAATATGAATTTATGTTTTTTTTATGTATTTCTGTAAGTGCGTGTTTTTAATTTTGTTAAAGCTATTATGCAGTTGTAGGAAGCAAGTAGAACCCAGAAACAAACTAACACCCCTGTCTTTAATCCTTAATCCTGATTTCAGTTCATTTATGAATTCAGAACTTTAATACGCAGTATTCATTGTTGTTTCCCCCATAGAGCTCAAGGCATAGAAGACTAACAATATAAAAGAATGTTAAATTTAGCCACTAATGGAATGAAAGACAAACCCTTTAAGTGGGATAATCATATAAAAACATGCATTATTTATCAGTATGTATTTGCAGGTATGGGGAATTACTTTGTATACAGAGGTACCACAAGTGAACTGTGTTGCAAGATTGTGATATACACAACATAAGAAATATAACACAACATCGTCAGTGTAAAACGTGTACAAAGGAAAAAGACAAGCATCAGTTATCAAGTTACTTTCAAATAATATATTTATGTGTAAAAGCTCTAATGAAACACCCAATAGCAGGGGAAAGAAAATAGATACTTAAAGGGAAAAAGTGGATGGAGATTTACACATAGTCACAATCAAGTGCCTGGCCAGCAAAGTCAGAAAAACAGAAACATCTCATTTTAAAGTCATGCTCAAGCAAATCCCAAGTATTGCAATGAGAACATTGAGCTCGATCCATATCTCGTACATAATTAAAGTGTGTTTCAAAAATACCAATAGTTCTCTGGAGATACGTATTATGAAGACACGTGTGAAAGAATTCCCAGGGACTAATGAATCAAGTCAAGCCAATTTTAGTTGTATAGCCTAATATCACCAATTTGTCTCAAGCGGGCTTTGCAGCATCTCTGACATTCTGTTTTACAATTTGGTTAAATGTGGACAGCCTTGATTTGGTCCAGTGGACACATCGCACCACTACACACTTGATAAGGTCTAATCTGGCACAAACGGACCAAGTATGGACTCATTCCAGTGCACCCTCCAATCACTCATCTGAAATGTGTTGTCCAGGCTCCTTCTTTTTCTGCAATTTTTTTTTTTAAACTGATCTTAATCTCTGTTCAATCTCAGGAAGCATTAATACTTAAGGAAGTTTAATGCAGATGCCCTTTAAATAAGGAAATATGACTGTGGGAGATGTGTATCGTTTTGTGGGGTACATTTAGCTAAGAGCTTATGATCTCAATACCCGGAGTCATTTTAAGTCTAAAAATCTTTCTGTGTCTTTTTATCAGTGGCAGCATATCTCATTTTAGAGCGAGATTCCCTCCTCTTCCATCAACCAGGCTTGTTTGTTTTCCCTGCCCTCCCTTCTCCCTCTCATCCTCTGTTTAACATCGGTCCACCTCGTCGCTCACAGGCCCTCCCATCCTCTCTCTCGTCTCTTTTATCTCTCAGAGCCTTCAGCTGGTGGAGCTCTTGGCCCGACCCTGGGCCTCTGGAAGTCCAGCTCCCTGGAGAGCCTCCAGACGGCCGTGTCTGAGGCCAAGCAGAGCCGCATAAAAGCCCAAGTGCCCTTTCACCGCCCGCGACCACACATGGTCCGGGGGCGGGGATGCAACCAGAGTTTCCGCATCGCAATCGACAAGTCCTACGATGGACCCTCTGAAGATGGTAAGGCTTCTCATTGGCATTTTCAGACAGCTTTAGAAGAGATGTACACTGTCGAAGTTCTCCGCCAAAAGAGTCCACTTTAAAGAATGTTCCTTTTAATGTACAACTGTCACTGCTGCTATAATATAGGATTCGTTCCTCCACATTGTATCCATTTTAAATGAGCCACCACACTGCCAATCCACATCCCTTAGGCTTTATAACACACTGGCACTCAAGAAGAGCCAGAGGCCTGCCAAGGGACAGCGCTTAGCCTAAGTACCTTAATGAAATGCTACATGATTTTATCCACTCAGCAATTTCTGAGGAGCAACTTTATATCTTACAGCAGCATATTTTTATTGCTCTACCTAGCGAACCCATAGACATGTTGGATGTTGAGTGTGTGATTACCGAGGAAATGATCCTCCATGTTTGCTGAAATGAGTGAGTTCAGTAACGATGTTTACAGAAATCTGGAGTGTGAAAAATCACCCATCTGCAGTTCTATTAGATGAGAAGTCAGACTTTGTCAGTATTTGCAGCTGAATGACAGTCATACAAGTAGGGTTGCGGCCGACAATTATTTTCATTGTCAATTAATCTGTTGATTTTTTTCCCATAATTTATCAATTAGTCTTTCTCAAAGCCCAAAGATGACATCCTCAGATTTCTTGTGTTGTCCACAACCCAAAGGTATTCAGTTTACTGCAGTAGAGGAGACAATAAACCAGATATATTCACATTTAAAAAGCTGGAATATATGAACTTCCATGTTTTTCTTTAAAAATGTTACTCAAACCCAAGAATCAACTACCAAAAAGCTGTCAATCAATTTAATAGATGACAAATAATTGATTAAGTGAAGTTAGTTTAACATTTAGTTAATTTTACATAGATTTCTAATTTTATTATTGTTACATTATCAAGGGTTACTTGTCTATGTTTTTGATTATGTCTGTTGAATATGTCATTTTCTTTTAGACATCAGTTTCTGAGGAGCATCTTTATATCTTGTGCACACAGTGTGTGCCAGAACTGTTTTAGTAATTTAATTTGACCCAAAGTAAACGCTGTCTAGACAAAATGCTTTTCATTAGTATTGAAAATGCAATGTGAGCAACAGGAGAAAAAAGAAAATCTGTGGTGCTCAAACTTTTCGTGGGGTGCTTCCTGTTTTTGGGTGCAGTATTTTCAATGTTTGATATTGAAGTAATACCAAAGTAACACAAAAGTATTAAACTTAGATTAGACACGTTTTGGTAATACAATGGGTTATGTTACCAATGACAAAAATGTACATGTGTGGGCCTTGCACACTAAGAATGATAACTTGACGGTAGAAATATTGTCAGCCAATAAAAATTGTCAGCCAATAAAAATTACTTAGGTTTGAACATTAAACAGTTCATGTATATTTAGGCTGTAATATCCTTTTTGACAATTGCCAGAATAATTTATGTTTACTCAAAAGTATTAAAATAAAATAATAATAAAATTAGTCTTCGAAATACAGTAATACTTATTGGATACTCGTCGCTCCTCTCATCTTTTCAGAATTTCATGAACCCAATTCCATATCCATATTTTGAGAAGTTTTTCCTTACTCTAATCAAGGGGCCAAGGACAGAGAATGTAGTTAACTGTAGGCATTGTAAAGCCAACTCTATACAAATACAATTGATTTCAATTCATTTCTCTGCTCAATATGGAACAGTAACAAGCCATCAGATCCATTTTTCTAAACTGCCAATACAGCTGGAGTATCACTGTTTCTACAGTGTCATGCTCCAGTTATCATATTATCATAAATGATACAGTTATCATTCCAAAAATTTGAATAATTTTAACAGCTGTTAGACCCTGCTTTCTCTTGGGCTGGTTTTTTTTTTTTTTTTTGCATGTAGGAGTCAATTCAACTTAGGATAGAGGACATGACTGCTGGTAGAAGTTATTCAGGTGTGGAGACTTGCCTCTGGCCAGCCACGTGCACTGGGAGAAAGGCTGCTTAATAGAAGACTAACTAGCTTACTGAGCAGATGTCTCAACAGCACAGTGAAATGCATATTGAATGAAATGATAATGTAACACGCAGCTGCATTTATGAGTACGTATCCCAGCTGTGTCTCTGCATCGACTACACTTCACTCACACCTCCACGTCTGACCGCATGAACTGTTCATCCTCCTCAGACGACGACATGTCAGAGCAGAGCTCCGGCCACGAAACGCCCGTCAGCAGCTCCTCGCGCCAGGGCCTGGACGTAGAGGACGGGAAGAAGAAGAAGAAAAACAAAGGGAAGAAGAAAGAGAAAAAGACCAAAGGGAAGAAGAAAGCAGATGATTCTGTGGAGGATCCGGAGAAGAAGACCAAAAAGAAAGGATTTGGCCTCTTAAGGTAGGAAACATGAAGTCCTTTAGGACTTTAACTTCCCTAAAAAGTCATTGGTCATGGGTCCGCAATTATTTTTTAACTTCAAACACCGTTATGATGTTTGTGGGTTTTCTTTTGTTCAAACTTTCTTGCATCAAGGTGTCTCTGTGTGATTGATTAGCTGAGGATAAATTAGGCAGAGCAGCTTCAAAGAGTGCCACGCCACTGCCTTGATTCTCTAAATTGAAAAGGTCACCTGCCTAACAAGACAAATGTGAGCTAAAACAGAGGAGGTAATGAGGCTTGAGGTTCATCATGACTCCAAAACCCCCAAGGTCTCTCCGGAGCATCAACAAAACTGTGATTACTGTGATCAAACTGAACTGATAGACAGAGGAGGACTGGTACTATTGGTCATCTAACTTTTATTAGCTCGGTCTCTCTGCAGATTGAGTTGGTTTAAGATCAAATTTAAAACCACACAAGCAGTTTTGTAGCAGTGAATGGAACAAAACTTGAGATACATCCCTTCTGCGAACAGTAAAATGTTGGTTTTGTGTAGAAATCGATGGAAAACGGCAGCACCCTGCCCTACTTTCTCCTTGGTTAGCTTTCAACAAATTACCCACTGAGCACAGCAGGATTATGGGCTATAGGATTATTGGATATGAACACAACCTTCTCAGTAATGGAGGGTATCCATTATCTCTCAATCCAAGTAAAGTCCCAGCGACACAGTACCAACCCAAACCGCTTGTCACCCCTTTATCAACGTGTCCCCATCGTGATTGTGGTGGTCCAATCCTCCAACAGCAATCCTTATCTATTGGCGGTGACACGGTGTGGCCAGTGTATCACTGCACTTCCAACACTTGAGATTCAATTAGGCTGTGGCGAGAGATAGCGCAGGCTGAGCGTTGGCCTACAGATGGCAGATAAGAATCCAATCGGCCACAGTGTCAAGGGCAGTAATGGAAGAGATGTTCACATGGTTAGGCCGGCGGTGGAGAGAGTAGGGCAGGGACGAGAAGGGCAAGATGAAGGACATGCACAGAGAAGCGGGGTTCCACACAGCAATCAGAAAGGTGGTTGTTTAGTTGAATTCTCCAATAAAATGTACTTGTTTTCAGCCCTGTGGCATCCTATATAGTTCCATTTACTGCACACATCAAGCTTCTGCTGGGTCTCTGCAGCCGAAAGAGGCAAATATGTAGAAGCCGACACTGCTAGCTGTGCGACAGATTGTGTTTATATGTTTGGAAAGAAATGTCTGCATCTGTACTCCACAAGCATACAGTTTGCATTTCTGTGTGTTTAAGCTGAAGGTTCTCTCTTCCTTCTTTTTATCCTCTCTTGCCTGGGGATCGACCGATTATCAACCTGACAGATTATCGGGGCCGATATGCAGCAAGTTTGTGATTACCGGTACTGGTGTTTTGTCTTTGTCAGTGAATCTAATGATTATTTTCTTGATGAATAGATCCGGTTGTGGTCCATAACATCTTTGAGAAATTGTGAAAAATGTTGATCAGCGTTTCCCTGTCACAGGGAATATTAAAGAAACCAGGGAGTGTTCACATTTAAGAAGCTGAAATCAGAGGATATCAAAACAATTTAACAATTATCAAAATCATTAATTTAATAGTTGAAAACTAATCAATACATCAATTATTTGTTGAAGTTCCATTTTATGAAAATGACCTCATTGTAAACTTAACTTTGATGGCAATGGGAAAAAAGGTCCACGTAGAAGAGACTCTCTACAATGTGTTAAGTGTTTGCTCATGAAATGCACATGTACAATTCTTAGACTAAGTGGAAATCTAAAGTTTCCACATCACATGTGATTATGTTAGATGACAGTCAAGCATGAGCCCCCACAGGTAAAATGTGAGACTTTTTATGTCGGCACTGTAAGGAGCTTAAAATGAAAAAGCCTCCTGCTCGGACAACTCAGCGCTGACCTGGAAAAATCAGATCCGATTCTTTATTCCGTGCTTGCCTCTGTGAGCTTTTGGACATAAATGTGATTGTTGGCACATGCTTGTAATTACCCACAGACGGACACACAGCTTCTCGTCTTTCTCATCGCAAACCTTTTGAATTGGCAACAATAGTCAGAGACACTCAAAACCAGCCCACTGTTCATCCAGGCACAGATGCTGAGTGCTTTTCTAACTCAACAATAGAAGTGAGCCTTGTAAAAAGCTTCCAGATTGTTGCTCCACACACTCGCCTTTCTCTCTCTGGCCTTTATCTAGCCGGCTTGATCGTTATTGAACTTGAAATATGACTTAATTAGCTGGAGTATTGTGCTGCTCAATCTAATTGCAGCGCTCAAATGTTATTTTACTCCAATGGCAGCATTAGGAAAAGGGCAAATTATAAACATATGACCTCAATTTACCTCTGCAATGAAAGTGTGCGCAACAGCAGCTAGCACAATAAATGTTGGAAGTCAGCCCTGTCCTTTCAGCGGCCATAAATATTTAGTTTAGCTGCGCCAGTATTTGAAGAACAAGTTGGTTTTGGCAGCAGTATGTGGCGAACAGCTGGGTATAAGGTGACCTCTGGAGATCACATATTTGTTGTGGGAACATTTGTTCTTCGCTAAATCCATTTGGGATCCTCTTTATATGAAGACCATCATTTCCTAACTCAGCAGACAGTGCATCTTATCTCGGCACAACCAGTCTGATTTCAAAGCATTGTGGAGACTGTTCCAGTGTGGTAAATTATTACACCTGCTGGCTGTGTTTCAATTAATGGATGATGTATGTTTATAAATGATCAAATGACCCGACACACACATATAGTCCAGTTGGTGTCAGACTTGCTTCACTTATCCATCCGTCATTGGCCTAATCAGGGTATGATTTATTATCAAAATTGATTATAATTCAGATGTGACTTGAAGTAGAGCAGAGGGATTGTTCAATATTAAGATATAATGATAGTTTGTTACTGTTGTAGTGGATTACAGTGCATTGCATTGAACATAAATGGAAAATAAACTGGAACTTTTTTACAAGTAATTGTGTATACATAATCCACATTGTGATATTTAGCTGGTGGAGAAAATGCCCATATTAATATTGAGATGCAACATTAAATAATAGTGCTCAAAGTGATTTTAAAAACGTCCATAATGGGCGTGGAAAAGATGGACGTTTGCACTTTTACCATACCTATGTTATATACATAACTGCAGCTGCGTTGTGTACCTGATGTAACTTAAACACATTAGTAGGTTAGAATAACTCACCGCTGGTCATGAACAGCTGTCTATATAATATCCCTAAGCATGTTATACTTAACTATCCATCCCCGACCATGCCTATACAGACTTTCTTGCTCTTTATTCTACTTTCCCTGACTTCCTTCTTTACTGCTGTAATAATTACTACAGCAACGAGATGCCGTCACCTTACAGCGTGGGTTGTAAGATGCTTTCACAGTCGACCTTTGGCTGTTTTTCTTATGAGGACGGGCTGCATCTACGGTTTCATGACAATCTGACTACATCTATTTGGTATTAAAGACCACGTGTTTAAAATAACCAGCACCAATATCCGTTAGACCTTGCAGTGTCACATACGGCTTAAAAGGTGCAGCACCTAATGAATTCACGTGCATTTCTATTGCGCTTTCCCAGTCTACTGACTGCTCAAAGCACTTTACAACACTTGTCAGATTCACCCATTCACACACACACATTCATACCTGCCATGCGAGGTGCCAACTGCTCATCAGAAGCAATTTGGGGTTCAGCAGGTCAAGGACACTTCGACATGCAGCTGGGATTTAAACCAACGGCCCTCCGATTACTAGGCAACCCGATCCACTTCCTAGAAACTAATAGCTGCCTCGATTTGCTTGTTAGTGCATTAAGCAGTTGACGGTTTACGTAGACTCTTACATAGGTCATATTTTTATACAGGGCTGATTAAAAAAAAAAAAAAAAAAACTAATGAGAAATGTAAATGCTAATTCCTCAGGTAATGTCTTTGTCCCTGTCTGCTTTTACATCTAAAGGCTGCTTAACAACAGTGCGGATAAGTTGTTGGACTTTATTGCCTCCGTTGTTTGACACACTTGGGGGATGCTGTCTGATATATAGTACGTTGGCAAGTTCGACATGTTTCCACTCGCATACAAATGTTAGACAACACACACCGGCACACTGTCCTCATTCAATCCACCACTCGCACTCCTAACTTTCCAGCTGATTTGTAAGAAGCTGATGGGTCCTTTAGCTCCTATCAGAAAATAATGACGTCCAAAGTCTTTGGCAATATTGTCTCATAGCATGATGACGATATAGATTGTGAGAGATCGGGACTCACCTGCAGGCATACAGTCAATCAAGAACAGATATCACACCATATCTCAAATATGGTCAAATACACATAAACAGGATACTAATGCACATGTGGATGTAGATGTAACTCTTTCAATATTTTAGCTGCCGGCAAGTGAACAATTGTGTAAGAGCCGATGTTGAATATTTCATTTGGGAATGATTAGTCAAGTGTTGGCTTAGCTGTGCTTGTTCTCTCACTCCCCTCGTGTTCCTGTCACTCTGGAGTGTGATGGCCTCAGATGTGGCATCTCTCTCTTTTTCATCACCGGGCCCTCAAAGCCCCGTTCTCATCCCGTCTCCCTGATTGCTAAATAAGCCAAGACAAATGGCGGTGCCCTTCAGACCTTCACTCAGTAGAGGTTGACTGCCTGTCTTGTCTGTATTCAGCAGACAGGAGTGAAATCTTTGCCCGGAACGTAGCCTCGGGGGCCGCGCCGCTGACAGACCGCGGAAAGACTAACACTGGAAGTCAGGCTGCTCTGCTGCTTTCTCTCAGTACTGCTGCCACATCCGCATACTCCTGTAGAACAAAGAGGATAACCTGGTCAGGGGTTTCAGATGTCTTCATCACACAAGGATATTTACATTACACTCTGATTTTTCATAAAAGCTTTGCCAACAACAGTGTTTTTCCAAAAAAGTAAAGGTTCCCTGTGCTATAAGGTGATATTTTTACAAGTTTTCCATCCTTGGGAAGTTGATCTTGGCATTAATTCCAGTGTGCACAGCTTATCCTTGAGCTCATACTTGTTTTTTTGCAAGGATTAGACATATTATGGTTTGATCCAACATGACTTAATCAGGAGGTCAGGGTTTGAAGGATATAGTTTGTGACTAACATCCTTCGCTTGTGTCATGGAGCAAGTGTTGCTCCCAGGTGACATTTGACTGTGTGCACTTTCTAGGTTGTTTGTTCCGTGTGTGGCTTCGTGTGCTTTAGCGTGTGTCACCAATCACTGGGTTGCGTCATTGCTCAACTGCCCCAACAGCCCTGCTGGGCACTGACACATCCCGTCTGTCTCCGCGTCCCGTCCGTCACTCAGTCAGTCAGGATCAACGTTTAGCCGCTGCTATCAGCGGGCATCCCGCTGTGACAGTGCACCAACACCCCTCCGCCAATTCAAGGGACATGAAAGCCGAGGGTTTTGATCCGCTGTTTACAAATCCACATACAACGTGATATATCCTCTCCCCCACTTCTCTGTTTGCAGCGCTGAAGAAATCCGACAGGGAAGCAAGCCAATTAGCGCCGTCCGTTCCGCTCTTATCCTATCGCGGAGCAGCAGGATGTGCAGGGTTGAAAGGTAGTCACTGGTGGGCTGTGCTCTACAGAGCCAAAGCCTTGTTGTCAAACTGGAGGGGCCCTGCTGCAAGATGATTTCCGTTGGATTACGGCTGTTATTGTGCGCGCCGCCTCCTCATTCCCTTACAATCAGTCCTTGCTCCCTTCCTCTTTTTAGTTTCTTGATGAGCGTCCTCTCTTCTGGCTGTCCTCAAATGTATTTATTTCCTCTCCTCATGACCTCAATTGCGCCCCTTTTTCGTTTATGTCCTACGCAAGTTCCTGCTGCCATCTTGTCGTCTCTCCACTCAGCCCTCCATATAGACTTAGGTGTTCCTTTCCCAGTTCATCTCTCCACTTCCTTGAATGAGCTATTGATATAACGAGATGACTTCAAGCAAAATGACCTCCCAATCCCGCTTGAATTCACGCAAGTTCACAATTTTCTGCAATTAAGTGTGCTAATATGAGCTCTGTGAGGTCCCACAGACCTCCTGCTAGTGCTTAGATTTAGTCTCTGTGACATTTCTGTCATTATTGCTCTTTTCTCGGTCTGCACAGCTGCTTGCGATACAGTAACCACCCATTAAATCATTTCCTGTGCGTTAGAGAATAACCCAGGAGAAGATGAACATGGTAATGGGCGTTTGTAAAAGCAAATATAGAAGCTTTAGCTGCCTATAACACTGAAAACCTTTTTTTGTTTCAACAGTGTCATAGATTGGGACTATAAACACACAAGACCAGCAATAACAGAAAGTAAAGGAAATGAAGGAAGGAAGGATAGGTGTACACACCTATTCGAATGGGCCCTGGTTGTCAACAGTGTTGGTAGGCAGGCCAAAATCCCTCTGACATGTTTGTGTGGGTGTCTCAGCGGTGACTCTAAGCTGTGACAGCGGTACATTGGCGGTGCATTACCTAATCCCACCGTTGGTTAATGCACTGCAGGTGGATTTCTTTGATCCACCATCTCATCTGGCATTTAAGGGCTATTAGCTGCACTGCTATGGAGTGGAGCCTCCAAGAGAGTATTTAATAATGTTAGTATTCTCTTTTGTAAAATATGCATAAGGCCATATATTTTGCACATGGGACTGAGCTACCTCTTGCGGATAAGCATTATCGCGCTCTCTCTTCATCTCTATTCATCTCTTTATCTTTCCATAAATAATATATGCAACCACAAATCACTTTCTTTGCAACACTTGACATGTATGGAACACACCGCTGCGGCTTACTAATCACGGCTGCCTTAAATACATGTGCCCGGGGAATGTATAGCCTTGCAAACTGTATTGGCAGTCTGAATGTGTTCCTGTTGGCCAGAGGTTGGAATGATTGAAGTGGAGACGGCAATCATGCAAATCCCGCTGGGGGTTAATATCACACTACTATCTCTCATCTGCGGTTGGTGTTAACCCTCAGTTAGAGGAACCTAGTCTTATTATTTGTGTGCATGTGTGTGAACGTATGCCACACATTAAAAGAACTGTCAGATGAAGTGATTAACACTCATCATCTTGTTACAATGCAATTCTTCTGCGAGGAAACCTCGGGTTTTGGCATTCACACGAATGCCACTTGACACACACCACCCACCTAAACACTGTTGCAGACCGAGTACACTCCCTAATGTTGCGGCTGGGCGACGTACATCGAGTCAGTGAATCACAGTGTGAATCAATGTCTGCATATATTCCGTGTACATTTTCTCCATTCAAGTCAGTCCTTGTCTTTTAAGCCATTATGACTCTCAAGCCTATCTGCCATTACAGTGCCTAATGTTGTTTTCCCACCAAACCCCTCAACCCCCGAAATGTGGCGTAACAATGAAAACACTGTTAACAGCAAACAGTGAATCACCCCTCAGAGAGGAAAAGTAGTCTTAAAATGACAGCTATTTCTTTTTCCTTGTCATAATTCCGATTTGTGTGCAATTTGCACCCCGCAAGACTCCCGCCATTCTAAATATAAGAAGCTGCCAAGTATTTTTCTAGTCGTTGAAAATGAGCTTTCGCTCCCTGTACCCGCTATTGAGGCACAATTCTAATTTGCAACTTTGCCATGGAGGCAAACAGACACGGGCGCTATCACCGACGGCAGCCGCCGGAAAAACAAATTAACTTTTTTCCCTCCATTTCTACCCTCCATCCAGCGCGATGGGCAGCTTTCCTGAAATGATGTGCGGGTTTATTGGTGTTGATGTGAGCTGTCAGTCAAATATCAGAGGGACGGGAAATTGACAGTGGAGATGATGAGGAAATCCTCATGCATATATATCAGCTGATAAAGGGGCAGTCACAACAGGCCTCCGCCTTTCCTCCCCGCCCTTCCCTCCCTCTCCTATTCTGTCGCTCTCACTCTCTACATTGCTCATGCCTTCGCCTTGAAATCCCCCCTCTCTTCTCACACGAAAGGCTTTTATGTTCCTTGTCTTTCATGCCGTGGCGACACCTGCCTCACGTCCTCTTCTTCAACCACACCGTTTGGCTTAGAGCTCTCCCGTATTTGCAGCTCCATGTTCAGCAGGGAGGGGAGGGGTGAGGCACGGATGCCGACTCACTCCTGCTGCTGCAGTTTCACCGTGAAGTAACTCCACCGGAGCAGTCGAAGAATTAATTGCTTTATTCATAGGCTTATAAACAGCTTGTTTACCCTTCTTTTCCTTGAGTTCCCGTGGAGGTTTTGGGGTTACATGGGCCACACTTTAAAGTTATACACTCTTCTTGAGTCAGCCAGTTGATTGAGTAATTATTATTTTGTATTCGGCTTAATGTTCAGTGCTGATTTACATCCACTGTTATGTAAGGAGCAATCATCAGAAAGCGAATCACTCGATAATGCTCTCTAGTGTTTTGTAAGTTATTTCAAATGGCACAGATCTCATTAAGCCATGAAACTCTTTATTTTTATTTCTACCGGTAACGTCTGTGACTCACCCAACCAAGGAACATGATACCCACATTTGTGCACTGAGTTATTGCCCATAAGGTAATTATCAAATGAGACAGTGAGCCGAGACTTCCATTTGTGTCGATCAGTTTCACGATCCATCAATTCCTATCGAGTTATGACATTTGGATTGACCCCGAGGGACGGACGGTTTGAAGTGCAGACACATTCGTAACGGCCAGACAGCTCAGCGGCATTTCGGCAGCCGACTGCACATCACTCAACGGCCAATTAAAGGTATTCATGTGGCCACAGGAAACAGTCACGACCAATTAGCATTTGATCTTGCGTACCCGCGCACGCACATACACTCGAAGCACCGGGCGCCAGGAAGCGATTACACCTCCAATGGCAGTTGTGTCCTGTCCAGTCTTCTTCATGCCGTGAGTGATGGATGGACTTCCTGTGTCATTTAAGGTCTGCTAATGTCGCCCACATGCAAGAATGCATCCCTACTTGTGTCTTTCCTTGCGCCCTCTTGCATCTCCCGCTAAAACACACGCGGTATGTGACCTCTGCTTTCCAGACGGAGAAGGTTAATTGTTTCTTGTCTGAGGATGTGTGGAGGGCCGCAGGAGCCAAGAGTTTAACCTTTCCCAGTCTGCCAGTGGCTCTCATCTGCAGCCATGGTGACCTAAACTTTTCCCCAGCCTCCAGCCGAGAAAATGTGAAGAATTTTGAAGACGCAGTCACGGAGGGTTTTCAGCAGTAAACATTATGGCGGCTCAGGGTATCAAAACATATTTTTTTCACTTGCATTAAAACCTCTAATCTCACAGGATCCAAATTATCAACCATGCATTAAAATGCATGTATGCACATTAATTTTTGAAGCATTAATATGCAGTGCAGAGTGTTAAAGCGAAGAGACACAACATGCTAAAAACAGCTGTACATTTTGAGCAAGGATAGCTTTTCATTAGTGCCATGCAGATAGGTTGGTTTTGTTTAGAGGCCGACTGATACTGGATTTTATAAGGCTTGATGCTGATATCCCTATTAGGGAGTAATCTTCCAAATTCCAACATCGACATATCGACCAATATTCTTTAAACATCAATGTATTTGTCAATCAAAGTCGACCTCTCAAAGATACTGTTTGTAATCAAGGTAGGGTGACTCACAGTTTAACAATAAACTTCCCTGTCCAAAATTACAGCAAGATATTGAAAAGATAAACTACAGACAGATTACCTGGTGTAATACAAGTGTCTGGAAGCCCTGAGATCCTAAATTGATTTGAAAATACATTATTTACACTCTTGACACAAAATTGACACGTCTGTTTCTACACCCACTTCGGACGAGGAGTGAGCACTAACACTTGTAGCTTACCAGCTGAAGATTCCACAGTTTTTAAGGCTGAACAGCACTACTATTCAAATCAATTTAGGATCTCAGGACTTTCAGAGACATGGAATATTTCCGGACTGGTTGCATGGAGCCATTTTATGTTTGGTTTGTTTGTTAACAAAACATAAGTCCCCACCTATGTTGATGTTGGTTCTCAGTCATGGTAATTCTAAGCGCTGTATCGTCGGCAACTGGACTTGTTTCAGTTTCTTGAAGATGTTTCACCTCTCATCCAAGAGTCTTCTTCGGTTCTAAGTAAACTGGAGGGGAGTCGCAGGCTTTTAAGTCCCCATCTACTGCAGTTGTTAAGGACAACGCTGCAGTGCTGTTTTGTGAAGCTCCAAAAATGTTTTGTTGACTTCCAAACTTCGCCGACCTTTCTATTGGCTTGGGGTTAAGTATATAATGAATTTGCATTTTTGGGTGAACTTTTCCTTTAATTAAAAATTTGAAGGACTTGTACTGCACTTGAGTATTTTCAGTGTATGCAACTGTGCACTTGCACATCTCTCACACACACACAAACAAAGATACAACATACAAACAGCCCTCCACCATGGCAGCGTGTGAGACTGAGGCGTGTAGCCCACTGGTCTCGTTTAATATTAATGGTTTCCCTGACAGAAGTGCGGGGGGGACGGGAAGAGAAAAGACAAGACAAATTGCCGGGGGCGACAGATTTTCTGTGGAATTGCTAAAATATGCCCCATATCAGAATGCAAAACAATTAAAGGGAAGCCCATATTTCAGCAGGCGGCCCCCGGACGGCGCAGCGCTCCACACTGTCGGAAAAACCTCTCCCTCCACATTTATCCCCCTCCTTTACTTTTCTTGCTTCCCTTCATCACTCCCTGTTTTCCTTCCCTCTCTCCATGTTGTCATTTTCCTGGCGCTTTGTTTCCTTTTTACTTCCCTTTCTCGTTTTTTCCCCCCTTTTTCTGTACCTTATTCTTCGTCACATATTGCTTTCCATCCCTTGATCTTGATCTTTCCTCCCTCCATCCCGTCTTCCTTTCATCTTCTTCCATTACCCCCCTTAACTTCCCTGCTGTCCGTCATGAAGCCCCACAACATTCCTCTTTCATTTTTTTCCCTCCCACCCGGCCCTCACCTCTTCTTCCTTCCTTCCTCTCTTTGTCTCCTCTTCTTTTTTCCTTCCTTTTCCTGTGTCCTTCCACAGTCCCTTCTTTCCTCCTCCCCTCCCCTTTTTCCTTCCTTTCCTCTGTCGCTCTTTCTTTTGTCTGGCTGAAGCATCAGTACTCTGGGGACTGGCCAAGGCGTTGATTAAGGAAAGCTTTCCACATCCACTCTCCGCTCCCCCTGAGAACAACCTGCTGTTCATTCATACCTGTCTGTCTGCCTCCATCTTGCCTCCTCCAGGTGTTAAATTAGAGTCATTTAAAAAGGAAATTAAACTGATTCTTTCCCAATTTGACCATTAAGTATTCGCAGCAAGGTTGTTTACTAGACGGGCAACGAGCCCGTTTTCTCACTCGGAAGTCACTCCATCTTCTCCGGAATTGGTTTGCAAATGCTAGTAATAACATTTGTTGACTACGTATCTTTTGCTGTCTCCTTCTATCCTCCCCCCTGTGAAACTCACTTAATGTAGTCTCAAGAATTACATATCAAAATAAGAACCAACAGATGAATCGTCTGCCCGCATCGTCCTCCCTACATTATTAATATGCTCTAAGTGAAGCTGTTTTAACTCTGATTAGCATCGGGTGGATCTTCCTCAGCGGCGCTTTTATCTCTCACACTCTCCCCTGCTTCTTTTTCCAGCCCTATCACTGCTAATATCAGCCATTAATGGAAGCCGATTTGGGCCAAATTGCTGGTATGCGGCGCAGGGCATATGGAGAGGAAGTCAGATAAATAGATTTAATTATGCCCAGTGGGGAAAACTCGGGACCTGCTGGCTGTTTTCATTATCGAACGGAGGCGGGGATTCCTGCAAAGAGGCCCCGCATTGGCCGGCGGCGCCGTCGATCGCGGCGAGGGATATCAGTGGCCTGGCTTGACCTTGTTGTTGGGTGACAGTCCACTTGTAGCCTGATCCTCAGTTCCACCAGGAAACCACACCAATTTTAAAGAGCGCTTGTTGTCTATTTTCTGCCGCGAATGTTATTCTGTCTATTTCAAGCCTGGAATATTTTCCGACTAGTCTCACCGCGAAGCAGCGCCGCGTTGCCAGAACAGGAGAAGGAGGCGCCGCGTTACATCACAGCTCTCTACAGTGTTAATCTCTCTCTCTCCGTGTCTCCCATTACTCTCTCGGTCTTCTCCTCCGTTTGTTTCCCTTTCGCGGCTCCCTCTATCCGTCTCCCTCTTTTCTCTCTTTACTTGCAAAACTCCACCGGGATGTGTGCGCCCCTCTCCAAATACATACAGAGCAATCTAATTACTGCGATAACATTTCTGCTTGGCTGATTAACTGTTCTCCCTGTGCCTCTGAACGCAGCAGCATTGCTTCTATATATTCCTAAGCTCCTTATTCCTCCCCAGCCGAGCTGCACTTTCACGGGAGCTTTGGCTCACCCATCCATCTCTCCTCTTTTCTCTCACTTTTTTCCCCCCTTTCTCTCTTTCTTCTCCGTCTGTTTCTTATTCTAAGTGTCTCTCCTTTATTCTCCAAGGCCGATAGGCTATTTAGCCAGCTCTTACTTTTTCTGGCTGGCTCATTTAATTCTTTGCTTCTTATTCACTCATTCTTTATTCTGCCTTCCTCTTGTTTTTTACCCTCCTTCACCCACTCTCCTTCTTTTCAACTCTCTATCTCGCTCTCATTCATTCTCCAAGGCAAACAGAGTATTTGGCCGGTTTTCTCACTTGCTCGGAGCTATTTGCTGCCTTCTTCTTCCGTAGAACAAATCGGGCCGGGCAAGTAATCTCTGTGTTCTCTAGTAACTTAAGTTTTGAGCATCATACCGTGAGACTTGTCAAATCATGGTTTTATCACCATTGAATGTTTCGAAAAATACAAGATTTTAAACTTTATCTTTTCTTATACTAGCCTGTGTTCTTGGAAGACTGAAATATAGCAGCGAGGCAGCAGATCAGGGCTGAATCATCCCTGCTTAACACCAGTATATTTGAAGAACTTCTGGAGAAAGTTATGCTTCTCTTCAAAACTTCCTGCCATTGTAGTCGTCATTTGCTGAAAGTCTGCTGCTGACTTTGCTTCACAAAATTGCGTTTTGCAGAGAGGTAAGCATTCGCTTTTTTCCTTCAGATGCGCACTGTTATACCAGATGGTTTGTTAAACAGAACCATCAGGAAAGGAGCCAAATTGTTTGGAAAAAGGGCTGGCACATTCAAAAGGATACTTGGCAGGTGACTGGATGAACCATCGCTTCTCTATCATGGGCTAACTAAAACCAAATCAAATCAACATCAGGAGAGCACGGGCAAAACCCGCGGGTAAATCAGATTCTTGCCAAAGCCAGTTGATGTGATCATCGAGGAAAGCCTCGAGTGACGTTCTTTGCTCTTCTTTTAATAAAACAGACTCACCAGTTCTGATATAACTGATGCTATGGAGCATCTACACTAATGTCTCGCCATTGCTTCTCATGCTGGTCATCAAACACACCACAGCTTCCATCTCTAGCTGCCAGTGGTTCCTCATAGATAGGTGCGACTACTGTATGTTCTGCCACAAGCACACGGCAAGGCAAGATGGATTTTTCAAGATCACGTGATCCTGCAAATCCAGCTGCCTTGCAAGGTAACACAACCGGCTTTCCAAAATAAATGTTGGAAAAAAACATTGTATTCCCGTTAATCAACATGTTTTTTGATTCCTCATGCTTTATTATCTTATTTTCCTTTTAAAAGCAATTTATTCTACATATCCTTCCTTCATTTCCACATCCTCTTATTAGTTTGCCGTCATCCTTGCTTCATTTCTCCTCTCCTCTCTTTTCAAAGTTAGACAGGATGCTAAACCTGATATGAGCCCTTCATGCCGCTGTGCCGTTGTGTCTTTTAGTTTGTGTAGAGCTTTATCTGTATGTGTGTGTGTGTGTGTGTGTGTGTGTGTGTGTACACCTCATCTCAAACACTGTATGGCAAGGTGTTCGCGAGTTTCATCAAGTCTGCGAGAGTGTGAGCTCACACACATAATGTACACGTACACACACGTCAATTAAATCCTTGTCCCCGTCCTGAAAACAGCCACACACACACACACACACACACACACACACACACACACACACACACACACACACACACACACACACACAACACAATACATCCTCAGTGCTAGACAGCATTCTCACATCCCTCGTTATGCCTGGCGATAACCAGCCACCCACTGACTCCCCACTGCACCAAATAGGGAAGCTTATTAAGACTACACTCACTCAACTCACACCACACACCGTCAGAGTTGTTGTCACTATTGCAGAAAACAAAGCACCCCTAATGCCGAGAGCGGCAGCGAAGAAATGACTTCTGGGAAGATTTCTGGAGAGAATGCCGCTGTAACCCTGAGAGATGACGTGTCGAGAACTGAGATGCAGTTTGTTTCAGAAATGATGCTTAAAAGTGAAGTTTGTCTAATAGAGTGAGCTCTTTTACCTCGCCGGCCCTCTCCCCTCCCTCCCTGGAGGGCTAATTGCACAGGTCAGGTTGGTGACATCACCACGCTGGCTAGCTGTGATCTCCATGTTACATATAGAGCCTCATTAGAGCACGGCTAACCGAGCGCATGCACGCCCTCCCCCCCGTCCCTCCCTTCCCCTACAGTAATGAGAATGACAGTAGCCGGAGTAATTATAGTCAGTCCAGTTTTTAAGCAGCCCGAGTGAATTTCCGGAGCGACTGGCTGGCTGAGTTTGTTCAAATCAGCGTGTTGATTTTGCAAAGCGCAGTAGTCATTGCCTGTGATGGCCGACCGGATTTTCACAGGAGATTCAGACAAACGGAAAGCAGAAGAAGAAGAGAACGAGAGGCCGCTGGCTCTCAAAGAAGTACATGAAAACGTTCGGTTCAAACATCTTTCTTAAAAAGTCCTTGGGAATTTCAAGTATTCTTCAAGTTAACCATTTAAAGAAAAGGAAGGAAGAAAAAGAAAACCATATCACTGTTAATGCGTAGTGACAAATATATTAGCAAGAACTTTTATACCAAGACTTCAGTGGTCCAATGTTCGTCTCCTCTCAGGATCCGAGGCCTGCACAGGTGACGCCAAGGCGACAGCGGGAGCGTAGGGTTAATGATGACAGGGACACACTAATAATGGTTCCCAGTAGCTCCTGTGACAGCGGGGAGTGTGTTAAATGGGACACCATAGCAGCCCGACTCACCCGGACCCCCTACTTCCTCCTAATGAGAGTTTGATGGAGTGGTTGTGTAGGTAGATAATGCTAAGTTAATGAGATGTCCTATTCCATGAGACTGTTTGCAGTTCCCCACGGAGTTGCTGTGTGTGCATCGCCGGTGTTGATGTATATAGCTGTCTCCTTGAGAGTGTGTGTGTGGCTGCTCACCTGAAATATATTGGTTTCTAGATTACTCTTTGTGCGCCTGAGTTTCTTAGCTTTATAGAGTTGTTTTCGTGCCAGTGTGTGTGTGTTTGTGCATGTACTTACCTCTGCTTGCGCGTACAGTATGGCTCGGTATAGTCGTTTGTTTTTCATCCAGCGAGCCGCGTAGCATTCAACAGGAAATTAACTGTCAGATTTTGAGAGAGTGACGGAGCAGAAACTGTCCTAAGAAGAGACGGAATTAATAAACGAAACAAAGAACAGAGAGTTATAAAAAAAAAGAAAAGTAGGCAGACAAAGGAAGGCGATGAGACGTCATTAACAAACAGTCTGCTCACCGCAGTGGGAAAAGATGGGACTTTTGGCGAGGAAGAAGGGATAAGATAATGGGAGAGGGGGGGATAAGCGTCCACCTCCCTCATGGCAGGTACATGTCTCTAATTGGGATTCCCACTCCCATTCTGCGTCTCCCCCTGCTTCCTTTCCCTTCCATCTCCTCTCAGACAATGCAGTGAGAAAAAGAGGCTTTCCTAATTAATGCAGATATAATGATCGGTCCAACTGTGGACCTTTGCCCCCTCAGAATGTTGATTAAGGCACTCTGGGTGTGTGTATGTGTGTGTGTGTGGGTGTGTGTGTGTCTCCGGATGTATGAGTGTGATGGCGGGGCTTATCTTGCTAGGCAGCTCAGGCATATAAACCTGGGATTTTGTATAATCATATATTTATGTGTAATGTAATTATATGTCTATTGATGCATACTAAGATTAACAGCTCTGATATTCCCTTTTTTACAATACTGGATTCTATATGGTTATCACTGAGGTAATTGGTAGTCTGCTTTTGGCTCCGGCATAATGTGGGAGTACATAAGAAATCAAAATAGTTCCAAGAAAAAAAGAAAAAAAAGAAAATCTGCAGAAAAACGACGCTGCGGCGGCGCCCACACTGTTTCCGTGGCAAGAGATCTCTCGGAAGTGAGGTGAAGAGACATTACAGCATCAGGGGCTCAGTACCAGTGACATCACCTGAAGGAAAAATAAAGATGAAACAGGAATGTTGCAGATGACAGATTTAGACCAGGATCCGGATGAAACTAATGGATTCCACTATTGCTCAAAGGGGCACTGCACTAATTTTACATATCAGGATCAGTTTACAAGCTATAGTTAGTGTTACTGTGATAATGCCTCTTGTAGGTATAGAGGAGCTATGTGAAGTGTTTTTTTTCACTTATTCCAGCTCAGGTAGAAGATGAATGGAGCTGAGCTGGAGTATTGTAAGGGCACCTGACTCCTTGTACTAATACAAATAACTAGAATGGCAGTCAGTAGAGCACATACCTCTGCCAGGGCTCAAGGCCCAGCATATTGTCTAATAGATTACCTAAATACGCCAGATTTTTTTACTTCAGCAAGACCATACATTATTCCCTGAGAAATTTACAAAAAATGTCATAAAACATGCTATCCCCAATCTTAATAAAGTAAGTTCCTGTATCTTTACCTTTATGTCAATTCGAACCTACATTAATGGAGTCTATTCTTGGTTGGGCCCTGTCCTTCATTTATGTTTTGTGGGGATTTTTGTGTAGTTTTTATGTAATCCTGCAGAACCAACCAACCAACCAACAGTCATACACAGATAAAAACACAACGCCCTTGATGGAGGTGATTAATTTGTCTGGCCCCAACAATCCGTACACACCCCCACACTCCTGAGTAGATATCTGGTTGACCAGAACAATTAAATTGGGTGTGGGTTTACGATAGCCTGGCATCATCAGACCTATTCACAAATGCAGATCATTATGGAAACCTCCATGTTCGTTTTTAATTAAAGTGGCATTATAAATGGCCGCAGACCAAAAGGCCTCTGGATAAACGTACAGTCAGCCAGAGCAACAAGTGACGTACTCAGAACTAGTTAACATGACAACTGAGCATGCATTTAACAGATGAAATGAAAGCTGGTTCGCTCCTACTGAATAATAGTTAAGTGAAGCTGGCTGGCTACTACCAATGTTAATCCCAGGAGCGGCATGAATTGTGGCCTTCTGCTTTGTTTGTTTTAGCGTGGTTATAGTTTCTTCAAATTAACAGTAGCAATCTAGCTACAGGCAGTTCAGTTGCCTTAGGACAGTCAGAAACCTTGTAATTAGGCCTTGTAGATCTAATATGAGTGAATTTTCAGCAAGCGTTTTTTCCTTTTTCACGCTTCAGATTTGTTTATTTTTGGTGGACTGCTAAAATGGATTAGGTGAATGTTTACTTGGCCTCCTTCAATACAGCAAAACCCTAATTCTGATGCTCAAACCCCAAAAATACACAATTGGATTGCATTTAAGGACTTGTAGTGTCTAATTTTTGGAGCAGGATCCATACTAGCAACTTAAAATTGGGATATCTGGTGCTTTGCAGTAGCACAAAGGTTGTTTTTATTTTTTTCCCCAACTTCATGGAAAAGTAGTACTAATTCCATTTCGTACTCCTTTACATATTGGTGCTAAATCGAATACTGCAATTGTGTAATCAGCTGAGATAACTAAGAACTCCTGCGCTGTACAGGGTCTTTGGGGGATTGGGTATACCAACAAATTAGAATTGAAAATGATGTCAAGTGCAATGCACACCTGCAGCTTCATTTAGCTCACATTAAATGACACCTGCAGGTCACCCTGGAGGCATCATACAGATGTGGTCCTGGTGTAGCCGGATTGTGCTCCTGTGGGTGTTTTGTTGAATGTCATACAGATGTTGGGTCACCTTAACAGCTGCAACAAAACTAACAGGAACATGACAGAGATGTCACTCAGAGTACAGTCTATACACGAGAGAAGGTCTAATCAGCCAGTTTTAGGTGACATGAACAGTTTGTGTGGGTGGAACATAATTATTTCTTAGTATGTAGTCTGCTTCCATGTAAAAAACATAAAGTAACTGGATACAAATATTACTTTATTGGTCTTTCTGTGCCTTGTTCACAGCATAACATAACCATGTGAAATTCTGCCGTACTGTTGGCACAGCTGACACACTCAGGTGTAAGTGAAGTGGGTAGATTAGCTAAAAACAACACTAATTGCTTTGCAGGGAGGTGCCAGGCCACCGCCGCATCCCTGTCCAGGTTCCACCGCGGCTCTGATGCAGCGCGCCTCTCTTGGCCAGGCCAGCGGGTTACCATTCAGGCCACGTATCCGCCTGTAGCAGTAATGAGAAGTGCCTCGGCGTTAATGAGATAAACACAGACATTAGATTGGCTCAGCAGGAGCTCGGAGGAGCGGAGAGGGCGAGAGGAAAAAGAGAATGCAGGTTGGCGGGTGAGACGGGGGAGGCGAGAGAGAGAGAGAGAGAGAGCGAGAGAGAAAGGAGATGAGCGAGGGTGGTGGGCATGGTGAGAAAGATGATGTGATGAAGAGATTGGAAGAATATGAAATATTTACGGGAAAAAGGCTTGGTTAGTTTCTTGAAAGTGTGAAGTAGGGCTTCATTACAACTCGTGCAGAGGTGACAAGTGTATTTTGCCCGTAAAACGAGAGAACGAGCGCCGCAGAATGATAATGATCATGATGGTCGTAATGGCAAAGTTGATAAGAAAAACATCACACAGTGCGGAGTAACAGCTATTTTATTGGACCAAATGTTGAAATATTCATGCTCCATATGCTGTGTGACGACTGTAACCCTTTTTCATGTTCCTACACACACACACAATATACTCACACTGTAGATTGCCAGTGCCTGCTGTAGCATTATAACCATATCTATCATTAGGCAGTCTTTTTCCAGCCAAAGCCGCTAATGAACGCACAGGAGTGAGAATGAGTTTGTCTAGCGGTGGGAGAAGTGTGCATGTGTGCATCAACATTTAGAGAATGTGACGCAAGGTGGAGTGTGTGTGTTGCATTTGCATGTTGTGTGAGTTAAAGAGCCTCTTTCATCAACTCGTGCAAGTATTATTGCCCGAGTGAACTTTACTGTTTCATCATAAAAGTCTCCAAAAAGATCCTATTAACCCTAACCTTCAAAACAAAAGTGTATATGGCTGCATGCAGTTATATCTACCTGAAGTTTCAGGATTATAAAGATAAACAGGAAGTTGCAGAGATAATTTCGGGTCAGTTAAAGATATAATATATAACATTTCTGCTTTAAATGTCTGAAAACAACTAATCTTTTGCCCTGTATTTTATTGTGTTGTGTACTTACATTATCTCAAATGTTTCCAACAATATTCAACCGCAGAGAAATTTGAAATTTTACTCAAGTTAACTGGGGGATGTTGTTTCATTTGGTAAAGTGTTGATATAACTTCCGGGGAAATGTGATTAAATATAACATAAAACTGTACTACTAACATTTTTTTTAGCCTGCGTAGCGTCAGACTGTTTCAGAAGCAGTTTCACTGGCAATGGCGGTTGTTAAACAATGAATACAACTGCAATGATCCCACGCCACTTCACAGGATCCTCAAACTCGTCTCTTTTGTTTTCATTGTTTTGATTAAGCGAGCTCTACTGCGTTTGAATCTCACCTTGTTGCATCTGTGTCCCTTTTCTTGTGTTGCCAGGTTTGGTAAAAAGAAAGATGACAAGAGCAAAGAGGCTGCCAAAGCCTCCAAAAACAAACTGGAGGCCTTAAGTGAAGAGGAGCTGGACAGGATCCCTGACAACAGAGACGGGTATGAATCAGACGTGGGCGGAATACGTCTCTTTGTGCTGTTTTTTTTTTTTTTCGCAGTTTAGAGTGTCAAAAGAGAGGGATTTACAACACGGGGAAGCGCTGAAGGAGCCAGGAAGTTCCCACAATCATTAGAAGAGCATTTTGTCAGTGTAGTAAAGTGCTTTAATTGACAGCTCACTTAAATTGTGAATCATCCAGATGCA
The DNA here is from genome assembly GCF_900880675.1 of Sparus aurata. Lineage (NCBI taxonomy): Eukaryota > Metazoa > Chordata > Actinopteri > Spariformes > Sparidae > Sparus > Sparus aurata. The sequence goes on along the minus strand of NC_044210.1, from coordinate 5,284,805 downwards.
TCAGTAAGCACCCACATCCTCCTCCAAAACAACTGCTCAGTTGAATGTGTAGCAGAGCTCTCTATCTTACTGCCAGGCCCACGAGTGAAGAATGCATGTCTTGTGACACTACTTCTCCGAGGCTTTTTCCATCCTAGGCAGCATTAGATTATCTCAATATCACATCAAACTGCTTTCATTGTGAAATGAATTATGATTGCATTCTTTAAAGCTGAAAAAGACAACTTTACAGCTTTCACCCCCCGGAGCGTTTCACTGTAGTGTCTCTGTTGGCACCACTGTTGCAAAGGCAGTGTTGGCAACATGGCTACCGCTAACAGTCCAGCTACTGTTTCCTGCTTGCCTTCCTTGCCTCCTCCATCAGCGATGTTCTTTTTCTTCTGCAGTGTTTCCACAGTTATTCCACCAGTTATTCTTCAGGATGATTTGCTAAAGCGAAAGACTTACGACAGTCCATTTTGCAATAATCCATCCAAAACAGTTTTAGGTGGACTCTAATAATGAAGTTGATTTAATTCAAACCATGTTTTTCATCGTTTTAAACCTGCTTTGCATTTTTGTAAGTAGTACATTTGTTCGACAAAGCTCAATTCACTGAAATACATCCATCAAATGGTGCAAAAAAGTAGCTTTTCACTTACATTTAGCAAGATCTGTGGCACTCATTGTTTATACAGGACCAAATATCTAGATGTGATAAAACTATACTAATACATGACAAAATCAGAATTTGCTAGCCATTCTTTAAGGAACAAAATGTTTTATTGTTATTATTTCAATTACTTTAAACATTCTGTGACAGCACTGAAATTAAAATGTTTTGCACATTATGGACAGATAAAATTTTAACAGAATCCAGAGAAAAATAAGCAATTGCTGAAGCTTAAGATACAAAATAAAGAATATTAAAAAAAGAAGGATAAACTTATGATGTGACAGAAATTCATGACCGATAAAGCATTTAGAGGACACTTGTAGGATTTTGCAAGGTCCCATGAATTTAGTAGAAATGATGATTCAATGACACAGACTGGGAGGACCTAGGTGAGTTGTTGGGATGATCCTTGTATTTGTAATGTCTCCGTGTGTAAATGCCTCCTCCCCTCCTGTGTGACAGCTACGATCCACGTTACGCCGAAATCATCTCGGGCCACGCCACCCCTGACCAAGCCTCCCTCCCCGACGTGGAAGATGACGATAACGACCCCAACTACGCCCGCATCAACAACTTCCGCCAGCCACCTTCACCCCAGACGTTCATCAGTCGCACGCCCTCCCCTGCAGCCCCTGCAGCAGGGTCCAACCAGCCTCAGAACTACTCGGATGAGCTGGACGGACTCTATGCCAAGGTCAACAAGTCCAGACCCCCGCCTCCTCTACAGAACCAGCATCAGACACAGGCAGACAGGTGAGAGAGGCGAGGGAGGCGTTTCATCGCTTTAAAACTCTGACGAGGCCCCAGCATCAGCTGGTTCTGTCTTGATTTTGTATTGTATTGTCATGCATATGCATCATTTTTTCCAAATTCGTGTGCAGCATTTGCATCTGAAGTTCTGTTCAGGTACACACGACTGTGTGTAGGTTTGTACACACAAGGTCACGGGCCATGGCTTGACCAGCATGAGTGAGGGAGTATTTGCACATATCTACATTCATGGTCTGCCAAGCCAGGAAGAATGCATAAAACATGAGTGCATACTTACACTGTAGTTACACACTCATATATGCACACACACACACACTTATACAGTAATGTCATGAATGATTTATGCAAGTCTTCTGTTGTGTTTGCGATCATTTCGACCTTTGTAAATCTTTAAAATCTCTCAAAACACAGTGATCATCTCAATTTGATAATTACATTTTTTAATACTATTCATAGCTGGGTAGTGAAATGCACAAAAATTTGGTTTGGGGTCACGCACACCACCGAGTGTTAAAAATGGAAAAAATACTGTTTTCATGTTTTTTCCTCCTTTTAAGAAGAGAACTCAGTTAGGAGTCCCACTCCGACTATAGGATTATAGGATGTTCCTCATCCTCTTTCCCACACCCGTACTTACATGCACACACACAAATATATACAGGGTCAGCAGAACACATCCCATCAAGTGCAAGGTTTCCTCTGCTCAGCGCTCCCTCCTATTTAATGCTGTTTAAATTTCAAGACACAATGCTTCTTAGGCCACCAGCTGTATCCTTGTCTGTTCACACCTGGCACTATAAGGTGCTCTAAGCAGATGCAACCATCGGTGGCCTTGTTCCTGATACGGATATAAACACGAAATAAATTTGGCTGGAAATACTCGACACGATCCGGGGTGTCCGTGGAGACCACGCAATGAATAAAACATATGAATGCTACACTGTGAAGTTTAAAGGAGCTTGTGCAGTGACATATTTTAGCTATTTGCTCTGTACACATTAGTTTTAAAATAAAAAGAAAGAAATAAAAGGGTAGGAAGTTCTAACTCTCAGCTTTAATTTAGAGGACAGTTCACTCGAAACTGAAAGTCCATCATTATCTGCTCACCCCATGGATATGTAGGTGTTGTTTTTGGAGCTTCACAGCTGAAGTAGATGAGGATAACTGAAAATAAAATAGCCTCATAAAGTTTTTTCAGCATGTTAGAAGTCTCCGGCAGCTCTGAGATCCCATTGATTTAAAAAAAAGTTATTTACACCCTTCTCAAAATTAAAATCTTTATTCTAGCTGCTAAGCTAAAATGTTTGTGCACACATAGTCTAAAGTTGGTGCACAAGCTGGACTCTTCAGACCTCTGAATAATTGCATTACACTGGACAAGCTATATGGAGCCATTCTATGTTTTTTTCAGTAGTTTTTATGTATTTAAACATGTTTCCATTGACTTCAGTTAATCAGGAGAATGCTGCAGCGTTGTTTTGCAGTGAAACTTCACCTGACTTTCCATCAGCACGGAGCACTGGAAAGAGGTTGAGGTGACAAGCCTCGGCCAGTCAAGAACATCATGTCTGGCCACAAAAACCTCCGTGGTTGCTTTGTATGTATGACATCATTGTCTTGCTGCACAGTCCTGCACTGTTGACTTAGTGTGGATGTGAACGCCCTGGAACAGCTGGCATGTGTTTCGTTCATATTGTTTGTAATACATGTCATAAACAGATTATTTTTACTACTGCATGACCTACGGTTTTGTACAAAGATGGAATTCAAAATCAAGAATACATACTTTTACACGTCGTGCATCTAGACTGTTTTGCATGAGACTTCCGTCTTGTCTCGAACATAATGAACTAGATGGCAGCGTGAATCTGCTGATGGATGAGATACTCGTGCTCGTGATGGGACGGGATGTAAACATTAATGCCGTCGTCCACGACTTAGCTGTAATGTTAGCTAGCTTAGTTAGCTTGCCTCTTATCCCTGAGTTGATGCACACTTCCTTCTGCTCTTTGAAACGTGCGGTGGGTGTTATACTTGGATTATCTTGAGTAACTGGCTTAAGATTTCTGAAATTGGTGTTGAGTTTGAGAGAAGGCAGACCTTTCTACAGCTGATACTTCCAAAACTCAGCTCACACCAAAACAATACAGATGGATAAGAGGAAAACTATGAATTTTCGGTTTTGAGGCGACCTGTCCCTTTAAGGTAATACAATAACCAAATATACTTGAGTAAAACTTAATATCAGAGGGTAAGAGAAGGGTTACTGCTTGCAGAAGTACAATGCTTACCAGTGCTGTCAGTCCTTCGACATTATATATTATTACTGCTGACGTTTTTTGAGTTTAACTTTCAGACAGTTTTGTATGTGAGAGGGGAAAATGGGAGAAAACCTAGAGAGAATTCTAATGCAAATTTATCATTTCCCGTATGAAATAATACAGGGCACATTAAAACTTCCCTCAACTTAAACTGTCTGACAGAAATTACTATTGACTTGCAAATCAAAAACCTAAGCCCCAGACACCCAATCTCATCCAGAGAAAGAGCGGATACGGAGAGACGGAGGGAGTGGTTGGACATGGAAAGGAGACAGATGGGAATGGAAGGGAGTGACAGACGGGGGGGGGGGGGGAGAAAAGCAAGAAACGAGTGTAGAGAAAGAGGGAGCCAAAATGGAGGGAGAGAAAGCGCGTTAGATAGGCAGAGTAAATTCGAGAGGGAAGAAGTGACAGAGGAGAAAATTCAGACAAAAGAGGAGGAGGGATAATTAGCCACAGTCTAGCAGCCTGACAGATCTGTTAGACCACTTTAGCTCTCATCCACTAGTGTTGGGTACTTCATTACCAGCCTGTTTTCTCCCTCTTCTCCCTTTCTCCCTCACTTTCTCTCTGTCTCTGCCTCTCCAACTCTCTCGGCGTGTCACTTGTCCATTCTCTGTACCCTGTTTTGCTCATAATGTATATTAGATAGTCTTTAGCATTAGCATGATGGATGAGGAGCCCTCTCTGGCTTGTTAACTCATGTGAGGGAGCCTCCGGGGACGAAGCAAGACAGAAATAAATGTCTAATAATGTTGTTGTACGGCGGTCATACTGCACATGTTGGTTTTATTAGAAACTCAAGTAATTAACAGTGGCCGCCAAAAACGGTGCCTTCATTATTTTCGTTGTTAACCTACCACACTGAGCTATTAATTGACATAACCTATTAGCAGTTATTAAAGGATAAAGCTCAATTTTGTTGTTATTGTCTACAAATCCCATCAAAAGACAAAAATCCAACAATGAACTTATTCTCATAATAAGTACTGACTGTGGAGCCAGAGATGGCTTATTTTTCTGTGCAACAGAGCGCCATTGTTTTCTTTATTCCAGGCATTTATCTGACAGATGGTGACAGATAGTGAAAGTGACAGGAAGTAAAGGGAGAAGAACAGGGGGGGACTACATGCAACAAAGGTTTCCCGACTGGAGTTGAAACCGAGGATGCTCTACTTGTAACGCTGCAACATAGTCGGCGCCTGAGACCCTTGGGCCTGTAGGATCACACACTTGCCACCCTGATGTAAACAGTCACAAATGCACGAAATGCATATTGATCCGAGGATGAAAACCCTGACAAATGCACTATTTGCGCCCGTTTGAGTAGTGTTTGGTTAAAACTGGAGTGCCCAGATGTTGAAGTGAAACTATCGACCAAATCGCCGTGATGTCACACTAACTTCTGGGCGGACAACGAGCCATTGAGCTGAGAAACTTTATTTCTGTCATCAGCTGTGACGCTTGAAGTTATATAGTTAGACATGGTGGTTTGACCTAGCTGATGTTTCTGCTGCTTTGTAATATGTACTTTGTTGCTCTGCTAGTGTATTCAATTCAAGTTGTGTGTAAATTCTCTATAGAGAAAACAATTTAAATGAGAAAACAAAGGTGAGCAAGTCAAATGATTACCAGAAGTGTCTTTTGTTAACTTCCATCACAGTTCACAGACAGACTTCCGGGCACAACTTTGATTTACCATGCTTGCTGTGGTTTTCCCGTGCAATATCATGTTTTTAATGACTTCTCAGCTGCCCTCATTTTCAGTCTTACTTCTAAATGAAGACGTCAAGATAACAAGGCTAAACTGTTGGCATCTTTACAACCCATTTTTTTCCCTGACTGCTCTTTATAGTGACTTTGCCATGGCTATTAGATGTCAGCAATTACTTTGATTTGTACAATTTTATCATAATTAAATCAAATGAACCTAAGACCATGAAAATAGGAACCAAATTAAAGTTTTTACAGTATTTCATTTTTGCTGCTTGAAGGCTCTCAGTTGAAACAACTAAAACAAAGCACGTAGTTTGATGATGTAGGGGAGCATTGGATTGTGGGTGATGATGTCTCCATAGCTAAACAATCACCATGGCCAATCAAAATCTATCTGGCATGAGTCTTGCCGACTTCCTTCCTCGTTATCTTGGATAAAATCAGGATTTCTCCAAGTTTAAAAATTGTTCATAGCATGTGAGATAATATGCACAACTCAACAACATATATAACAAAGGGCTAATCATTTTTAGACATTTTAATGCAGCAATGTTACATATTTTATCTTTAAATACCAGAGGAGGCCATGTCGGATGACCTCAAATGTATTCTGTAGTCGCACCCATTTACCTCACGCTCATGCTCCCTGGTCGCCGGACGTTTCTCCGTTCACCATCTGCGGCTTGGACGAGGGGCAGTCATTCACAAAGTCGGTGCATCTGTTAAAACACGCGCTGCCAGCCATGAGGTCGGGACCCCCGCGCCTTTCATTCACACAGACGCGCACAGATATACACACATGGTCAGAAATAGACACACGCAGCCACACACGTGTAATATTTCTGCGAGGAAGCCCCGCGTAACCTAGCAACAATGCTGTGTGTGTGGTCCGGTGAGTTTCAAAGCACCACACAAAAATCATAGGCGTTAGCTTACATACTGTGTGTGTGTGTGTGTGTTTATATATATATATATATATATATATATATATATGTATATAGTGTCTATATATAAAGTTGAAGCGCAAATAAGCCTACTTTTCACTTCTCCAGTTTCAGAGTATGTGCCTATGAAGCAGCTCTCGATAGCTGTAGGATGTGGAATTTTTATTGTTTCCAAGGGAACAACATATCTGTTTCTTTCATCTTTCAGATCACACTGTTTTAATAATGCTGAGGAGGAAATGTGCTCATTATACACGGGGGATGTTGTGTGTTTGAATTCCTAATGCTAATCAAGCTTTATCCAAATGTTTTTTGAAAGTCGGTATGAATGCCTCAGCGTCCATGCATGATCCGTGTGTGTTTGCATAGTTTTACCGACTGAAACATGCCACTGCCCCCCCCCCCCCCTTACCGTCTCTTCCTGTCAAGGCCTTCAATAGTGGACTCCCGGCACTGTCTCCCTAATTTACTGTCGGACATTTTCATTACGCCTTCAATGGCAGGTGTGTGCCGTGATGGGCGTCACATTTGATTAGAGCTATGCTAGAGGCTGACCTGTGGAGAAAAAAGGTTAGTTATGCTTGTCAAATTTTATTAGCCAGGAGGCAGTCTTTGTAGCTGGAGCAAGAAACGGGGAGATGAGATGAAAGAGGAGTGAGAGAACGTGAGAGGCCGGAGCAGTGAGATGTGAAGAGTCGAGAGAGGTGTGTTGTAAAAACACGCCATTGTGCAAAGAAAAGGGAGATGAAGGTGAGCTTGTAAGCTAAGACAAGTAAATGACACATCAGTGAGCATGCTCCCGCATTTCTACCACGGTTCAAGCTGTGGCACGAAGAATATGTGCCTCTAAGTTTGCCTGACACTGTGACAAAGTCCAATTCTCAAATCACTCCAGACAGGCTTGACTAATTGTTGACAGTTTTAAAAAGAGGCTACAAGGTCTTTTGGATGTAGATTTGCTGTTTCCCTGTACAAGCCCTGAATAGTGCTGGTTTCCTCTCTGATTCCTTCTCATCTCCGCCATTTCGGGGCGACACAGTTTTATTCCCCTATAGACAGAAAAAGAAATGGGAAGCAAACGGCATGAAAGGCGTGCAAAAGCTGACATTATATAAGGAGGCTTCCCATTAAGGCAGATGCAGAAATCTGCTTCTTCCGTATTGTGTATGCAAACAGCAAAAATACACCCTCTTATTTTCTGTTGTAGGTTTAGTCGTCAGGCAGCACCTGCCTGAGGAAGTGCTCAAAGAGAAAAAGATATGTTCTTCTCTTGAAAGCAACACATCATTAGTGGAGACTGCACATTAAGTCATTTTTTGTCTTCCGTGCCCTTAAAGCGATTTTTTTTCTCTCTCTCAGTGCTCTGAGCAATTAAAATGTTTCCTTTTGCATTTGAGCAGCTTCCAGTTTTCCTTTTGTTCATGGTCACTTTCACAAAGAAAACAGACTGTAACTGGAAGCTAGAGTTAGATTGTGAGGTAATCAAGTTTGTTTTTTTTATGTCTTGCCTCCTAACAGAAAACAGATATGTGGTGAGCATTGTTTCTGCCATACAGATGCTGGGGGGCACTGTGATCGGTGAGGCAATGCTTCCCAGCCTCTTAAAAATAAATACATTTCAAAATGTCTGAATTTTATGAGCAAAAGCTTAAATATTTCCATTTCTTTTAATATGTGACTCAGTTGTCTGCTTGCAAACCAAATTCCCTTTATTCCATGCAACCATGATACACCAACTATAAATTGAAGTAATGAGTACAAATTGGAGCCAATTTACTGCACAGTTGAGTCACCATGTTTAGTCCCATATTGTGGAATTGAGAATATAAAACAATATTCATTATAAAGCAGGCCCAGGTGCTACAGTATATATTAATAATGTGAATTTATCAAAATCCTCAAACAACAGAGAAATGCGCACAACCCGTATTCAGAAACTGTCCCTTTAAACAAGCCGTCATGAATTTTGTGAGGTTGTGATGTCACAACTATACAGTCATCGCCCTCAGCACAGCCGCGGCTGCTTTGCTAAGAGCATTACACCAGTTTTACGCATTGAGATCAGTTTGCTAGTCATGGGCAAGAGTTGTGAGGTTTTGCAAAGCTTTTTTTAGTTTGAAAGATTTGGGGTTGCATTATGGGAAGTGTAGTATTCTGTGTGTGAGTGGTTTGCCCATTACAGGGGCTAGAAGTCAAGGTATCTTGGCCCCTGCTACATTGCTTTAGACCATTTTTATTTATCCATCTTTTGTTAGCCCCCCAGTGTGATTGAACTGTAAAACCAATTTGCTGAACTTCTACTTTAAATCAGAATAATCCGTTCAGTCCTCCTCTGATATCATTTCCACATAACAGCTTCAGGCTGCATTGCCATTACCATTTCTTACAAGAACTACAAGACCAATTGTGAGTCAGTCAGTCCGTCCTATAGTCATGTGAGACCAAGAGTTATAGGCTTCAGTAATACTCAAATTAACTGATAACAGACTAGAGCTCACACTGAGTTTAAAACGGTACATTTCCTTATAAATTTTTTTTTGTTGTCGGGGACAGTAAAAACCTCTTTGTTTTACCATCCGTTCCAGTTCAGAGCTCCACCAACTTTCTGTCTGACTGTATTCCCAATTCTCCACCAGGAGACCGAACATTGACCGTGCACTTTGATGTGTGCTTACCTCCAGCACGCAGGCAGCATAGAAAAAAAACTGCCTGCCTGAGCTTTTTCCCCCCAGTGTGTTGTGTTTAAATCAGCTGGCCACAGCAAGAAGAAGTCGCCAAACCAGCCGGCGGCGGCGCACACTTCCTAATTAGTCTGCCCCCACACTGGCTAACGCCACGGGATAGTTGCTTTCCTCGCACACTCTCTCCAGCCCGCTTTTTATATAGCAGACGGTTTTGTTCTCTCTCCAATCCCCTCGCTCGTTCTTTCACTCTTTTCCAAGGTCCCATCTCTGTCTTTTTGTTGCTGTTTGGTTTTTGCTCTCATTCTGTCTTCTGACGCGTCTTTCATTTCCTGCTCCGGTGTCTCATCTTTTCCCTGTCTTCCGTCAGTCTCCGTCCTCCTCCGGGTTTTTTTTTTTTTCTCCCATCTCTCAGTGCACCTTCAAATCAGCCTGCATAGTCAGATACACTGACATATGGATGAGACATGATAGTTGAAGGGAAAACGCATTCCGACTTAAGTGGCATCAGTTGCGGTAGTTTAGCTGACCGCGCAAAATAAGAATTTATTGATGTATTGATTAGTTGTAGTCTATTTACATGTCAGACACTCACAAGACCTCCGTGCGTGTCGTGTAGGGAGATTGGTGTATTGGAAAATACAGAAAATCCCTGGAGATTATATGTAGTGATGCATGTTGAAAGCGGATGAGGATGGACGAGATCTGAACATAATTGTTTGAAGGGAGGGGACAGGGGGAGATAATAAAATGCAGCATATACAGACTGCGCCCAGTTCCAGGTAGCTCCAGCAAACAATCGTACTGTAGCTTATACATTTTGCAGTATTGTTATCCAGATTTCTTGCAGAATCATATAATTTCCTAGCATCCGTGGCGTGTTGGGGGTAAGCGAACATCCCTGTTACACACCAACATACTGTGGAAAGCATGGTCAAAGTTGGTGCAGGTAGTCGGTCTGTAGGCTTGGAACGTTTGGGTAATAATTTTACCGTATTGTCTTGGTTTTTTCCTCCGAAAACACGTTAAGCCGAGGGTTTGTTCACACCATGTCTCATGATTTCTCACTCGTCCCATCTGCCTTCCTGTGTTGATGTCATCGTGTTCCAAGTTCTCATTGTGTTGGAGCCAAAATAAGGGCTTTGGAATCTAGATCTGAAAGTCTGTTAAAAGAGATAATTTGAGTTAGATCAAGATACTCTGACCTATAAAATAAAACAGGTCACTTTCCTTCCTGTGGTCCAAATTGAAATTGCTCCCTGATGCTTATTACCTGATGACTGTATGCGAAGTGTACGATGCTCCACCCTGACTAGGATGCTGATTTAAAACGACTTAAAGGGTGTTTTAGAAAAGTTATTTCCTGAATATAACATGTAATCATCAAGTGTCAGACTTTATTTACATCACACTGCTCTATTGAGAAAACTGTACATGGCTAAAGGCTTACATCTCACGTGTCTACGCAACTGGCCTCAGGCCTGCAGACAGTAGTTATTAGCAGCTGATGACAACAGGGGAGCCTACCTGTCTCCCTCTAGACACACAAACACACACACACACGTGTATATAGGAGAGGACCTGCAGATGTGTGTGTGTTTACAGACACACAGAACACACACTCGTGTACCCCTCCCTCCCTCTTCTGTCACAGTTTGGAAAGCAGCCTGCTGAATTGTCAACCCATCAAACTGCTACTCAGCAGTCCCCCACACCCCACACCCCCCCCCCCCCAGCCCATGTTTTATCCAGAATCAGCCTCAGTCTTCAGCCATTAATATGATAATATTTGGCGTTGTCAGTGATGGAGGCCGCGGCATAATGAGATAATTACAGTGTTGTTTCATTTGGAGAGCGACACGCAAGCTCAATCAAAATGGCAGCCCTAATTACGGGCCCTGGGATTGGCTAATGGCTTCGGTAGAAGAGGGGTGGCGTGGAAAAAATAGAAAATAAAATCTCAACTTGGCTCCGAGCATCCGTTCTCAGAGGGTCTGTTTGTTTGTGTGTGTGTGAGTGAGTAGTGGGACTGCTGGGCAGCAGAGGGTAAGTTAGAGTAATAAGTGAATAAATAAATAAGACAAGAGATTAAGTGTGAATAACTTCACAGCAAGGTTGTCTGCGTGATGGGGGGACAGATTAGTATTGATTAGCCATTAAACCGATCTCAAGAAGCAACAATTAGCGCGGTACTGGGCACGAGACCGCCTCTGATATCCATCTTTATAAAACAGAAGCATCTGCACTGCCGTCTCATAGCAGAACGGAAACCTTCGGAAAGTTCTGTCCTCATGGCAGCGTCTGAACGTCAACAGGGATTCCACAGCGAAGTACACACACACACACATTTCTGTAGAATAATAGCGACACTTGGCTTATGAACATAATGGCGCATAAGTGTGTATGACTCAGCCTTCTGTCCCCACTGACTCGGATAAAAGGCAGGCTGCATTAAATCAGAATACGTATGTATACACACTACAGTGTGTCCCACATAGCAAATTGCGAGGATTAACTATCCGCACACAGAAACGCACACTTTTCACGCAATTCCTTCACGCGCACACACACACCAACACACACTCAGAGCCTCAGCCAGATTTTCTAATTAAAGGCAGGGTCGCAGGAGAGACTTAAACATGTAAGCTATGTACTCCGCTAATGAACCTCTCTATCTGCTCGCCGTCTCTCGGCCGCTCTCTCTCCCTGCTCCGCTCCGCTCGGGTCAATATCTGCCCGGAGGTCAGCCCATTAGAATGTGAGGCACAACGCCTGTTTGATGAAGGCTGCGCGTGGGTGTTTATGCGCGGGACAAAGGCCGTCCTTGTGTGTAGTCATTTCGGGGGCATTTGAGTTAGAGGAAGGGTGGAAAGTTTGCTTTTTTTTTTTTTTTTTACTCCTTGTATTACTTTTTTTTTTTACTCCCCCCCTCTGTTTGAATATTTTTACACGGCGTGTATCTACTGAAAAACGAAAATGGCAAACGAACAGCATATCACTGTCAATATTAGATACCCCCTTTCCATTGCAGCCAGTAAACACAGATAAACGGCAGCACTGTGTCGTACTCCGGTAGCACATCCTGAAGGATTATGCTCACTCAGACGCGCCATTTTTGCCTGTTGCCGTTTTGTGTGTGTGTGTGTGTGTGTGTGTGTGTGCGTACGTGTGTTACCCGCAGCCTTGTTTATGTGTGCTCAGCTTTGTACTCTCAGGTGTGTGTAGCTTATCTAACATTAAGGTCCAGTGAGCATGATGATGTTTCTCTTTAAATTTTGTCCCCATTCTGTCCTCAGTTCTTATCTCTTCACTGGCAGTCGCAGCTACTTTTTTTTCTTTTCTTTTCTTCATATTTTTGTCGCTGAGTTATTCTTTTCTCACCTTTTTGGGGTCACTTTTTCAGAAAAGGTCAGCTTCAGCGGGATCATTTGGGTGTTGCCTCGTCAGCGCGCCCGCGTGTAGTTTGAATTGAGGAGGGGAGCGCTGTTTTGGTCCATGTGAAATGAAAAGGAGCATCCGTCAAATATTTTTTTGCACAGGTTGTTGTTCGGATTTTTTTTTCCCCCACACCTTTTTCTCTGTCAGATGTAGAAAGTTCAGTTCAGACACTGATGTCTTCTCAGAGGCAGTACTTTGTGGATATTATCCGCCTGCCTGTCAGTCTCCCTGCCCTGTCAAGGGTTGTCGCTGCAAAGCAAAAGAATATCAGTGGATTTAACAAAGGTGGAACTGAATGCACCGCGTTTTTTACCAGCCTTTTTCTTCATTTTTTATTTCCTCGCTGTGGTAAAAAAAACTTAAAGGTGCTCTATGTAACTATTTGTAGTAATTTACTTTTAATTATCACTCTTTTATAGCAGATCGTAAGGTGATGTGAAGTTCTTTAGATCATGGAATAGTTGCGCAATTAAGATTTCGAGGAAGGGAAGCCTACCCGCCTAAATTGTTGGATAACAGCTTCTCTCCAGCATTATTTACACCTCCCTCTGTGTCTCTCTGCAGTGATCAGCGTCTCCAGGGGTTCCGCAGGGAGCACCAGCAGGCCCGAGCCGCTCCAGTCTACGAGGAACTCGACTCCGCGCGACGAAGAGTCCTGGAGCACGACCCCAACCGGGTGAGTGTGCGGCCTAGAAACGGCAGCTAGGGAAATAAGTCTACAGCGAGAGTTTGCTTGTTTTTTTGGCCTAAAAATCCATACAGACCGCTGTGAAATGACAGCAGGAACACAGTGGACACAAGTTTAAAAGTGTTAAACGAAGGAAATATGTAGCGTACGTGTCTCTGGAGCTCTCCAGTGTTCCTGTGAGCTCAGCCTGTCCTCCCCTGTGCCTTTCTCGGGCTATTTTCAGCTCTCTTGTTAACATTTTGAGGTGCTGTGTGCCACCGAGGCGGCGCCCGCTCTTCTCCTCATTTAGTTTATGGAGAGATCTATTAGACCAGTGACATTTCCATCCACCCTTTCTTTTAGCTCCATACCACCACCTTCTCGCTTTCCTTCCCTCGCACCCTATTACTTTTTCCTTTTTCCTCTCTGATATTGCCGTCCCCTCTACCTCCCTCTCTCTTCTTTCGCTTTCTTATCTTTGGCAGAAACACGGACCCGAAACCTCTCACTGTAGTTGCCTCTCTTAACCGAGCTGCATCGCTAAATGTCCCTGAACCTGCATCGATCCAGCCTGAGGAATCATTTCATTTACCTCCGTACACTCCTGAAGTCAGCATACTCGCCATGGAAATCAATAGCCATTTATCAACCATTTTAAAATAGGATTTTTTTAATAGCGAGCCCAAGGATGCAGAAAATCACACTTTGATCCGAATCCGAATCACTGAATCTGGCCGCAGCGATTTGTGAAGGCATTTCCTCAGAGCTAGATTTCTTTGTCATTAAATGACACAACTGAGCACAGAGAGGAGCAGAGGCATCTGGGAAATATGGATTTACTGACAGCATCGCCGATACCCGATCGCCTGACACCACCTGCCTCCCGCTGTGTCCGCTTCCTCGCGCATTGTAGTCTCTGTTTATTGAGCAATGAAGCCCCGCGAACCGGTCTTCATTAGGCGCTCTCAGGCGCACACCGCGGCTGCCGTCTTCGAGGCCCAACGGGCTTCGTCACTCATTACACATCCCAGCGCGGCACGTGTTTGTGTCTCGGTTCGCCGTGACTCAGTCGGCACCGACAACTCAGACGCAATTAAAGCGCAGCAAGCATGAGGCGCAACCTCTGACCCGATTGTTGTTTTTCACCCTAAAATTGACAGCGATGTCCACAGCGAAAAACCAGCAGTAGGCTGGTCCCCTGAGGAGCCCGATAATGAAACACCCCACACAATCACACACTCAAGCACATACATAGTGAGAATAGAAACACTAAAACAGTAGAAAATCCTGGAAGTTATATAGGGTACAATAAGAGAGAAAAGATGATAATGGGATGTTGTATTAGAAGACAACAGGGTGGCTGAAAAATGACAGCGAAAGAAAATTTGAATAGAACAACTGAAAATAAAGTAGTATGGTAGTTATGTCAGAAAACTACATTTAAACATTTTCTTGTTATCATCCTACTGAGGTTGAATGCCCAACTGCATATCACTTTCGACAAAGGCATCAACCAAGTTTTTTGGTTTGGTTGCAGAGAGTTTCAGAATAGAGTGTTTACCACAATGAATCTTTTTGGATCCATAAACAACAACAAGAAACAACTGGAAGTATGTTCTCTGTTTGAAACTAGAGCCTGACCAATGTATTGGTTGGCCGACATTATGACAGAGTTATTGGTGTATCTGTTGTCCCATACGAGGCAATATGAATTATTTTTTTTGTACCCATCACAATGCATAAAAAAAAGCTTCCTTGGACAATAAAGTTTAAACTATTAGAAGGTTTAAACTATTTAAACTGCTATGCCTCCTTACACATGAATCTTAGTGTCATTGCAAGAGTTCATGTTTATGTAGAGTATATATTCTGTGCATATGTATGTGAGTCTTTCTACACACCAATATCTGTATAGGCATCAGACCCCAAAAATCAGTCGGGCTGTAATCGAAACATTAAGAATTTGATGTAGTACGTAGATAAGATGCTAACGTTGTGGGCTAGGGGGCATCGATCAAAGCATCCACTAGGCCGAAACGTGAGCATGTTGGTTGACATGGCCAGAATAAATGTGTGTGGGCTACCTTTATACCTTTTAGTTATTCAGCAGTCAGGACATTCAGTTTAGCACCACAATACAAGGCACAAAACCCACATTTGGTTTACTAAGGCAGACCTGATGCATCTTCACTTTTTACCTTTTTGTCCTTACACTGTCTTATCTTATCTTTGATCAAAGCCGAAAGAAGTTGTCGTTATAAAATGACATTTACGACTGCAAATCAAATGACTTTATCCCCTTTTCCCCAAAACACAAGCTGAAGATCTAATCGGCGCTTCTTAAGCAATGGATGTCATCTACACACACACACATATACAGACATGCACACGCACACACTTTAAGAGAGATGACCACCAAAAGAATAAGCAGAGACGGGAATAGATTTTCTTACCGCAGTCTGAGCTTGGTCGCCGTCTTTGTTTTTGTCAGTTCAGGTTGGTGTGTTACCCAGACGGCTCTTTTTCTACAGACTAGATGGACACTAAACTACTTCGTACAGAATCATTTTTTAGTTTTTAAGATTTATAGCAATCTAATTAAGATAAAAAAAAAACATGTGTGACACCTAAATAGGCATTATTGAGTGCTGTTGTGTTTATATTCATTGGTTTTCGCAGTCAGGTGCTGACAGCGGAGTTTCACCTGCACATTACTCTACGCACATTTACCTATTTTCTCCCTCCGTATGGTTTTAGAAGAGCATAAATGCAGGCCACTTGAGCATAGCGCTCGCTCGCTAGCTTTGGCCTTGTGTGATCAGCCTTTTAGCTGCCGCCTCCCTCCCCACCTCCACCAGCAGCGAGCCGCGCTGCTCTTTTATGCTCGGCCATTTTTCGGTAGCCATGAATGGTTAAAAAGGCTTTTTTTTCCCAGCTCTCCACACAAGGCCAGGAGCACCTTTCTCCTTCTCTGAGTGGTTTATGTGTGATTTTAAAAGATGAGTGTTTGTGTGTGTGTGTATGCGTGTGTGTCTCCATTTGCTCTCCTGGGCTAGAGGATCCTGGGTAACTCGCTAACCTAAGCTGACATAAACAAAAGCCGGGATAAAAGGCTGTGGTTACGATACCTATTCATGTCTCTGTTTATACTTTCAGTGGTCGTCTGTCTACATGATCTAAAGGTGGAGTTGTCTGTGTGTGTGTGTCACTGCTTTAAGTGAGTGTCAGTGTGTGTGTGTGTGTGTGTGCGTGCCCGCAGATGAATCTGGTCTCCAAAAAGGACTTGATGTCCCTTCCTCATTTCTCTCCTCCGACCCCTCTCTCCATCCGTGTCGCTGTCTGTCTGTCTGTCTCTAATTTGACCCTCCTCCCATGTTCCCTGTCTGTGGATAGGTCACACTTGTAATTATGACAATCACACTGTCCCCCTCTCTCCTTCTATTTTCTCTATATGCTAATGATAGGCTCTCTCTAATGTCTTGATGGCCAATTAAGCCACAGAAGTACATGAGCAGTTTCTTTTTATAGACTTCTTTGTTCTATAAGATCTGTCAGGATGACACCGAGTTGTTGTCACAGAGACTGATGTTGATGTAGTTTCTAACTGGCTGCATGGTTGAATTACTCAGTGAAACCTTTTTGAAGGGACACATACTTCCATAAGGTTGATATTATTTTGTAGCATTTTTATACCAATATTAGTGCAGGCTTATAAAACATGGGTAAAACCACATAAATAGGTAATTGACTCCTTTCCTATAGGCTTTTTTTTCCTTTTTTTAAATATGTCATATTCGAAATTTCAAATATGCCAGAAAAGAAGGAACAGCAGAAAGCAGCATGGAGGCCAGTGACAGTGTAACTGCGGTTACTTTTCGATATCTCTTCTTTCAGTCCTCCCTTCAAACTCAACACCCACTGAACGATGTTCCTTTGTTGCTTGAGGAGACTGATCAAAAACTATTCACACGCTGACATCCTTAACCAGCACGCATCATCACACCGCAAAAGAGGCAACAATTGTGTCCGAGTCCCTAGTATCGGCAAAGCTCTAGAAATGCTTGATCCTACATTTCCCATAGTGCAACCAGTAGCATCTTTCCAGCAGATCCTCCCTGCCCGTGTGTTTTTAACTGCACACCCTAGTTTACAACCATTATGGAATACATGTGTTATCCCCAAATCTGATAAAATGAGATGTCTACTTGTTTCCTATTACCTGAGAATCCAACCAGGCCATGAATCAGGTCCAAACTATATTCAAGCTAATCAGATCAGGTAGGGTCCTATTTGATTGGGGTACTGGGTTTATGTGTCAACATGCTGAGAAGATCCAGCAGATTCAGACTCAGCTCTGAACACGTGGCGAGATGAAACCATCACAGGAGGAAAATGTGTTTTTTGACACACAACAGTGTGTGAATTGTCAAGTGCAGGAAAAATGATATGCATCACTTCTCTGTTAGTCTTCTGGTCTCTTTTAGTCTTAGTCATCCATGGGTCATGTTCAGATCCTCCCTTACACTGGAGGTTATGTTCTCATTCTTGACAGAGCTCCTCCATTAGCCACAGAAGCCATTATACAACTAATTTCACAGGCTGAGTGCTACACCTCGCGACTGATCTTCATGTGTAAAATTGGAGGAGCCCCCTTTAGAAATTATTTTCAGTTCAACATTTACATTATCTGCCTAATAGAATGACATTTCTTACTTTTTCAGGCCTCTTAGAAGGATTATTTACATGATTGCCATAAATGTAGTTCGCTCATTTTATTTAGATTTTTCTATTATGCGTTTCTGGTTATTTTATTTTTAGAGAAATTATCCCACTCATATTGTCTTTCACTATTGGCCTATACGCCCCCTAGTGGTCATTATTGGACATCCAATCATGTCTGCAGCTGACGCCCCTGATCAGACTCAATAGTTTGCCACCATTGTACCACAGCTGCACATCCAGGAAGCTTCACATCAAACACACTGCGTTTACTTTAGTCCTCATTGCATGTTTACTAGAATGTAAATGTACTATATGTGTGTTTCAGCTGACCAATCATAACATGGTCATGAGTCAGTGAGTGGTGCCTCCGTGATCCAGAGTCTTTTTCACCCTTTGTAGTAAAGACACACAGCCCACGGCATAGGAGAAACACACACACACAAACACACACACACACATATATGAACTCATGCATCTTATCTTCAACTCATTACCCTGTGAGTCATAAACAACAGTGGCAGCACATGTGACACCTTAATGAACACAGAAGTCCCTTAAAAAAAAACCACACACGCAACTACACACTCGGAGTCATTATGAAACACACACGGAAGAAACGCTCACACAAGTCCAGATACGACTTGTCATCCGTTGCGCAGCTGTTTTTTTGTACTTCTCTCTAATGTTGTGCGTGCGGACATCCATCACCTTGATGATATTTTAATGTCACATCCTCGGGCTGTCTCAATCTCTCCCCCCCTCTCTCTCACTTTTTTCTCTCCCTCCCACACGTCGGCCATCACTTCATAAATAAACCCCCACATCATTAAGTAAACACGCACCAGCCTGTCACGGTGATAGATGGCCTACACACACTCATAGGCGCGCGCATACACACACACACACACACACACACATATACAGGCACGGGTGATCTGTGCGGGGTGCTTCGTGCCCACAGGCAAAAACCCCCCCGACAGGTTTTGCGCCCACAGTCCTAATGAATGCGCACATATTCATCCGTGAACTTGCGCTGATCTAAAAGCTCGCTCGGAGAAAAAAAAAAAAGAAAGAAGTGTGAGAAAACAAAGTCAGAAAGTTATTATCAGCAGCAGATTTCCAAATGTGGAGGTAACACACTTCAAAAATGTGCCCGCAGGCCCTTCGTGGTTTGATATTGATGTTGGGTTTTGTTTACTGGTGAGATTCGTTGGCTCCCGCTGTTCCCCCGGCGACTGGCCATCACTGCTTTCACCTGACAAGTGCCTCCTCTTACCACACACCTTCCGCTGTGAACAATTCAGGCCGACTCCGTCTCACTCACTGAAGACACACACTCGCAGCAGAGCGCAGGTGTAATGGATGTGCTGGCAGGCTCGTCCCGCTGTGCGCACGCTGCTGGGGAAAGCCGCCACAAAAATGGTGTAGCCCAGCAGAAAGCTGCTTATAAAGACAAGTGGGGAGGGGGACCCAAGGGAGAGGGATGAGGGAGCAAACCAGGGAGAGGAGATGCGGGGGGAATGGGAAACAGCATAGGGGAGTGGCGATCGAGGCAGCCAGTCAGAAAAACAGAAAGCGAGAGGGGAAGAGAGAGCATTGAATCTGTTTATGAGAAAGGGAGGACAAGGAGAGACAACATGACTAAGCAACAGAGCGGAGTCGGAGCAAATAAGGCTTTGAGAGACGCCTTAGGGGGAAGATGGGTCGGATGAGAAATAGCACATCTAACAGGGGGAGCTAGATTGGCACAAGGATGAGACAGATGGGACGGATGAACTGACAGACACATGGAGGCACTGACATAAACGACTGAAGGAATGGAGCGGGGGCGGGAGAGAAAGATCGGGTTTGGTTCCAGGTGGAAGAAAGCAGCTCAGGTGGTGTTGGTGGTTAGAGAGACGGAAGCAAGCATTCAGCCTGCTGGGATGTCCTCAAACATGATATTAAATATACAACATGTAAGATTGTATGTAATGAAAATGTCTAAAACCAACTAGACCATTCTTATACATTCTCACCGAACTCAGCACTCACCAGAGACTCGGGTTCTCTCTCTTCTTTAACCTCTCTGTAATGTGACGTTGATCAAGTAACAGGCTAAATCCAGATTACCTCCACAGTTCATTGCTGCCATTAGGTTGAGAAACGGGAGTGACTTTTTTTTTTGGCTTTTAATCAATTGCAACATGTCATTTGGGATGAAGCTATTACTATCACTGTCCTGTCATTTGCTGATGGTGACCCTGGCTAGGGACTGAAAAATTAATCGATTAAAAAAACAGTTGGACATTATTTTTTTACTGTAGAAAGGGATGGCTCTATTGATTTCCAGGGTGGCAGATGAATCTGCCAGCTCATGTTTGATTTCCTATGGCGGACACGTCTATCAATTCAGACAGATTTTCCACTGTCCTGGTTTGTGATGGGCCAGTAAAGACCATTTATCCGATAGCATTGTAGCATTTTTGATACTGGATTTACGTGAATGTTTTCAGAAACTGGACTTACCGTTCAGACCACTATTTTTTTGCTGCTTGAAAACATACCCAGCACCAACTTGGATTGCTGTTAAACGCTACATCATACATTTTGTTGCTGTAGTTTGTTGTAGGCCTATCCAGTTGCGTTCAGGGGTATTTTGGTCTGCGCCCGTTGAAAACGCTCATTGGAAATCAAAGATGAACTGAGAGGTTTTGACAAAATGCTAGAAAAAATGGGGAAAGCTTAATGAATTCATGGCGAGGGAAGTCTTCCGTACTCGACAGAGCAAGGGACTGACTATGTAACAGATGAGGCTGTTGGAATAATTTCCCTTTGACAGGCTTTCCATCTCGCGTACCCCCAACCACAACCCCACTCTGTGCTGTCCAATTAATTAAAAACTTTTTCAAATGATTTGTTAAAAAACGTAGATTCATAAAAGAAGACAAATTGGAGAGAGAGTGTGGGAGGCCGAGATGCTAGTTGTTTGTGCATATGGAGGAAAGAGAGAGGGAGCAGCTGGTCCGGGGGTGTTTCTCTGAAGGAGGCTACACTAATGTTGGTCTAATGTTAGTGTTAATCAGGTTAGCATATGCCCTGTGTGTGTGTGTATGTGTGTGTGTTGATATGAGGTTTTTTACTGAGGCACCTGCTTTATATTAATGAAGAAATAGAGAAGGCTATAACCCACACCATCACTCAACAGCTCTCTCTTTCTGCCCGTCTCACTTTCGTTCCGTCTTAGGCACTCCCACACGCATGCACACACACTTTTACACACTTCCAATTCCCATGGGAAAAGCCACATTTGACGCACTTGGAGAGCACAGCATAAGTTGGATCAAGTCCTGCTTTCTATTTTTCACAAACATGCTCGCGAGTTCAGAAGCGTAGTCTATTCTGGATCGATTTAACACACACACGCGCACTCTTTTTACCACACATGCACATGCACACACAGTACATGTAAATGAGCATGAACGCAAGCACACCGACTGACATACGTGTGCATAAACACCAGCTCACACACTTTATAACAGACTTTTAAGAGGTATCACACCGCAAACACATTAAAAAACACACACTCCGCGGAAAGGCAGCATACACACACATGTGCGCACACACACTCAGTCACCATCAAAGGGCTGCAAACCTCAGATTTGGCCAAACTGAAGCTGTTTTCAGAGTTCATTTCTCTGTAGGCGGCGCCAGCCAACTCCATCCTGGCAGCTCACACACACACTCAAAACTTTTTTTTAAGGAAAATCCCATAATTCAGTAATTACATGAAATGCAGTCTCTTGATCCTGGTTACCTCACGACCCCCTCTGAGATCACCCTTGCTCGCCACTCGAAAGCAAAACACACACCCTAGACTTTCTGTCAAACACACTCATTTGCTCATCATGCCTCATGCAGCAGCCGAGGCTTGTGCTGATTAAAGGCTGCCCGTTGGTCCTGACTCTCTGGACCGGGATCTGTGCTATTCTGGCCCGTGTAATTGCACATGCCCCACCACAAGTTAGTGTTTGGATCATACACCCCAGAATTACTATGAACAAGCTACTGTGACGAGCTACTGGAAAAGCAGCCGAACAGATTGAAAATCATAGAGGAGAAATGAGGAAGGAGCATACAGGAGCCAGTTCTCTGTTGATGTAGGGACTGAGGTGATAATTATGAAACGAAAGTAGTGCTGCAAAGATGGTTCCTTTTAACAAGCCATTTAGTCCAATATTCAGTCTGTAAGATCGTTGTAGGTGAGCTGAGATAACTTTATGTTTTCCAATACAAATTTAGTGCTTTGTTGTACCAGTATATTAAAACCTTCAAGAAAAAGGCACATTATCTGGACATCACCTGACAGAGTTTACGTACTTGTTTGTGGATCAAAAACGTATTCCTATCCTGTATATGAAGAAGAAATGACTCTTTTGATGGAGACAGCAGCTATTCCCAGTTTGAAGTGAGTCAAAGGAACCCAATGTTGACTGTTCAAACAGATTGTCAACCATCTCCTTAACCTTCTACCCTGTCTGTTCTTTATCACCATGTTCCGAGCAATTCTCATTTTGCTATTATATTGCTTTAAACACTATTCGTAACTTCTGTAACAGTATTGAGTATATAGCCATATATATTTTGGTGAAACAGTAAGTGTTGGAACTCCCATTGATCGACAATGAGACATTGATTATGAGAAGGGGTTGTTGTAGTTTCTGTTGACATTCAGGTAATTATTATTGAAAAAGTATCCACTCTAATTGAAAAGATACCCTCATACTTAAACTATAACATCTGTATGACTTCTCTGAAAACCTGACGAGTCCAATTTTTTGATCTGCCACCACCACGGTTAAAGTGTCATTATATTTAGGCAGTTAAAAGTACTTGATTAAGGTTTAGGGATGTTAACAATCATGGTTAACATTACTAATTGTTTAAAGACACTTGTTTTTTTTTTGATGGTGTACCGTTTTGCACGGTACTTCAGCTCTGCTATCTAGAGAGGAAGGTAATCCCCATCACAATCGCAAGTGGTTGTCATTAGGAGACATTGTTGCCAAGTGTTTGCACAATTGATCGATACCCTATATTTCTGGGTAGAATTGTCTTGAATTAACTGAATTTGATGACTATAACCACTGATCTCCACCATCAAGTAAGCCAGAGACTTGCCGATACCATCGTCCATAGCTGATGGCTAAAACTAATTGGTTTCCATATTTCACTGTGAGCATCATTGTATGCCAATTTGGTAGACACTGCTAAACCCTAACCTTGGCCTTTCAAGCCTTTATGAGTGTTTGATACTTGCAATGGATCATTGCTGGTATTTTGCAGAGCTTTTGTTTTCATTTACATTTTAGGGGCATTTAGCAGATGATTTTGTCCAAATAAACTTACATTAATTCATACATACATTCATACACTGATGGCGTAGGCTGCCATGCAAGGTGCCGACCAGCACATCAGCAGCAGTTTAGGGTTCAGTATCTTGCCCAAGGACACTAAGGCAGGCAGACCAGGAGAACTGAACCATGACCTTCCGATAACAAGATTCTGGCTCTACCCCTGAGCCAAAGCTTCCTAAATACCAGTCTTGCCTGTCAGTCAGCTGTCAGTCCCCCCTTGTGACACACTCAGAATGCTTTTCTGAACTTATGCATTACAGAATAACATTCAAAGATCAGTGGCTCCTTTCAAAAGAGTCACTGATAACACTGGTTCTAACTTTGATACTGTACCACAAACGCTTTTAGAGACCAAGAGACGAAGAGAGGGCATGTTCATTCATTTCCATGTTTCTGACATAATTTCACACTTTTTAATCACTTTCTATTGTTTTTACATCATCTGTTCTTTACTGTTTCATGGTTTGGTTTGTGCACACAGGAGCATTTTCTCAAGAACATACATACATAGACTCAGGCACAGGCTGAACTCTTGCTCACACTCATGGGACACAAAGACAAGAGTGAATATCTCATTCAAGCATTATGTTTCCACCCACTCCTATCAGGAGTTTTCACACACACGTATTGCACCTTTCTCCCTCTCTTCTTTACAAAGTCACAATGAGTGATTCCATCCACGGACACCTCCTCTCTGTCCTTGTCTCATCCCTGAGGCTCAACACACTCCTCTCCCCCTCTTTTTTCGTTTTTGTTTTAAGTCACTTCATTCCAATGCTGCACGGCAGCCTGGTGAGGATTTTTATTTTTTTTGCCAACTCCTCTCCCTCCTCCCCATCTGGGCCGACAAAGGCCTACAGGGACTTATTTGGTGTCTGTCTTTATCCCCACAGCTTGTCTCTGGCCTACAGGCAAACTGCAGAGTGTGATCTGTCTGCAAGTTGATAGAAATCTCCCATTCTCCTCCTTACTTGCGCCCGCTCTGGCTTCAAAGCTCGTCACCACTCTGTGTTTGAATTTAAGAAGGGGAGGTTAGCTGGGGTCGCCTATGAGTGTGTGTGTCTCTTTGCTGAAGTACCATTGCTCCACTACAAGAGGACTTTGGAAGGCTATCAGCGCAGTCACAGGACTGAGCAGTCTTAGGGCCCAGGCACCCTAAACTGACATCAAAGAATTAGCAGCAACAAAGGACGACTGTTGTGTTGGCACATGTCGCCTTTGTCTAGGCCAAAAAACTGCTCTTGAACACACTGGAGGGACTACAGTTCTGCGCCTGCGTGAGAGGAAATAACTCTCCATACCTCCAGGCGGCAGTAGTCTGTATTGTTCATTCAAAAAAAGAAACCAGAGGACTCAGGACTGCGGATTTATAAACTGTTGTTATGACACTACTGAGAAGCTGAGATGAAAAATTAGGAGAAACCATGCTAAATGGGTTAATTCATGGATACTACGTCAACTGGTCAGAGGGGCTTTCATCTCGTTTGCGGTTTCTGTTCTTGTGCATGACTCATTTAGCCGAACAGCCAATCTGAGTGATTTCTCTTACCAAAAGGCTCTGCCGCAGATTTAAAAATGCTTAGTCGTTCAAGAAAATGCTGACAACGACCAACCACTGCCAACGGTGCAGGACACACCACCAAAACTAAGGCCCAGACGCTCACCAATGGCCCAGACATATTACCTTGCCCACACAGGTGTGATTGTTGCATTGTTACAGTTTCACCAACACGTAATAAAAGGTGAAAAATGAAGACCATTCTTTACTATACCATTCTGTAAAGACATTCTGTACTTTGTGCTTCAGACAAGCACACCACAGCAGATGAAGTTTGGGCAAACTGACTCTTAAAACCGATGACGCTCTCTCAGTGGTTTGGGAGTTGGCAGGAGTTGCATCAAAGTATCTGAAGGTCAGACGCATCAACCTCACGACATTTGCAGCAGGCCATTGGAGGCCATGAGGAGCCGGATTCACTCATCAAAGCCTCCGTCACTGGTGGTGGTGTCAACCCCCACATCCACAAATCTGCGACTGTAAGGAGGGGGCAACAGAAGACTGTTTAACCTGTGCTGTGGAGATGGTGCTGTCAGAGAACACAGACACATGACTTGACAGAACCAGAGGGGGAGCTGTTTGAAGATGTGTTAGTGATTTTTGCAGTGCTTGTGTCTGTGGTGTGTGTGGTGTGTGTGTGTGTGTGTGTGTGTGTGTGTGTGTGTGTGTGTGTGTGTGTGTGTGTGTGTGTGTGTGTGTGTGTGTGTGTGTGTGTGTGTGTGTGTGTGTAAGACAATGGTTTAAACATCAGTGCCATGCCCAGGCGTATACACACACAAACACACTCTGTGTTGCGCTGTTCTATAGCAGCCTAGTAAAAAATAAACCCAAAAACTGTCTCTCTCTTAGTCACTTGCCCTATGACATACCTTCCAGGGTATAACCTAGACAGAAAAAAAAATCAAACTAACCACACACGCACACACATCCACACACGCTCACAGGGGTATTTGGATGTTATTTCAGTGAACAGTGGGGAAGCAAACAAGCACACAGATGGGGAGAGGAAACGGGGACACAGGTACTGTAAATAAACAACACCCCATGGCCACTGCCATGGCCACACACACTCACCCTGACACACACATGGAACAGGTTTAAGATGCATGTTGATTGCAGCGTCATTTGGTAACAAAGTGCACACACGTGTAGGCTCCCCTTCCAGCGTCAAAGGCAATTTAAAAAGTTTAAACAGTCACTGATTTGGTTCGCTGGCCCTTGATTAGCAGCTTAATTAACATTCAACTTTATATTCTATTTGCACTCAGCATAACCCAACAGGAATACGAGTGCTTTATGTAACCAGATGAAAATGACCAGCCCAGCCCATTTTGTGTCACGCTGAAGAGTCCAGTTACAAAATGTTTGTGACTTATAGCCACTTCAACACATCAAATACTCTCTTGGGTGGCAATATGTTCCTCAGTATGTTTGTGCACTTGGAGCCAGTGACATCAGTTCATTTCCTGAGGAGTGTAAAACGTCCTTTTGAATGTGTGCTTGCTCAGTTGCGAGTAAACACATCGAATGTATTTAGAGTTTGTGTAAACCGTTTAAAACTTTAAATCAGAGCAACTTTAGCGGAACAAATAAAGTATTCTTCATGGAGCCATTCTTAAAAAATGATGGAAGTTAAAACGAGCACAGTGAATTCTTCTATTTGCAGTGCAGCTAATGAACTGACACTCTTTTCACACTACCTGTTACATCCTCGTATGGGAAGATTAAACCACAGGCACACACACGCGTCCAGTCCCAGTCTGAACCCAACTGTATGTAAATGTAAAAAGCCATTCTAAGGTCAAGAGTTGAGGCCTAAACAAACACTAACAATGAAGACAATTACCAGCAGATTGGCCTATTACCAAAATAGACTGCATTCCAGTCTGAGTGTGTGTAACCTTTGGTCCCCGTGTGTGTGGGTGTGTGCGTGTGTGTGTACCATCTGCTGCTAACGAGCTCAGAGTGAGCAGGGTCCAGGTGTGGGAGTGTTTAGCGTACACTGGGGGGCAAGTGAGCCTCCTGTTTGAGATACGCAAACACACACACACATAGCCGTTTAATACCGCATAATCGCGTGTGCCAACGGGCAAGACTTAACTAGCATGAAAGAGGTGCTTTGACCTTTTTTGAGTTGAGTGGGTTATTAGTTGGTAACTATGCCAACGAGCCATTTCACAACAATATTACACATTTATTATTTAATTAGTGAAGACACTCAGTCTGGCCAGCGGCCCCCTGACAAACACAAAGGAATGAAAAATAAGAAAACACAGATAGTTACTCAAATCCTGTTTTTGTGCTGCTGTTAGACTAAAGTACATCCACCTGTTCAATCTGAATATTGCAGTTTAAATGTGATAACAATGTCCTAATTTTCTCAGGATGTTTTATACTGATTCACACAGTTATCTGATATTTGGCAACCTGGTTATGAGACTCACCAATCAACTATCTTTCTCCGAACTGTGCTCACATGCACATGTTAAAACAGAGAAGCCAAGATTACACACACGGTGTGGGGGTATGACTTCATCTTCTGCTCACAACACCATCATTCCACTTAATCTTTACATAGCAAAAACAAATGAAAATAGTTGATTGTTTGATTAATTACCTATACGCTCAAAAATGTATTTGCCTGAAACAGTGACTGTAAGTATTTAAATTGCATGTACATTTTCAATATAATTGGTGGTCACATTTAATTCCAAGTTTTTCTTCTATGTTGAGTCCAAGTGGTGTACAGTATACATTAATTTACAAGATGTGTGATTTATTACAGGAGAGACACCAAGAGACAAATAACCAATTTGAAATGTTTTACGACTCTGTATGATACTTAAATGATATAATTTGTTTTTAGAGATGTTCCCCTTAACTTGATATGTTAAGATTTACTAAACGCATAAGGTGTATGCATGAGTCTGCATTAACTAAGTTATTTAACGCATACACATAGAGTCAACATGATAGAAAAACTTTGCATTGAATGTGTCACTTTAGAATGAACTCATATAATAGAATTCATGAAAGATTTACATGTAATTATAAAACCCGGAGTCGGAGCGAAATTGCCATTTAAAATGAATATTCACTGAAAGAGACTCAGAAAAGAGTTGCCTTTACTTTTACCGTTTTCAGAACTATCCAGCTCCCCATGGGTATGCAAACTGAGAGAAAAAAAAAGTGCATTTTTTAAATTTAGCTGTGTTCATGATGATGCACTACAAATAGCTGTTGTTTTGTTTATGAAAACCACTGAATGCTGTTTGAATACACTTGTAACCCAGGTCCCATGTAGTTAAGAGAAAAGCTAGAGTGGTTAATACGATGAGACTGGGCCTGGGCTCGTTGTAGGAAAAATACAACTATTTTATATGTTACTTTAATAATGACCACCACAACTGTACTTTAAATACAAAAAACCTCACAGGTATTTATTTATACAAAATGAAATAATATTTAAATGGGAAGATATTTCCTTATGAAATAGATGGCGGCAATATAGATAATGTTAAATTTACAGCTTCTTCAAATGGTTACTTCTCTTTTAAGTTTAAAAACAAAACGTGTTGCTGTACACACTTGTATAATAAAGCATAGGTACTCAAAAATCACTTCTTTTTACTTTCAAAGAAATACCTCTTATTATACCTCTTATACCTCTTCTTATACTTGGAGATAAAGGAAATCAGATCCTCTTAACATATTCAATTTACCTTCAAAACAGTTGCTGGAAACGACTCAATATGTACCTGTGGGCCCACACACATTCACATGAAACATACTAGAAACGAAACTTAAACCCGTTGCAGGCCTGTTGGATGAAGCTCGTGTGCGGTGGGGCCTAAAAACTGTAATGGCCGCTTCACTCTGAGCGTAAAATAAAAGCACGTGCACAATTGTTCAGTTAGTACTCACGAATCCAATGTTTGTTAGTAGGGATAGAAGGGGACAAGCGATGGCAGTCTCATGAGGGCAATGGAAATGGCAGTCACAGTTCAAACACACAGGCGTGGGCAATGGCGCACAGCAACGAAGTCACAAGGAAGAAAAAACAGCAGGGCCGTCGGTTGGAAACCCGTCTCGATCTCTCTCTCCTTCTCCAACGTCAGCCTCCTTTAAGGATATCATTCATAAGTTGAGCCACAATATCAACTGCTATCTCTTGTTGAATTAGCATTAGTTCGCTTTAGCTTCAAAGTCATCTTAACGCTAAAACTACGATACACAGGCACATTAGCACTGCATGCTACCGCTAGCTAGCATGTCGCTAACCGCGTTACACATCCAGTCTACTTTACACTATAACTGTTAGATATAGCACAAAATACAGGCATACACATCATATTCACCTCTTGCAGGTCACACAGAAGTTTGTATCAGGACAACGAGTAGTCGACCTCCACGATAAAACTTAAATGCTCTCCACAACACGATGCCTCCTTCTTAGCTCTCTGGTCGATAGCGTCTCTGTCTCTCCTGTCGCATGCTCACTACGCACCAAGCTAACCTGCGCCACTAGTCCCACCTCTTACACAGTGACTTTACTCTGATTGGTTTGTGAGTTTGATAACCACCAAAGGAAACACAGGAATTAAATGATTGACATTAAACAGGTAACAAGTTAGATTACACATAAGAATACTGCTACTTCTTCTCTCCTTTTCTCTGGATCACGGATATCTTATCAACTCTATGAACTTAACCTTTTTAGCATATTTATCTTTTAACTGTAAATAGTCTTATTAAACTGTACATATTATATTTATACCTTTTATCCAGCACATATTTTAACCATTAGTTTTTTAATATTATGAACTTTCTCTTTCAAATTCCATGAACTTTTTAATACAACATTTTATCATACTTTGAATTGAATTTTATGCACTGTATCCTAAATGATTTTAGACAGGGCTACACACTGCAGTGTTGCAGGCTTCATCTTTGCAAGCAACAGCTGTTTTCCAGCATGACCTATGCTCTCATCATCCTTTGTATACACTCTATTTTGTCCTTGAATGCATTAAAGCAATCGGGCAGTGATGTATATCAACTGTTTCTCTCCAAACAAACTTTCAAAGAGATTAAATTAAAAGCCTCCCACAGAGTTGTAGTAACTCTGGAGATGCTTATATATCATGTTACAGTATATGTATATGCAGACATGTATGGGAATGAGTGTCTGTGTATATGTAAGTGCCTTTCATATGTATGTGGTTAAGTTCATACTTAATTGTTAACAACTAGTGGCTGCAGTATGTGGACTCTGTTTTGTTTTGTGTCCACCTCCGCACACATCTTTAACAACTTCTCCAGTTTTCCCTCCCATGCTGGCTCAGTTCTCTCCCTCCCTGTTTATCGTTTCCCTCTCCATCCTGCCATGGGGGAGTCAGCAGAATCTCATCACAGTGATTTTTAGGGAGCGGGGGGGGGGGCTGGCCAATGAATATCGGGTGGGTTCCGCGTCAGTTGTGCCAGTCGGATGGAGGGCGTGGGGGTGAGATTGCCAACAGGAGGTGGGCATGGGGTGCCAGGCGGAGACTCTGCGCTGAGACACATGCTTAATTAGCATCCACGATGGATGGAGGAGGAAGAAAGGGATGGATGGATGGAAGGAGGAATAGATGGCAGTACAGGAGGCTAATTATGCCGTTTGAAAAGAGATGGCGGAGGAAAGCGGTTTGGGAAAAAAACGAAAATCTGAGCATCTCAGTCCCAGGATGAAAGCGCTGCTCAGGCATTGTGACAAAGCACTTGGACTCTCATTTGAGGCTCATTGTATATATGAGCATCAGAAATTTACAGCAAAGCCAAAAGTGCTCCAAGAAATTCATTTCCTGAGCTCCGGCAATACTTTCTGATGAATGCGACAGCTGTGCTGCTAGAGTTGATTGGTGTGTGTGTGTGTGTATGTGTGTGTGTTCCAATGCGTATCATCTGGCACTGTCAAGGCATGGCTTTCTAATTTGGAAAAATGGAAAAGTGACTTTCCGCTCATTCACACTCGCACACGCGCCAACCATTCTGTCAGAGCGTTTGTCAGCTGGTGAATTGCGGCGGGGCGCGATGACTCGACACAATTATGCACTTTATAAGAAAGATTGTTCCGATACGTTTAAGCTCGTTTGCTCTCCCTGATGAGAAAGTATTAAAAGCAGTCTGAAGATCTGCTGATTGGATTTTTGAACAGTGAACTCCAAGATTAACAAAGTCTTCCAGCTTTACAGTTTTACCACATGACACTCGTGAGAAATAAGGACTCCCCTATCATGTGTGTGTGTGTGCGTGTGCGTGTGTTGTGGTCTGGCATAGAGCTCAGAGAGAATCTGGCTTCCTGTCAGCTACCGTCTGCACAAGACGTCAACTTTTTCCACTGATATCCACTTAGTAGCAGCACACATGCATGTACCGCAGATACACGCAGCGCTATATACAGTATGATGTCACCAGGTTCAGGGCGAGGACGTGAACTTGCGGGGAATAATTATCGTTCACCATCTCCGGAGACGTGGGTCTTCGCTCACCGACCGCCGCTTCAGAAGTCTGTCTGCTACATTTTCACTCAAACCTGGATGAATTTCATTTTGCCGTTTTACCAGTTGCCATGGTGAGACTGAGACTTGTTTTGTGTGTTTGTTTACTTGTGCGTGTGTGTGTGTGTGTGAGTACCACACCAGTATTTCAAGGAACATCATCTGGCACTAAAGCAGACTGTCTAATTTGGGGAAATGGGCTTCCACATGAGCAATCCATATGACAGACATCCATAATATGTGTGTGTGTGTGTGTGTGTGTGTGTGTGTGTTAGTTAATAAAAGAGTCCTCCAGACCTTTGGCTGCAGGCTATTATGTTAATACAATCAATGGGCAAAGAATTTCACTAATTTTATCTGAACGCGCATTTCCTTCCGTCCCCATCGTTCTCTTCCTCTTCCTGTTACCTTGTCTTTTTTTCACTCAGAAGATGTATTAGGCCTTGTTCAGCACACACACACCCACACCGCCACACACACACAGAAGGTCCTCCACCTGAGTCCCAGCTTCTTGCTGAGACTAATGCTCCCTTTACCTCATATTATGCATCTCTTTGCATAATGCCCCCAACCTAATACACACACACTGCCATCCAAAGATGGAGCGTTCACTTTCCCGACATCATATTAAACCTGCACACAAAGACCCACATGCCCCCCCCCCCCGACCACCACAATATTAACATACACATATACACACACGCAGACACAAAGCCACTTCAGTGAATAGAGCCTTGCTCCAGCCTTGGCTCTGATGTGCTTTCACTTCCTGGATCCCATTCAGAGACATTAGAGCTCCCTATATTACAGAGACATGCTAATGATATCTGGTAATGCGCCGCCGCCGCATTGACATGCAGAATGAGTTTGAACTGACGCGTACACGCAAAAGACAGCAATAGACTCGTCCTCCGTGGAGTCATTTCGAATCTTTATAGTGCATGTTCGTGGTAATGCATTCTGTGTATGTGGTGTTGTATCACTTTGATAGCCGGGATCAAACGCATCACTGTTTACCTCTTTAGATTTCCATGTGTGCGTCTGCCAAAGCTGCGATCGCTCGGCTGTGTACACACGTGCACGTCATTAACTGTATGACGGCTGCTGTTGTGTGTTCGACCGACATGCCAGCGCGTGCGTGTTACCCCCACAGCTGCGTATGGTGTGTTTGACCGATGAAATGTCCTTTGAATAAACAGCCTGTGTTTGTACGTGAAAAACTCCGAGCCCAGAACCTAGATTACACATAATTGAAACTGTATGCTCTCTGTCTACTCTGCCTTCAGGGCTGGCTTGTTCAAACCCCCCTTCCATTGTTGCAACCTTACGACGTGTCCACACTTGCGCAACTCAGTCCGCCACCACATCTTTTTTCACTCACTGTTAGCTTTTGATCCATACAGAGTCGATGGTTTTCACAGCAAATAGGTTGATAGCATACCTGCACTAATATTGGCAGGTATGCAAAAAAAGAAATCCCTCATTAGGTGTTTTGATGATGCGGATGGAGAGCGCTAGCAAGTTACTTCAAAGTCGCCTGTATCCATTTAATTCATATCATACCGTTTTCATACTCATTAAACCTTTCATAGAGCCCTCGTGCCTGTATGGAAACATCCGCGTTTGTTATGTTCCTCCACTCATTCATCAAGATTGTTCCTTTTCATTTGTCCCCCGTCTATAAGTGATCATATAGAGCAGGAGGTGACACAAGAGTTTTTTTTGTCCAGCTGAGCAAACTAGCCGTCGCCGTACTACTCCACTATCATACGATGCCTTTAATCCATAGTCGCTCGCCAGCAGAAAGAGAATGAAGAAGAAGAGATGCAGCTGTGGCTGGAAAGGGACCTGAAAATGCTATTGAGTAAACAGCACGTCCAGATTTATCCGCCTGAGCATGCACTTTAATCAGTCACTTCCTGGTGTGCCTGAACAACCTACTGGGCCAATGTATTTTTTTTTTCTGTTTGTTTGTTTCATGACTGGTGTGTTTGCATGAACCGTACACACACATGTTCATCGGAGGGGCACTGTGCTTACATGTGGCTCCATGTGTTTATGGTACCACATGTGTGGCAGTCCATGATTTCTTCCTCTCGTTTTTTTTTTTTTTTTTGTTTCCTCTGAAAACCACAAGCCGGCACAGGAACACATACATGCTTTGCATACTTTATGTACATGAAGAGAGTTAAATTTCAGCAGCAAATTAAATTAAATATTACTGAGGTTAAACATGTCGCTTGTTTAGCTTTTTTTTTTTTCATCAAATCACCACCCGAGTGACTTCTTGTAAGGCAGGTTTGACTTCAACGCTTTGCTCAAGGATATTTTGACTTTTGAGTGACTGAACTTTGGAACTTTTTAGTCTTAAATTACTTAAATTCTTGTCCCGTGTCTCCTCTCAGATGGCACCCAGAGACTCTCGACCCGTGCCCCGCTACGAGGACAAGGAGCGACAGTACCCCACACAGCCCAGGTGAGACCACTCTTCCTTTCCTCGTTGTGGGAAATTAAGGGATAACGTCTCGCCCCTCCCTCCCTTTGTGTCTCCCCCACTCACACACACACACACACGCACGCACACACGCGGCACAGACTAATCCTCTTTGGAGCTTATAATTAAATCTGGAGTGTTTGCCTTGGGAGTGTCTACTCATCCCAGGAATAGGAGTGTTCAGCTCTCCAGAGAGCAGGGCACAGGCAGGAGGATCACACACACGCACGCACAGAGGATGGTTTGCTCTTATGAAGAATGTATAACCTCTAGTGTGGGTCTAATGGAACTGCACATGTTCCTCCTGTTTGTTTAAACGTCCTCTTGCCAAATTAGGCACACACACCTCGTCCGTTCTCCATATTAAGTGTTTCCCTGCACACACGCATAAGTCCAATCACACCAGAATTATAACCCGACTCGTAAGTGTCTGTGTGTGTGTGTGTGTGTGCGTGCACATGCTGAGCAAACGGCATCACTGTGATGTTCGCGGCCCAACGGCTAAGTGGAGCGTGGAGTGGCGCAGAGCGAGGAAAGTGAGAGGAGGAGAATGAGGAAATAGAGGGGACACCGGGATAGAGAGGAGGAGAGTGAGAAAAAGAGAACAGTCATTTCACGGGTTATTGCCCCTCCTGATATGACAGGCACCAGGGAGCGCAGACATCAGCGCTGGCTCAGAGGGGACGAGACACACTGAGAATCTTGGGAAGAGAAGGAGGGACATGAGCCGGCAGCAGAGGGACAGAAAGATTGGCCAACTGTAACTGTGGAGACGACCCAAATGGAGACAGACAGGCTGAGGGAGACCTGGAGGAGCTTTGACAGCTCAGTCCAAACTATTGTTATGCACAGTAACGCAGAAGAAAGAAGACCAGAGTTCAAGACACGCACTTATTGAAACTTTCTCTGTAAATTGAAGTCAGTCTGGAAAATTGAAAACCTTCCCAGCCATTCAGACGGGCAGAAATGAAAGTTGAATTCTACATTTTACTGCCGAAATGAATTCTTTCAATTATTTCTTTAGAGTTTTTACAGTACAGAGTACAGCGAAAATAATGGGAAGATCAATTGATTGTAAAAGCGACCAAAGTGAAATGAAAGACAAAATAATTAAGAAATTTTAAAAAAACATGGTCGCTTAAATCAAAGCACATCTTGCCGTGCTGGGCGGATGGTCTGAAATCCATAAGACGTTCCTGCGTGCTCAGAAAGATATAGCCCTATTTTTTTAAATGTCACAGTCCTGTTCCTGTTTTCACAATTTATTTGAACAAATTAAATGTTGGCTGTCCTTACTGGTTCCATTTAAGCGAGATACTTTTCTTTGCTTCACATGATATCATGCCAGTCCTCATCACAGATACGGGGTCTAGCTTCCTGTCCAGTTGGCAACAATTCTGATCAGCCATTAATCATTTTGTTAATTTTTCAAGCAAAATGGCCAAATGCTCTCTGTTCCAGCCTTTCATTTGAATCTTCGGCCCTTTCCACGTCTACACCGGTATTTCTCAAAACAAAGCTTTTTCTTTGCATTTTGGTCTTTGGTACACACAAACGGTCTTTTGGTAGAAGTTCCTCCCGGTTGAAGATGTTCAGAAACTTTTTTAAGTTCTTAATTCGGAAACAGAAATTTCTGTAAAGATGACGCAGACACCCACTTCCTCTTCTAACATTGGCATCATCGGCAGATAAGAACTCGGAGTATGCGTTTGGATATTGAAGCATTTGTGTCCATACACTGTATCGTCTCTATTTAAACAGACATGAAATTGAATGAGAGGGTTTGCTGATTAATACTATTGCGATGGCCATAATTTTTTTCCTTTGCCTTTTTTTGTTCACAAATTACTGTCGAAACGATTAATTGAGTTATCATTTAATTAACTCATCAAGCAAAAGTGCCAGACATTCTGTGGTGTCATTATCACGACTTTCCAGTCAGATAAACAAACAGGATTTAAAATGAGAAAAATGAATCTGCAAACTGCACAGAACGTCAGCTGAAATGTTGGACTATATTATACTCGATGACCTTTCGAACGTTTTATATTTAAGTGATAAAGTAGAAGCAGTCATCATATTCTCTGGCTCATGTAATTTGGCATAACAATAAGTCAGGTTCAAAATATGTTCATTACCTCGAGAAATATTCTCATTGTTATTTAACTATTGTTCATCTCCTCTTTGAAGTATTTTTAGACCCAAGACCCATAGGATATCATCCGTTTGAAATGCATATAGTACAGTTAACATGCTGCTGGGGACATCTTCCTCAGCAGAAGAGCAAAAAGCGAAGAGCAACAAAAGGCTGAGGGAAAGTGCTGGATCGAGTTTGAACACTATTCAAACGCGCACGTTTGTGTTCTTGTTTCTGATGTTTCTGTAAAGATAAATCATGACTCCTCAGTCCCCCGAACTCCTCCGAACTCCTCTCAACATAAATACAGAGGCGAGAGGAGGAGGAGACGCAAATATATTCCGGGAATGTTTTTTCTTTTTTTTTTTTTTTCATCGAGGGGGAAAAAAAACAGGAGAGAAAGAGAGAGCAGACACAGCAGTGAATTGAATGCATTTTTCAAAGTGGAGCTGAACTTTGTGCAAAATCCCCCCGGGGGCCGCCATTATTGAAAGCCATTTCCTCTCAAAATGAGTGCGGCTCCACCATTGGCCTGGCTCTCATTAGCATACATTTGGCCTGCCTTTGTGTGGAGCCGGCTGGGGCTGCAGCTGGAGGGGTGGGAGTGAAGGAGGTGAGTGTGCATGATTGAGATTGTGTGTGTGTGTGTGTGTGTGTGTGTGTGTGTGTGTGTGTGTGTGTGCGTTTGGATACTACAGGAGATGTAGCAAAGCACCTCACAGATGGGAGCATATGGGGAGAGAGTAGAAGGAGAGGTAAGAGTCAGACTGACAGGGATGAAATGGAGGTGGAATCAAGCTGTTCAGGGGAACATTTAAATATTTCACTTTCACTGTTGTGTTGCTTAAATTTGGCATCAAGTTGTCTGCATATTGTAGTTCTCCCAATGAAAGAACCTTGGTGTGATCTTTTAAATGTGGGATTTTCAAAATATTGGAGGTGTTTCTGTTTCATCCTTTATTTTCTACCATAGGTTCAAGTCTTTTGCACTTTTTTTTATAGCTTTACGGAATACAGCATATTCCACCTTTCTCACAGTTCTCACAAAAAACATGGGAGCAAGTCAGAGTTAACCTACCCACCTACTTTATTTCTTCATCGCATTGGAAAGCATTTCTCATCACTGTCCCGCTGCCCAAATTGTGGTTTCATTATACTGAGATCTCTCTGGCTACCTGCCCACCTCTCAAATCAAGATTTTTTCTTTGGACCTGAAGAAGACTGAATGCCAAAGTTGCAGGGCTGATGGAAAGGAAGTGGACCTCAGCCTGGGACTGAGTGCTGAGGGCTACTGCATAGCAGCCAACAAGAGAAGCTGAAGTCTGGGAAAAGAGGATTTGGAAGGAGGGCTGGAAGTGGCAGCGTCGAGAGGTTTGCCCCAGGGGGGGGTGATAGTGCTACTTTGGCTCCTACCTCCCTCTCCATTGGCCATTAATGCTGGGGTGCAGCTCAGCCTGCGGATAGGCTCAGTGCTGGGGGATACACACAATTGCGCACACACACACACGGCCATATGGAGAATATTAACATCATTACCAATTCAAAGCAGCAGGTCATGGGCGCGGCGACCCAGCCCCAGGTTATCCAATCAGAGCACCCCCTGACCCACTCCCCCAACGTGATTGGATTAGGGGGCCGGATTGGCACGGCTACGTTGCTGGCCACGGATGATAATTGGCTGATTAATGTGCAGCCGATGGCCAGTGAGTCAAAGAGCACAGGGTTCCAACCGAGGGACCATACCGGCCTCATGAAGCTCCGGTCACATCTGGACAATGGAGCTGGTCCACAGAGACCGACACAAGGTGTGTGTGTGTGTGTGTGTGTGTGTGT
This sequence comes from Sparus aurata, assembly GCF_900880675.1. Taxonomy (NCBI): domain Eukaryota; kingdom Metazoa; phylum Chordata; class Actinopteri; order Spariformes; family Sparidae; genus Sparus; species Sparus aurata. Next base: position 5,246,933 of record NC_044210.1, on the reverse strand, counting down.
TTGTGTGCTCAACTGGTAGGGGTCTTTGCAAGTCCAATCAGTTTCAAAATATATTCAGTCCAATATGTCTACTGTTGGACAGTGGATCACTTCATTTAATGTGGGTAGTCGTGTTTTTTGATAAAAGATAGAGAGCATGAACTGTGAAGCTCAGGAAAAACTTCTTGTTATTCCATTGCAGTTCTGCAAGTGTTGGTGCCCCTTCCTGTCTGGGTCTGTGTGGTTCAATCGAGTCCAAAAAACATTGAGCCTGTTTCAGGTCTGGCGTCCTCCAAAGATGACAATTGGTCAGTTGCTCCGCTACTTTGGTACAGATTAACACATCCCAACAGTTTTAGGACGGGCTGCTATTCCATTTTGTATGGACATTCATGGTTCCCAGAGGATGAGGCCTGCTGACTTTGGTGATACAATACAAAATACATTATCAAGATCCCAGGGGGGAAACTGGGTGCGACAGTACACAAAGGACAGACATCATGTGGGACAATAGAAAAAGTCATACACATCTCAAGGCACTACAAAATATGGAAAGAGCACTGCACTATAATGAATACATTGTGTAAACATTAATATGAGTGGATTAGTATATATTGGTGATTGACTGATTGAATGACATCAGCATCAAAATATTATACAAGTATGATCACTGTCCTAGTCAACATTATATCATCACCACCATCATCGCTAATGGTGATGGTGACTGTTACTGGTAATGATTAACAGTAACTGTCAGTGACAATGTTCATTAGAAACTCACTGCCGTTCCCTGAAAACATTGGACATTGGACGATCCTCATTTTCGCATGACTCTCTTGAGATTTTAATATCGATGGTTCAAGACCACTTCAAGCAAAGTGCTCTTGAGGTTAGGTTATGAGGTTGATCTTTGTAGTTTTTCCAGGAACATTCTCAAAAACTATTAACGGTTTCACATGAAATTTGGTTTAGACGATACATTTCTTGTAATTCTTGTATTTTTACTTCTTGTATCATTAATCATGTCAAAATACTAATTTGTCCATCCTACAAGATTAAAAACATTCCCATCATCCTTATTAGAGGTGGCAGTATTAGCAGGAGAGGTGGGGGGAAAATGCTGCTTTATCATAAGAACAGTTTGCATATCTGCAATCTTCTGGTTTCCTTTATTGAATGACTAATACAGACTACTGCTACCTGGTGGTATTTAGGGTTATTTCTACTCACGGAGGAATAGTTAGTGTGTTGCAGCTCTTTCTCTGAGACACAGGCAACATGAGACAACATCTGCCTTAATCGCAGCTCGTTTATTTTGTCGGTTTTGTGTGTCTGGTCCCTTTGTCAGAATATAACAATTTGGGCTTTCTGTTTCACAAATTGTTTTTGATAACATGCAAAATTGTGGTCTTCAGTAAAAGACGTTTGAGGAACACATCTTTTTGCACATGTGTTTGCAGTCAGTCATTCTAAGGAGCCTCTCGGGTTCAGCCTTTTGAGGACCAACTGAATGCTCAGCGCTCACACTAAGTGCCCTCTGCCCCTCCTTAAAAAAACAGAGGGCAACATCTTGATTGTCCTCAGCATGTTGAGTATCCTCTGGCATGTGGGAAAGTGTCCCTTAAGGACTCTCGTCTGACCTTCTTGAAAAGTGCCCACGCTCGCATGCACTTCCCAGACTTAAAGCCACTTGGTTTTCTCCGCCATGTCCCAGCACATGAACCTTTTCACCTTGCCTGTGTCAGCTCGGGCCCTAATGAGCCACGTCCAGCCTGGACACACCTAGCAACACAGAATAGAAAAGAATAAATGCCTCATTCCCCCCCCCCCCACCATCAGAATCAAAGCAATCTGACTAGAACAGGATGAATAAATAAGAAAAGACAAGAGGAATATTACAAATGGAAATGGAAAAAGGTTCCCTAATTTTCACTCCTACCTTGCACAGTTGGCCGGTTGTACAGGACAGGTCTGTTATTATTTTAGCACAGTAATATTGTTGTGGCCTGTAGTAGTCTGGGGCGCTCTGTGAATTTGGATGGCTTTTTCAAGGTCAGCTGAGAAATCATATTTTCGCTGCACTCGCCCCGTCTTTATTAAAACCCAATCCCGCTTCTCACAGTTTCATAAGCGATCAACTGTTTTCCCCACCCGCTGCTGTCCAGCTGTCGAATGACTCACTTTAAACTCACCCAACTCGGTTAGAGTTATTGTCTCCGTAACTCATTTAATTTCTCGGTTCCTGGAGAGCCTCGGAGTGTGTCTTTCCTCACAGCAGTTTTTCTACATTTGCCCCAGAACAGCTGCTGATGTCTTTCCGGGGCCCTGCCTGATTGGTTTAAAAGGTGATGTGACCCCCTCTTTTATTGTTAGGTAAGCAACCATAGAGCATCTGAAGCAATGTGCGGATTATTTTGTTTGATTTCCCGAGAGGTGTCCTGACCCTTCTCTTATTTGCGGGCCCTTTTATGAAGGAAAGGGCCCCGTCGGTTCACAGAGGCAGCGATGTTTGTCCAGCTAACGGTGTTTGGGAAATGTAATGGAATCAGCGGTAGGAAATGAAAGGGCTTTAGCCAGCTCTGTCGCATACACAGCTGGGGGTGCCGGTGGCTCTACCTGTTTACAATAACTATCCTTTTTCTGTTTTCTGCGCTTTTCCTTGATTCCATCAATCCTTTTGTCCCCTTTTTTTGTGCCGCTTCTGTTTACATCTCTCACACGTCTCTTTGTGTCTCGTCTCCTTCGCTGTCTTGCCCTTCGCCTCCATCCCTCTCTCCCGCAGCCTCCTCAGGTCTGCGTATGGGAAAACGAAAATCATGGCTTTATAAATAAAACAAGAGGTACACACTCCGAGGCCTTGGCGCTCCCCATGAGCTTGGTGAGAAATACAAAGACTGTCATGTACAAGTCGGCATGACATTCGGCCCACAAATACGGATGGACGGGTGGCTCTGCGGAAGAGATGCAGGAGTCACCGTGAATCCAAATGTTCTCCTCTTTGCACAGAATAGAACAGAGTGCCGCAGAACAGGCATGCAGTGAACCTAGTTTGAACTGAACAGAATCTGTGAAATTGAATACGAGTTGCGGTCAGTCTAAAAAGTTTCCTCATTTAGTGTAAAAGAAATCGCATCTGTTTCTGTCATTAACTGCTAACTTTACTGCTTTTAGCCAGCACGTCTCTATTACATGACTGCTCTCCCTCATGGAGTATTGTCCAAGAAGTAAATCGGACCTTTGACCTCCTTTGTCATGGCTGCATGTACTTTTGGTTGCCCAGGGAGGTCATTTTCTTCTTTTACTCATGCAGTCATCGTTACTTACCCTGAATAGACGCAGCAGTTAAGCTAGAGTTGGCAAGTCGTTTAAGCATTTTCTGAGATATTTGTAGAAAATCCCTTCACATCTTTACAACCATCAATAAATCAAATGCTCTCTTGGGGCTGGTCGGTAAAAAGCTTATCATTTCATCCGCCCTGGATTTAAAAATCCGCCATCGTACGACCTCTACTGTGACTAAAACATGAGGTAGCGCAATATGGTAACAGTCCCTGAGCCCACTGTTCAGCAGCTAACTCTTTAGCACAAAGCACACTGCCCCTGAACCAAAGAATGAGCTGCTGCTAAAGCAATGGACACACCATGAGTAGTAAGGAGTAACTGTAGAGCTGGGGAACCTTTTCAGACAGAGGTACATTCGTGATGGCTTTTACATTTAAGGTTTATGAGACCAAAAAAGTGAAGAGAGCCTTTGGATCATAGCACACTAGCTGATAACACACACGTCACTGCTGGCCAGCAAGCACTACAGAGCAGTCGGTGTAGTCAGGCAGAACACCTTCTTGTGTTTTGGAGAAGTGGCTCTGAAGGGAGCCAAGAAGAGAGGGGCTGGGATTTGTTAAGTCGGATACTTTCAAAATATTTATCTTGCTCTTGCTGGTTTCTACACTCTCACCAGCCCCAGCTTTTAATGCTTTAAATGTGCTGCAAATCATCACAATGAAATGAAACAGAATTTTGTCGAATTTATGGTTACTGATAGTCGTCTGAGGCATGACATCACTAAAATGATGAACGAGTCATTAAATGAGCTCCGTGAGAGAGTACATTTCTGAGTTTGCATGCAGGCTGTTCGCCCTGGTGCCTCCCATCTCTCCTCACCTTCTCATTTCTGACTGAGCGCTCCCACAGACCGACTGCTACCTGCCACTGATACTGTGCACACTCCTTGTCATTGCTCAGTATATAGTAGCAGAGAGTGTAAACACGAGCCCATTTAGATGAGGCACGTGCGTCTAGGTGAGAGCCAATTTCCACCGCTGTTGTTGTCATAGCCTGGGTTGATTAGCGGAGCTGCCTGGACGGCCAGGGCGCGAGTGGCTAATGGTTTCCTCTGCTGTGGAGCCAGCCAGGTCTGCTCTGTGTCTGTAGCACTCAGCTAGCACAGTGCCATTAATGCTGTGACTTAGTGTGTGTGTGTGCCTGTGTGTGTGCGCTTGAGTGTGTGTGTGTGTGCAGGGTTTGGACAAGGATGAATTCGGAGAATCTGGAGAATGTATCAAACACTAATGAGTATGTCAAATTGCTAAATATACTGTATTACATCTTTTAAATAAACAATTTTTACAGTAATTGATGGCCACACTCTCCTCCAACCAGAAGATTTTCTTTGGCTTAAGCTACAACTTATCATCTAGGAACCACGGACAGCGTTTCACTGCCTTTAACCGTAGATTTAATAGGGTGAATGTCTTCATTTCAAGCTCCTTCTTCTCTACCACCGATTCCCCTGCAAATTATGACACAAAAATGTTTTACCCAGAAAAGTGTGAGCATGCATATGAATGTCTGTGCGTGGGAGTGTTTGGCAGTGAGGTGCGGCAGCTGTTTTTTTTTTTTTTTTTTTGCCGAGCAATTAATGCATTTTGCATGCAACGCATGTCTGCTCCCCGTCAGTTGACGAACAGGTGAGCACATCGCTGGCAGATGTGCTTACATATGCATCTGTATGTTCCTCTTCATCTTTGCAATTGGAAAAATTAACAAGTTAAATGTGCAAATGTAATTAAGGTGAGTGCAGTTAAATGTCTGAGCATTTGCGCTAATTATTTATGCATGCGTGTATGCGTGTGTGAACAAAAGAAGATGAAGGTTTGCTCATACTTAGACTTTAAGCAGAAGGCACAGCAGATAAATAGTAAGCAGAGAATAATATATATGGCAGGATGTAATTAGCTGCATCCAAAGCTCCAAATGTGTGCTTGTTTATTTTTTCTGAAAAACTCCTCCTGCAAAAAGAAAAAAGAAAAAATTATAGAAAAGTTATAACTTGAACAAAACTTTAACATAGTGCATGGATGCTCAAATGAATTTACTTTAAACATAATCAAAACTCATCCAATCACTGCAGATATCCAGGCATCTGTTTCTGTCTTTCTTCATAAGCTTTTAATCTAAGTAAACACAACTGTACCTTGAATTTAGCAATAGTTTCCTTGAATCCACTTTATGTAGAGTTCTTCTTGCTCTTCTCTGTAGTATGTATAATAGATCAATCCTGGTCCTAGGGGCCCCCTACCCTGCATGCTTTAGATATTTCCCTGCTCCAACACACCTGATTCAAGTGAATGGGTCGTTATAGAGCTTGATCAAGTCAAATCAGAGCGTTTATTGTCATGCACAGTTAATGTTTGCCCACACAATGAAATTCTTCCTTTGCCTTCTACTCTGACTGCTGTTGTAATACAAAACACAAGGTATAAGTTAAAAATATAAAGGAAAGTATAAAGGAATGTAGGAAGAAACAATAAAAACAACAATATAAAAATGTATACGGAGGATGTGCAAATGTACAATATGCACATATACAGTATCAGTACAAATATACAGCATAGAAGCATATTTGATCTTCAAGAAGTATAAACATACAGTGTGTGATTGTGAGTGTGCAGCGTTTCCCTCCTCAACACACCTGATTCAAATGATCATTTGATCATTTGAATCAGGTGTGTTGGGGCAGGGGGACATCTAAAGGATGCAGAGCAGGGGGCCCACAGGAACAGGAATAAAGTACACATTAAAAGATGTATTGCATGTATGAGTTGCATCACATCCCCGCAGACTAACTAAAATAGGATGATATAAGTGACTAGAACAAGGCTTTAATTGCTTTATAATCCAACGCATGCTGTTCAAAACTTAGGGGTCACCCAGTCAAACGAATGGAAACAAAAATGTAGTTTGATATGGAATAAAAAATATGGATTTATCTGTGTTTGAACAGTGTTAGAAAGATTTGGGATAATGTCAGTAAAAAATATAACAAATGTTGTCATTTTTACACATGGTAATATCACGTTACATCTTTAATTTAAATGATGTAAAGCTATCCTGAAGTCAGGCCTTTTTGTCTGTACACTATGCCAAATGTATTCAAAAATACAAGCAAAATATTGAATTTACCTTTATCTAACGTCATTTAAAGGTTTGAAATCTAAAGTCTGAATGTCACAGCCGAGACAAGGAAACTGTTTGTCCAAGTTTAATCACATTTGGTCGCGTGTGTGTTTGTGTGCAAGTCTGACAAAGACACATGGTTGTTTTCCAGCTGTTTAGGACCGGGGGTATTTGGGGGACCAGGCTGGTGAGTGCGGGGGTCTAATAAGTAACTTGGGAGTTTGGAGAGGGGCGGGGGGGGGGTTACTAATTTCCTCCTTCCGTTTCCTAGGGGCAGGTGCAGAATCACCCCCACCCCCACCTTCCCCATGCTACCATCACACACACAAATTCTTCACTGTCATAGGGAGGGAGCTATGCCTAAATGGCAACACACACACTCACAGTCCCAGATGGTCCTGCACACACACACACATTTTTTTCTTTCACTAGCAAGTGTGTAATCATATACACTCCCAACACACATTCACATGCATATAAATATGGATGTAATATTCAGTCTGTCATTTGGTCTCACCACACACACACACACACTCTCTCACAGGGTGGTTGGGAGTGTGGTATATGGTGCTGATGTTCTGGAAGTGTGAGTCAGATGTATTACACGGCGTGTCATTACAGCTTTCCACTCTAGTTGGTCCCTGTGGTTCACATCACACCCTGCGCCGCTGCTCTATATAGACCTCAGAGGGGACAGACGAGTGTCTGCATCTGTCTCTCTGCCTGTCTGCTGCTCAGCCTGGCTTATCTTCTTCAGCACAGGAGCTCCTGTTTTTTTTCTGTCAGGCTCTTTCTGTCTTTACACTGTCTCCATTTTCTTTTCTTTTCTTTTTTTTTTTATCGCAAATCAAAAAATGCATCTGGTTTAAAGAGCAAGTGGAAAACAGGAAAATTCAATCACGGTTACCAGTATGTCTAAAAGGGACTTTTACATTTGCTCAAATGGGGAAAAATGGAACGAAATGTCATGATAAATAGGGCTGGAAATGCATTTCCTGTGAATATTGATGTGGACAAATGGTTCAGTTTCAATGCAAAACAGATCAGAACTGGCTTTGTGCTCTGTGAGACGTTATCTGTAAATTACCTTCTATAATGCCATACTGCCACTCTCATGTCTGTGTCTGCATCGCAGTAAATAGTGGCTTCATCAATAAAAGCTGTGTTACAGTATCACTCGTACATCGAATAATAACAGAGAGGAAAAAAATAATTTACGGAGTGCAAATTAATTCTTCAAAGTCTTTTCATTTTCCTTTTTGGCATTAATTCAAACCTATTTATTTATTCCAGCGTCCCTCGTGGAAACATCTCATTTGCATGAGAATTTTCTTATTTATTTTTTATTTTTTTCATTTCGATGTTTCAAACGTGTGCTTAAAACTCACTCGACAGCTGAGTGAATACACACCTACTGTCTGCATGTGTCTTGTTGTCATTAAGCTCTTTTCAAGCTAGATTAGCGGCGCTGGCAGAGCCGCTTTAATTGTCATACCAACAGTTTTATTCCGGCAGGGATCTGCCACGTTTGGCACATTTTTTTGTTAGTCAAAAGCAACAGCTTTAGAGGAAATTTCATCCCTGTCCTCTACTCACTTTTGTTTTCAGTGGCAGGTGGATAAATCGGTACACAACTTAATCGCTTACATGTATGTTTATCGTTAGAGGGTACTGCAATGCATCTTTCATTCTCTCTCTTCTATTGCCCCTGGTTCGTCTTTCCATTTTACCATAATTAAGTTACCCGTTTGTAGACATTTTGTTCCGTCGACGTGCTTGTGTTTCCATCTCCTGTTTCCCTCTTCTCTGTTGGACGCAGCACATAAACTTACTGATGAAGTTACGTAAGCTAACAAGCAAACAGGAGATCTCGCTCTGACACTTAGAATATACAAACGCAACCATGCACTCTCTCTTTGGCTCGCGCTCTGACTCACTGAGGCCGCACTTACTGGGAATGTTTTAGTAAATTAAATCTAAATTTATGTAAAATTCAAACATGGTGTCAGGGCGTTTCAGGTCTGCAGGAACACACAAACATTAAAACACATTCACTTTCCCCCATCTCCCGGCCAGGCTGAAGCCAGCTGTGTGACCCGGGGATGAGGAACTCCACCATGGGTCACTGGGGCCCGTGGACCCCCTAATCCCCCAGCTGCTTGGGCGGACACACACACACAAATGCATACTCTCGTGCCATCAACTACAATGTCTCAGAACTTCCTGTGTTCGCTTTCATATAATGTTTTTACAATGATACCAGATATTATACATTTTTAAATTAGTTTAAATCAGACACCTCCTCCTGTGCACACACTTAATCAGTCAGACACCCACCTATCTGAAAGAGCATAAATATTCCGATATGAACAGAAAAAAGGCAAGTCTACTGAAACTGAACCTGACTTCAAGTAGCCTCTATAAGCATGGATGGATTACTGAACAGGCCCAGGGGCTACCACAAAGAGAAGCAAAAACTACCACAAGGAGACACAAAAATACCAGAAGGAGACACGATGCTATCACAAAAAGACACAAAATGACCACAAAGAGTCAGAAAACTAACACTAGCAGATGCAAAAAAAAAAAAGATGCTGGTGTCCATACTCACTTCCCTTCAGGTCCTCCTGCACATACATTAAATCTGTCAGACGCCCAACTCCCTGAAGGAACATAAATACTCCCATGTGAGCAGACAAAAGGCAAACCCATGCACGGCTACTAATGCTCGGCTACTACGCTATGTCATTCCAGGGTCAAATGTCATCCAGACCTATGTGTCATGGCATTGTAGGAATTCATTTATTACTTTGTCACCCAGAAAAGTGGACAAAGAAGGCATTCAAGGGTGCTTTCAACCCTAAACGATTAGCAATTGGGATCCATAAGTCTTTATTTTTCTGCACAGGATAATATATTTTCAAATGATTATTCAACAACAAGCTGGGCAATATGGTTAGAATAAGCACAATAGACACTCGTGCTACAATTTTATGGCATATATTGGAAAAACAATATAATACCAATACATTACCCAGACCTACTCAACACATTAATTTACTCTTGCTCATATGACTGCTTTGGTCTGACTAATAGCTCGGAAGAGCTAAAAATAGCCGTGTACTGTGGACGAGAAAGTAAGAAAAGGAGAAGTGAAAAGATGACAGAGGCATTTAAATAACAGAGTGCTTAAGGAGGCGATGAACAGGTATGAAGGGGAGAGAGTGCAGAGGGGACAGAGAAGGAGGGAAAATTAATATTCAAGTGGAAACGATGTTGAAATTAAAGACCACAGGGGGGGGGGGGGATAAGGAGAATGATGAGAGAGGGAAAGGGGAAGCCGGCGGTGGTTCCTGTCTGTTTGGGTGGCCCTGAGACGGGTTGACAACCCAGGTGTTCCCTCCATCCCCATATCACTCCATCCTTCTTTCTCTCCTTCTCTTTGCCTCCCCTGGTGGCCTTCACCATTTAATCTGGATTAATGAGGAGGTTGACCTTCGCCTCTCTGTCTCTCCCGAGCTCTTTCCAGTCCCGCCTCACGGCCCCTCGCCGAGCGTTTCATGGAGAAATACGTCGTTTTTACCCCATGCACACCTCCTTCTGTCTCCTCACATCCTCATTTCAGATGAAATCTCTCTCTCTCTCTGTTCTCTCTTTGCCTATCAGATTCCTTCCTTTTTGGTGTTTTATGCTTCCTCCCCCCATTTCTCTTTTCTGTCTTATCTCAAGCCTTGGCAATGCATGTGTCGTATGTCTGTCTGTGTGCATGTGCGGCAGCGTCTTTCCTGCTCTGCTGACTGACAAGGCAGTGCTGTTCATTCTCTGGACCACCTGTGTATCCTGTCTCACCACTCTGTTTGGGTGGTCAGGCCTCCCAGTCCACAGAAAACACAGAAATCTGGGATACACACACACACACACACACACACACTCACTCATAGAAATCCACCTCAACACAGTTTGTGAATATCCTCAAGGGAAGTCTGCTTATGCACAAGCACGGACACACACACACAACCAAGCTGTGTGCGACCTAATCTGTGGTGAGTGAGTCATTCTAATTGGCCAGTCAACAGGTGCTGAGCTCGACTCCAGGGACTGGACAGAGGAGATGCAGGGATACGATTGCAGAACAAGGGAGAGGCTAAGCTCAAGGCTTCTGTATAATAACTACAGTGGGAGCCATTGTTGAAGGGTGGGAAGTAAATGTCTAAATCTGTTTTGCTGCTCTGTTGCTGATTGATAAAGTATGATAGCGATTTGAGCTGTAGCCAGCTAATGAAAGCTTTAACATTTGCTATCGGGGCAATGTCCAGACCAACAATAGCACTTTATCAAAAATGTGCCTTTACATGCACTTACTTACTGTCGGCTCTGCAGTAAATCAATTTTGTCAGCATTATGTATACACGGAAATGGTTTCTGTAATGGGGGCAGGGGATTAGAGATACCCAACTTTTGCCCAGCCAGATGTATCCTAGGGAAAGAAAAAAAACTGCAAAAGTTTTTTGGCTATGTATACATACACCAAGGCTACTATGTACATGTACACATGTGATCCTCTGACTTGAACTGAAACTGACACCAAGTAGCCTTTATAAGCATGGATGGATTACTGAATGGACCTACTGGGCACAGGCCCTGCAACTACTTCAAAGAGATGGAAAGAGACACAAAGAAACACATAGAGAAACAAAACTGCCACAGACATAAAAACAACTATGAAATAAGACAGTGAACAACTACAGATAAAAAGAAAACAACTCTAAAAAGATACAAAATAACAGAGAGACATAAAACACCAATAGGAAAATACAAAACAACTATAAAGAGACATCAAACGACAATATGAAGAGACAAAACAATAACAAAGAGACATAAAACAACTATATGAAGATACAAAACAACTACAAAGAGACATAAAACAACTATATGAAGATACAAAACAACTACTAAGAGACATTAAACAACTATATGAAGATACAAAACAACTACTAAGAGACATTAAACAACTATATGAAGATACAAAACAACTACTAAGAGACATTAAACAACTATATGAAGATACAAAACAACTACAAAGAGACATAAAACAACTATATGAAGATACAAAACAACTACTAAGAGACATTAAACAACTATATGAAGATACAAAACAACTACTAAGAGACATTAAACAACTATATGAAGATACAAAACAACTGCAAAGAGACAATAAACAACTATATGAAGATACAAAACAACTGCAAAGAGACAATAAACAACTATATGAAGATACTAAACAACTACTAAGAGACATTAAACAACTGTATGAAGATGCACATGTAATGCCAGAAGTTATTAATGATGTTGACAGGGCGGTTGCAGATAACCACTTTTAAAAATAGAGTTTCCCTTGCAGCTAGGCCAATGAAGACCTGACTTCTAGATTTGCTTACTCGCTCCAGCTAGACATGTGTGTCACTCAGCACTGGAAACAGCACATAAGATGGAAAACATTTGAATGGGCCTGTGAAAGGTGAGCAGCCCTCCCTTTTATTTTCTCCTCTCTCTCTTTATCTCACTTTCTCTCCAGTCCCCTCTCTTCCCCAGTCTCTCTCTCTCTCCTTCCGTCTCCCCGAGGCCCGCGTGTCGCCTTACCCAGGGGTTTAGCCCCTAATCACCCAGAGCTAGTGGGAGGGAACCGGAGACTTCCAGCTGGCTGCCTCGTTACTGCAGACCCCTGGGACACACACACACACACACACATTCCTACACACACAAGCTAAACACACACACACACATACAAACACACACAACCTCATATATGCTTACCAAGGCATTTGCTGTTATCTCTTGGCATCTCTCCATCCACGTCTCCCCCACAACTCGATCCTGCCAAGGCCACTGCCTCGCCACGTAAACTGAATAACAGGAGGAGGCTTACCGCAAGGAAGGGCCAAATCTCTGGCAAGTCCTCTGCTCTGAACCAGTTTAAACCGGTACAAAGGTCCCATATCATGCTCAACTTTCTTTTTGGGGTTCAACTGGAATATGGTAAACATGCTTAAATGTAAAAAAAAAAAAAAAAAACTTTTTTGCAGCACCTCTATATACCTTCAGTCTGTTTTTGTGCCTGTGTCACGTCTCTGATTGGTCAGCTCTCAAAGGCATGAGCATACCAACCGTGTTTTTGCATGAGATCTGCTGGTGTTTCTGCAGCCACAGCTTTGCTGGGGGCTTTGCCGAGGGTGGTGACTGTATAGTTGTGACATCACAACCTTACGGATATCCTGAATGTTCCTTTAAAGACACAGTTTCTAAAGAAGTGTTGCATGGATTGAGCTTTTTGATAGTACTTGATAAGCTTCTAGAGCTGTGTTATAATAAAAACAAGACATGGAAATCTACTTGCTGGACCTTTAAACGTTGTCTTCCTTTACGCTCTCAAGCGTACATGCTGTATTTCTGTGTGTGATTGTGTGCATGTGGATCTATTCTAAGAGTGTCAGTCACTAGTATCTAATTTCTTACGAGTTACACTGTTTCTCTTTCAGGAGGGATCCTTATGATTACCCCACCCAATCCAGACATGTGCCAAGAGAGCCAGCCCCCCACCCAGGCCACTACTATGACCCTCCAGTCTCCAGCCGCATGCCGCTCCCTCAGGCAGGTGCACAGTCCCATCAGGCGCCCAGCAACCAGCGCTACCACCCATCTTCTCCCCATGTAGGACAGCAGCACCGTGCACTGAAGAGGCAAGACGTCCCCCCCTCGCCCACGGCAGGTCGCAGAGGGCGACAGTACTATGAAGCCGCTGGGGGGCGAGTGGACGCCTATAGGCAGGCCAGCCCCGGCCGCTACACCAGCCCAGAGCGGCACCCGGCCACCAGGGAGCGCTACACCAGCCCCGAGCGCTACGAATACGGAGATGAAAGACAGCCTGACCCAAGACGGAAGAACCCTATGATAGGTGCGGTGTAAAAAGGCTTTCTCAAGTAACAGACTTCTCTCACCTGACCCCTGAAAGTGTGGTGAAGTTGAGTCAGTCATCCAAAGGATATAAATAACTTTAAGTGCATGTGTTTCCAGATTTGTGAAACATAATATCAGCAGTCTCCCAGGCTGCCGGTGCGGATGAGTGAGATTTTACTCTTTTAATTTATCTGATCAGGAAACCTGAAAGCAATAAGTGACAAGCTGAAAGGCTAAAATAAGGCTTATTATCAGAACCATCTGGTCATAACTGTCTGCACAGGCCAAGACAGATTTAACAAGCTTTGAGGACTCGTGTGTGTGTGTGTGTGTGTGTGTGTGTGTGTGTGTGTGTGTGTGTGTGTGTGTGTGTGTGTGTACATACAGTACACATAGATATCTGCAGTGTGCCAATGTTTATAAAACCAGAATATTATTATTTTGACATAGATGTTTTATGACGTAGAACTGAAATTAAGGACAATTAAATTAAGTACATAGGTATATAGAGAGTAAACTCGGTGTTTCTATAGAATCAACTCTTATTAGGTAATGAACACAGTGCTGACTTGTTTTTTTGCACAAGCTGAAGGGAAATAAAGAGGGATCACCTTGACCAGCCAAACTGCTGTATCAGACGAGACACAGGAAGCTGCAGTCGACAAACAGGAAAAAGGAAGTAACCCCTTCAAAGTATCTTCATGTCCTTGATGTCTTGTCGGTCCAACTTCCTCTACATCCTGCTAATGCCTTTTGTTGTTTTTTTTATTGTTTTTTTTGTCTTTGGTGATTTGAATGTGGACACGTCTGATAGATTTATTGTACATTTGTTTAACATATAAATGAAATGAGTGATTTATTTGTGACATTTTTGTGCTTTTCTGATAAAATGTATACATCTTGATCCGCGCACGAGCAACAGACTTGAGAAGTTAGCCGTGTGCAGCAAACAAAAAAACCTGATTAAACATTTTGCTGAACTTCACTGCACTGAAAACTCTGATGTGTGCTGTCAAATTAAATGTTTTTTTTAATACAAATATTTTGCATTAAATATTTTGAACCTCTCTCTCTCTCTCTGTGCGGCACAAAAATCATTTTCGGACCGTCCGCAGTTAAATTATTCAGTCAAACTATGACAACGGGATGAGTCATCACTTTAAAAAATTCATTACAGTGTTCAGCTTAATTTCTCGGAGCACAATCTCCAGATAAATTTGCCCTGTGAGATGACTGATAAGAGTGGCCGGCGTTCTGATAATGACTAAATCATCTTCAACAATTAGAGGCAGGGAAATCTCCACTAGAAAATGATTACTGCCCAATTTGCTCTCAGAAATAAAGATGGCACTGATTGGTGAAATTAGACTTGAAATGGGGAATAATTAGAGTGTGGAGAAGGCTTTTTCTATCAGTTAGTGTTTAATTAGCATCAAGGCCAACAGGGACCGGGCCTCTGCTGATCTGTCTCGTCTCGGCACTGCTTTGACCCTCTCTGTCTGAGCTGGAATAGACCTCTAAAAACCAGATACCACAGGCAGATACATGGTAATCGTTAGATTCATTCACTGTTTAACCAGTTTTTAACAAGTTAACTCTTTCCCAGATAATCAGGGCACATATCACCGATCCCAACCGACAGCAGATGAGGCAAAAGCTATCCGAGCGAGTGGCAGTACGGCACAAAGGATTATTATGACGCGTTTCTATTCACCTAGTACTTTTCAAAACAGCATTACAATGCATCGCAAACCAGAATAGATGAAAGCCGGAAAAATAATAACGGGAAGAGGCACAGCGGCCGTCTGCTGACCATCCTGTGATGAAAAAAAAATAAATAGATTAAAAAAAAAAAACTGTGGAAAATATCTCGCTTATAACTGAAGCACATGCAAAGACTCGAAGCAGCTTCATTCGCATCAGGCACTGAATAAAAACACAACAAAATGATGTTTATTTTTTCTACTTCTCTGCAAAAATAGGTTACCACACTATAAATTCTATGTTTTTGCATCTGTTGCCTATAGACACAAATATTTGTGATGTTTCATACTTATTTAAAGACCTTTTGCATCCTCTATTTTATTCAACTCTTGCTTTTACTTTAGTCAACCATTACTTTTTGCCATTACCGTGTCATGCCGATGGTGTGTTAACAGTGCTGTGTTGATGGTGATGCAGCTGGACGGTTTTGTATAAGCTCCTTCTGGTGTGCCAGGCTGACGGTTACCTGTAACCCATGCGGTGAGCATCTCTAGCCCTAGTTGTTTTTTGCGATGTGCCACCTGAGGATGTTGAATCTGCAGGGGAGCCCATCTGAGAGAGAAATCCCTCTGATTGGCTGGTCAGCTAAGCGAATCAGTGCACGAGTAGAGAAACGGAAAAAAGAAGGGGGGGAAGCCATTTGAGCCTGTCGCCATTATAGCCATGATTTCTCAAATCAAATCTTTCCGTGTTTCTCTGGCATTACAGCAGTTTGCAGTCCTGAGTCTTCCTCATGGTTTGGATAGTTATTACCTCACATGCGGGATCAGAACATACAAGCTGTTTTGGACCTTGGCCGTAGTCATAGCGGTGTGTTCAAGTGCAGCTTTTTGGCTGAGACACAGGTGACCCCGAAGGCAACGCAACAGTCTTGTCTTTTTTTGTCAGTTTAGTGTGTCTGGACACAAAGACGCTTCAGTATCCAGACTCTTGAGTGTCAGCTGATGAAAAGGTTGCATTTACGGGCTCTTTTGTAAGACAATAAAATCCAGAAGACAAGAGGTCACTTGAACTCAACAACAGGAAGGCGTTTGTTAAAGCGGGCCCTCCTCGCAACGACAACAATAAAAAAAAAAAGCTTGACTAAAGGTTCACTTACTGCCTTTTTCCACGGCGCTTACGGTCACGACATCACAAAAAAGTGCATTCGCCGTGACAACTGAGGCAACTTGTGAAGAAGTGTGGGATCATGGGAGTTGTTGTCTTCACTTTAAACAACCCCAACTGCAAATGAAAACAAAATCATGTTCACAGAGGTAACGTGCGCAAGATTTTCTTCTGGGAGTTCAAGCGACGTGCAACCAAAAGATCTTATCATTTCAATTTCAGAACTTTACATCTTATATCTTTAAACTTCCACCAATAACTAGTGCGTGAAAAATTCTATGTGTAGGTCCGCCGTTCTCACCGAGGGGAAAATATCGGACAGCACTTACAGCCGGCTGTTCACTGTACTTTAAAGAGCGACTACACAGTAAACGGCCTCCATCAAGTGCCTTGTGGTCAGCCTGCTGCCAACGGCGATAAACAACAGCGAGCAAACATCTGAGAATTAATTACATCCATTAAACAAAAGAAATCACCGGCGGGAGCGTTGGGCTGTAACACGCATCTGACTGAAATTGATCTTTAATCCGCTTTTTATGTAAGGAGTTACGGTGTGTGTGTCTTGAGTGCGCGTCTCGGTTCATGGATTCTTTAAGTTCACCCACATGACACCGTAGGAATCACACGCACACACACTCAGACTGGACGCGGTCACGGCCGCTGATGCACCGACGGACGTGTTTTCACGCCTCGTATCAGCTCACACACTCGCCACGTGAAGCATGACCTCTGATTTTGAGGAAGGCCGTACCCTTTCCTTAAAGCTGTTTGTCTATTCTCTCCCACCCGCTGTCCTTTTTCCTTTGGAGCTTCCTTGACGATTCTTCGAGGCTCTTTTTTTTTTTTTTTTTTTTTGGGGCGTTAAAGTATTCGCTTAACATTTTCTCGCGCAAAATTAATTTGACACCTCATAAGCCCACATTCCCCGTTCCCGAAAAAGAAAGAAGAGGATGCGGGAGCACACGCTGTTCCCCAGCCGATTGTCATGAACCGCGGGTTGTGGGAGAATTCCCTGGTTATGTTCTCTTAGCATTACCTATTCTGCCGGCGCCCCTGTCGAACACCTTAGCTTGTTAGCATGTGTCAATCAAAAGGCCTGCTCTGGGGAGGGCAAAGTGGAGAGCTGAAACGGTTATCTCTCTCCCACACAGCTTCCAAAAAAGACGGAGCGAGGAGAGATAGACGGGAAGAGATGGAGGTGGGTGTGTACAGTAGATAGAGTGTGTGTATGGGGGCCGTGCACCCTCGCACCGCTGAGCGGAGGTATGGGTGAGCGCCCGCTGTGACCTCGGCGTGCTCTCCCCCCCACCCCCACCCCCCACCCTTACATCCTCTTCATTAAAGGCACATTCTACCGCATTAGCCCGCCGTCCCTCTGTCCTTCACCTGCTGCCATTCATTTCAATCCAGCCCTCGTTAAGGCATCGTGGTCTCGGAATGGAGAGCGGTCGGAGCGGGCCGAGCCGAGCATCTCATTTAATTATGCAGTTCATTAGAAAGCCGGCCCGCCCCCTCCTCCCAGGTCTGCGGCCGGCCATGGGAATAGCTGGTGGCTAATGTGCAGTTTAAACGGCCTGAATATGGAAATTGGTCCAGTTATGGATTACCGTTAGCCGTTAGCCTGCCCTTCACCCACCTCATTCGCTTTTATGTCTGCTGTGTAGCCTTTTGATACAGTATCACTCAAGTTGGAGTGTGCTCTTTCAGCCAGCATGTTTGTTTGATATTGTTCATGAGCTGTGAAATTGAATTTCCACAGTTGGGCTGATATTGGAAATAATTTCATATCCTGTGCAATATTCTTGCTTGGTTTCACCTTGTGCTGTGTTTAAGACATCCATTCTTACTTAATGTCTTTTTTTTTTTTTCTTCCCCTTCCTCTTTACTTCTTTTGCTGAGTCGATGCGGCAACGCCGTTCATTTCGATCGTATTTACCCTTAAAGCAATGCTGGCTCGCCGGCTGCCTCTCCTTTTGCCCACACACACCACAGGCGAGCCACCAACCACCATCTTTTACACCAGCTGTCGCCATGGCAACGGGGCCGCCGCACCTGGCAGAGCAGCCTTTTTTTCGGAGCTGATGACATCGTTGTGGCAACAATGAAAGGTCCGTATACCCCAATGTGTATGCCCCTCATACGCTGTGAAGTCCTTCATCAAATACAGCTACATTCCCATCATGCTTTGCTCCAACACTGGTGCTAAGTAATATACCGGGAGTATGAAGGTGAAAGCTCAGTTCAGTGGGTTCAGCCAGTCAGCATGAATACAAACCTTTATTCAATGAGCTGTGGAGCATTTTCTCCTGAAGGCTCTGTGCTGCTTTTTTGAGATGCTGAAAAGAATTTGATTGCAGCTCCAGGTCTGTAGGGGGCAGCACAACCGCTAACTACTGCTCGTCATTCACTTCACCGTAGTTATCGTTGGCTTTAGCAACCCGCTGCCGTTACAAAGGTCGGTCAGGTAGCCGTGGAGCTAAGTTATCGTCTCTCCGC
The DNA here is from genome assembly GCF_900880675.1 of Sparus aurata. NCBI lineage: Eukaryota > Metazoa > Chordata > Actinopteri > Spariformes > Sparidae > Sparus > Sparus aurata. Next base: position 5,228,177 of record NC_044210.1, on the reverse strand, counting down.
CTCAGCCTTGTTTCATGGGGGAATCATCTCTGACAAGGCGGGTCAGCTCAACCAAATTAAGTGAATCACACCCAATGGACATTTACATCAAACTGAACACCTCTGACACGAATGTTGTGTTCTGTAAGGAAAAATTGGTGTCAAAATATTACATTTCTGGACATTTTGTGAGTTTAATTTGTTAACTTGGTAGACTTAGTAGCCAGGCTGAAACTACAGGAGTACCTCTTGCTGTACAAAGTGGTATTCTGAGACATAGCATTAGCATGCTTTCTTCAGTAGACATCTTTACAACATAGTACACCATCACCACTTTTGTTCCTTCACATTCTGTTGGAAAGGTTCGTTCATTCTTGTCAGTCAATCCTGGCGGTACGTTACAAATGTCCCCTTCAAACCACCAACGTGAGACCACCGAACTGTTTGGAGGCGGCCACCTGAATGGGACAGCAACACGATACTCCCAGGATGACGGGACCGCATTGTTTATTTGCTTCCTGTGCTAAGGAGGCTCAGACCCCTGCCCTCTGCACCCCCTCACACCCCTGCCAGCCCCGGGCATCCGAACCCTCCTGAGTCTCCTCTTTATATATCTCCCCCTCTAACCCTCTCTGCTTTCCTGTCGCTCCGACAGTAACAAAAAAAAACAACAAAAAGCGCGGTGCAAACCCAAGGCGAGCGAGTGTGGTTTCTCCGGGCTGCGATGCGGCCAACAACAGCTGAAGTCCGTGACCCCTGGACCCCATCCATCAGGCTCTCAGCACCAGCCCTGGCCTCTGACACACACAAGACTTCAGCCAAGGAATGGAGGCACGCAACAGGGAAATGCATCAATGTCAGACAGACACTAGAACCATATAAAATTATATGTGAAGCACTTTGTCCAACACTTGACATGCACACAGCGCAAATGTGCCCGCATGCGAGCCGACACACACCGGCGCGCTTGTGCATGCGGATAGCTAGTCATGAATGTTTCCAGAGCGCCGACGCTGCCAAACCGAGGTTCTCGTGTGTGTGTGTGTGTGTGTGTGTGTGTGTGTGTGTGTGTGTGTGTGTGTGTGTGTGTGTGTGTGTGTGTGTGTGTGTGTGTGTGTGTGTGTGTGTGCGTGTCCAGACTGAGCTGTCTGTCATGCGCGCGCTCTAATTCTAACATGCTTTTCATTTAATTCCGCTGCCGTCTCTCACACACACCTGCCCTCCGCTCAGACACACACAAGCTGTCTTCACAGGCGCGCACACACACACACACACACACACACACACACACCGCGACGCTCTGCCCCTCACACACATGTTCGCAATATGTGTGTGGCGGTGGCTCAGCTGACCGCCTGGCAGCCGCTGTGAAATTGGCGCCCTTCTCATGCAGATGCCAGGTGTTTTGCTTGGCAGTCGGGGGGTGCTGGGGGGTGCTGGGGGTGAGCCTGTGTCAGGAGTGTTGGGTTGCTGTGAACGGCAGGGAAAGGATGGGGTAATATGTCGCGTGTCCCTGTTAGCCCGGGCCGCTTGGCTAAGATCGAGCGCCGCCGGGCCCAAGAGGAATTAGAGACCGCTTAGTTTCCGCATGAGCTTGGAAATGCTGTTTGATATAGCGTCCGCGGGTATTTCGGGGGATTTTCCCGACACCGCTGAAACTCTGAGGTCTGAGCCATCAACATTCATCAATTAAGCGTATTTTTACTGAGGCAGTGGATGTGAGACTATGTATTCTACAAGGAATGCACAAATACGCAAATGTAGAGGAGCTGGATGCAAAATGGAAACAAACTTCCTTCTCCTATCTCGCAATACAATGGCACTTTGTGGCCTCAGGGGTCAAAAGGTCAAAGGTCAAAGGCCAAGGTTTCTTTGGGTGTTTTTCACCTGTTTGCCTCTTTGGACCATGAGCAAGTTAGATTACACATCATTATGTGTCATTAGCGATGAAGGTGAGGTTTTGTTTGGCTCTGGGATGATCAGAAATGAATTTTAAAGGAATAGTTCCACATTTTGAGACATGCCTGTTTACTTTGTAAGAGTCAGACTAGAAATCGACGCCGCTTACACATCTGTAAGATGAATGTGAAGGTATCGCCGGCGGCCGGTTAGCTTAGTTTTGCATAAAGATGGGAAAAGGGGGAAAACAGCTTTCCTGGCTATGTCTAAAGGTAACAAGATCACCCTACCAGCAACTCTAAAGCTCACTTATTAACACATTAGGTCTTGATTGTTTCATCTTTACAAAAATCAAGAGCTAAGACTCCTAACCCTAACCCTGCAAGAAAGCAGACAGTTAGCTTAGCTTAGACTACAGGTATTGTCGTGCATTTCTTTTGAGATTACAGCATTAAATGCTCCTCCGATGATTTAAATGTTCACCTCTACAGAGTTGGGGAACTTGTGAACGACATTTAAAGGAGATTAGTCTACTTCCATTAAACAGAGGCAGTGCTAGCCCGACTTTGAGTCTCTGTTATAATCCTATAAAGCAATGTGATGGCATCTTTCGTTGACGTTCTGGCTTCCATTTGCAGTCCATTTGGAGCTTGATTATAGTCCGAGTGGTGCTGACCAATCATGTCAGATTAGCAGGAGAAAGCCTCAGGTCGAATATCCATTATCTGAATATCCACCAGCTACACCGATGGTGCCAAAAGCATTGGTTGCCGTCTGTTTTGCGGCAAAAATAAATCAACTTTAACAACTCGAATCTGTAGATGTGCCCTTTAACGTCCTCCATGTTTATAAAAAAAAAATGCTGCGTGTGATGGAGCCGGCGCTGGGTCTGCTCGTGTGTTCCAGCGCTGCCGCTGATTTATCACTGTTTTGATGAAATTTGAGAGGATGATGCATTTGAAGTGCCTGCATAATTCATGCCCACAATATGTTTGCCTCCGCTCTGTTCTCTATTGCATCGCATCTTTCGTGTCGAACATATGTTTTGTGAACATATTTGGACACTGTGCGGATACCCAGAGTGCGATCGCAAATCACTCGTTCTGGCAAGTTCCCCGCGCGGGCTCCGCGCTCGGACCAAGTGGAGTTTGATTTCTCGAATCACATGTCCGCCCCCCTGTAAACTGCAACAAACAGGCGGGTCATTTGATTTCCGGCCTCATTTTCGTTTTGCAGAGACGGCCATTCCGGCGTGGATTAGATAAGGGCGAAGACAAAGTGGAGCCTCATTGGAAAGTCACTGTAGCAGCCAAGCAGTGTAATCCATCCACGCATTCCTTCCAGAGAATGCCAAACAGCTCGCTGAAAATGAGCTGTGGACCCCGACTCCATTAGGTCTCCGCTCTGTCTCTCCGCTTTCAAAAACACACGCGCATGCACCTCACACTGTAGCTGGGAGTCAAACACACACACACACACACACATACACACTCTCTCTCTCTCACTCTCCCCGCCTGCCACCAGCTTCATTAGCGCTAAAAAATGTCCTGCTCGTTAAGGCGAGGCAATTAGTGGCTAATTGAGAAGCTCTTCTGCAGTGAAACTTGCTTCCCTGTGCTTGTCTTGTTCCAGCCTCTCCACAAGTGTGTGTGTGTGTGTGTGTGTGTGTGCACTTCGACCAGTTCGTGCATCTGGATTCCACCTCCAGCTCGTTTTCTTGAGGCGATTGTTCGCTACAGAGCGGCAGCCCGAGGGGAGATCACGGAGCGAAAACAAAAAGAGAAGTTTTCAGTTTTTTTTTTCAGTTTTTGATGCAAGATTCTCTTCACAGCGGAGGGAAAGAGTTTCCGGCGAAGGAGCACGAAACATCTGACACGTAATTTTTTTTTTTTTTTTTTGCATAATTATTTGTTGGAAGCGTTCTCGAGGCAATTTTCGGGCCCTTTTTTTTTTTTTTTTTTCCTGCAGAGCCGTGTCATGCAGCACAACAAAGAGACGGGCCTAATAGGGAGTTTCACCGAGTCATTTCGCTGCGCCTTCCCCTTCATTATGCGCTCCGGTGTAGACATAACAACCGCGGCTACACTCCACGCTCCCTCACACAAACACGAGTCACCAACTGCCTGCCCTTCTCACTCGGCGGCTTGACTTTCCGTTCGTCTCTCTGTTTTCCCTCCGCCGCACTCCTCCGTCTCCTCTTTCCATTCTGTCACTCCTCTCACGCCCCCCCCCACCCCCAATTCTTTGCGGTCCGCAGATAAGCTCTGTGATAGGGAGGAAATGAGAGTGACACACATACACACACGGCCCGCCAGTCTCTTCGCTCAGATAACAACAAAAAAAAAAAAAGATGAAAACTGATAAAACAGGCAAAGGGAAAGAAAGGTTTTTGATTTAAAGTTCAATTTAAATATATATTTTTTATTATTATTATTACTTGTGTGCCGACTTTGTCCTACAGGGGGCAGAGTCCTCGTCACCCCGGTGCACCCTGTACTTGGGTGACCTCTCCCCCTGATTTAAATGCACATTCCCTGGCACCGCCTCGCGCTCACAGTGTACCCGTCGCCTTGAGTGATCACACAATCTTTCCCTTACAAACGCAGATAAAAACGATAACTGCCCAGCCAGAGTTCAGTTAAATAAACCGCTCACACACGCGCACACACACACACACGCGCTTGTTCTTTTCTCCTTGGACCCGCTCGCATCATGGATTTCCCCTGTAAACATCAGAGATACGTGACCTGCCCGCTCCGACCACCCTCCGAGAGAGTGTGTTTTTATAACACGCCTTATCTCAGCCCACCCCACTTCACAGGGAGAAGGCCAGGAGGGAGGGAGGAGGGAGGGTGGGTGAGGAGGAGGGGGGGGATTCCCTGTGTGTTTTGCTTCGTTCCCTGCTATCCACACACACACACACACACACACATGCACCAAAAACGCAACGTCTCCGTGCGTTACGGCAGAATAGAAATCGCCGTTGTAGCATCAAGTGTATGTGTGTGTGTTTGTGTGTGTGTGTGTGGGTGGGCACGCAGTCACATGGACTCCATACTTAGAGGTGAAGGTCCCGGCCACACAGAAGCCCGGGGCTGACTCGACAATGAAAAAAGAAAAAAAAACACACACACAGACACACACACCTACAGAGACGCCGGAGGGGTGAAGGCCCACGGGTGTCCACGAGGGAACGTCGCATCCGATTCCTCCTCTTCAGTGACGGCCAAAGTGAGCAACGGCCCTATAGATACAGAGTCTTCTTATATGCGTGTGTGCATTATGTGAGACGTGTGAGTCAGCTAAGCGCAGATGACAGCGTGTGGGCAGGAGACGCGACGGGTCTATTCTGCTGCGGGTGCCGGAGATAATATCTTTTATATTTCTTTCTTTATTTGTCACAATTTAGTTGAAAAAGGAGAAATCCTTAATTTCTCCGCTTCGCCCGACAAAAACACGACATTTGAAGACCATGGCTGGAGGACTACAGTTGACGTTTGGAGCCCTTTTATTCACACTGCCCTCCATTTTTACACCAAAATGAACATGTGTGCCTCTGAAAGTAGATGTTTGACTCCTTTCTGGCTGCCAGTAGACGTGTTTGCCTCTGTGTTTTAGTCTAGCTTGTCACAGCAGACAGGAAACAGTTATGGGAGTGACTTTTTAATATCTTTCTGTCAAACTTAACGCAGACTGAACTTCGGTGCACATCAGAGCATCACTCCCGAAGAGGGGGGAAAGTTAGCGAGTCCGCTGGTTGTCATGTTTCCATCGCAGCCGACGGAGCAGCGGCCGATAAATACCCATGACCTGGGAGCAAATGCCTCTTGTAGCCTTTCCCACTGAAGACAAGAGCCAGATGTTAGTGTCTCCAGTGTGAAAGTGAAAGCGTATAAGTTTAGAAATACTCCGCAGTCCGCGCTCCGGGGCAGCGATCCATAATGCATGGCATTCTGCCGTTCGACAGCGGAATGTACTTTTGTTTGAAAAGCCATAAAACATGAACGGAGCCGGCGAGGCGAAAATGTCCGCGCTCTTGTTCCTTAACTGTAATCACATGATGTTAAGCAGCTATTAAGACGCATCCATCAGGGCGGTCGAGGCAGCTGTTGAGAGTCACCCTGATTATACTTCAGTCGACACTTCCCCTTTCGCTCGCTGCTGCCGGATTCGTATTATTTCAGACGAGCCGCTCGCCAAACAAAACATTGGTGTTGGATTGGGTTCAGTGTCAAAGTCGTTGAACGTAGTGTCGGCGTTAGTGACACTGCCCGGGTCAGAATTTGATCCATTTTCACCACTGAAACACAAAAACATCCACATTGCATTCCTCACTGTTAATCGTATTGCTGTGAATATTGCTGATGCGTCACAAAGAACCGATGCTGTTTGCTAAACCATCCGTCCTGATCGGGTGACTTGCCGGTGAGCTAATGTTAGCTGAGGTAACATACGTAACGCCGCCGCGTGCTAAAGTATCAGTCAGGTTTCATTGCAGCGGGACTACTTCCAGGACAAGTTTTAATTGCCTCCTGGCATTTGCACCGTGTGTGTGTGTGTGTGTGTGCGTGTGTGTGTTACTCACATTGTGGGGACCTGTCTTCCTTAAAGGGACCAAACGCAAAGATAAGGGTTAGGGTTAGCTAAGTAGTGGCTATGGTTATGGTTTCGCTAAATGTGACGGGAACACGAGTGTGTGCACATTCCGAGCGTCCTCCAGCGACTGCGTCAGCTTTAACAGCGGTGTAAGTGGTGGGATTGTTACACCAAACTGGTAGCTATGTTGGCAAACACTGTGGGAAAATAGCATCCGCGTTGTAATGAATTCCTCGAAAAAACACATGCCCATATGAGCAGTGAAGAAATGCTTTAATGTGCGCGACTGTTAAAGAGTGCCCAGCGTGCACGTGCTCTCCGTCTCCGGCGGCATCCTCCTCCTCCTCCTCCTCCTCCTCCTCCCCTCTCCAGTGAGGCATATTGATGCAGTGTGAGGAGGTTAAGCCATCGGTTTAGTGTCCGGGCGGCCGTGACATTCTGCCTCGCCGGCCTGTAATTGACTCGTCGGTGTGTGTATCAGTTAAACCTCGGCTCACCTGCTCCATGCGTGTCAAGGGGGTCATGATTGACAAGCTACTCTAATGCCCCGGCTCTGCAATCTGGAGCGCACTAGGGGTTTCTTCCGCCTCTGTTTTTTTTTTTTCTTCTTCTTCTTCTGGCAGGTACTCTTTTTCCTACATTTGAATTTTTTTTTTTGAGTGTGTGTGTGTGTATGTGTGTGTCTCTTTCAGTCTTGACATTTCTCTCACTTGTTTTGTTTTCATCTGTCTGCCGCTGTGTTTCTCAGTCTGTTCGCCTGTCAATCTGTCTCTCGCGCTCCCCCTTCCCCTTCCGTCACTATCTCCGTTTTCATCTTCCGCGGGTCCTACCAGGGCACTTCCCTCCTCTCGGATCCCCGGCCGTCAGCTCGTGTTAGCAGAAGCGGAGAGAGCGCCGTTAAAAGTTTGGGCCGCTCCGTGGAGACCAGCTGGGGGTCTCAGTTACTCTGGAAAGTTTGCTGCTCATGCTACAGGCATGCCGTTCTGCCTTTGGCTTGGTTTCAGCTGTCTACTCCTGTACATGTACACACACATGCACCTTCTCTCCCTCCCTCCCTCCCTCTCTCTCTCTCTTTCTCTACACACACACACACACACACACACACACACGGACCATATGCTCCAGCCTCCCCAGTGACTGGACCCCAGTACAGGAGCATTATCTATTTAAGGCCACTAACTCTGCGGATTAGATCAAGATTCAGCCCCATAATGGCTAGTCTGGCACAGCACCCCGCTTCAATTAAGGCCTACCCTGAAATGTCACCCACACACACACACACGCTCAAGTCAGAATAATGTGATCTCACTCACACCCAGATGTGGTCACACATACAGCGAAAATGGCGCGCGCACTTTTAAAGAAAACACACACACACACACACACACGCTGAATTTAATTATATTTTTACAGGTTTGATTTTTTTTTATTTTTTTTTCTTTCCAAGGCGACATTTACATCATTTGGAAAAATCGACGCCCACGCATATAAGATGACTGTCTGGCAGGGAAGTAAAGCAGACTGCGGGTCGTTATTAGCATTATGAGACATATTAACACCTTTCTTTCTAAATAAGTAATGGTTTAGAGAATATAGAGGTGTCCGTGCTGTTGCTGTAAACTCCAGTCCAAGTCGTGAGCTGGCTAAATCTAAACAGATATTTTCCTCTCCGTTTTTGGCGTATTGTCCGAGTTTTTTTGGCACCCGAAAACCGAGATCTTTAGAAACTGGATCCAGGGAGCGTAAATCTGAAAATGCCGTCATTGCCTTTTAATGTCGATGATGCTCGGTAACGCTCTGAGGCGGTGTGGCGGTAGAGAAAGCCGACAGCTCCTTGCTCCTTGCTATGTGATCTCTCATATTGAATGTCAGCGTGGTTGATCGCATAATGCAGGAACCATATGTGCGAAAGGTGCAAATGAAGAAAAAGCCAGTTTGCGCACACAAACTACAACTATTACAGAATAAGTGGTGAGAGTGGATCCACGTCACGTAGCCTATATCTGGTTCTCTAGAGCTATCAGAGGGTCAGGTCATGCGGAAAACTGGAGAAGAAAAAAATAATGAGGCAAAAGACATTGTCAGAGAACATCACCAACGCAACACAACTGGTACATTTGAAATCTAAAGATAAGACCAGTGTTACTTGAGTCCAACAGGTTAGCATTGGTGCTAACAGACCAGCGTTCGTGTTATTTTCTTTTACAGGCTGAAACAGTGTCACCCATTGATCCCGTGCAGGACTGATTAAGGATGCTAACTTTGAATATTCTAAATTTTGGCCGGTCCTACTATATCTAAATTCATATTTTAAAATAATAAAGGATGTTTTTTCTAAATGCTGTTAGGAAACACGTGTCACCAAAAATCTCAGATGTATTACTAAAATGAGATCTAATAGCAGTTCAGATTTAGGAGCAGGATAGGGGAGTAACAAAATACATGTAACAAGACTGCTTAGTCGGGGTACAAAAAACTGCATTCCAGTAAAGTTACAGAGAAGAAAAAGTAATTAGATTACAGATATATTCTCCCCTTGTTGATATTTCTTTTCTGCCGTCTTTATTTACATGTTTGGCATCGAGGTTATTCAAAAGTAATTGACAGTAATCAAGTTACATTACGAACCACATTTTTCAAGAACTAATCTGTATCTATATCGGGATACATTTTTAGAGTAATCCTTTCTTCTGTGTTAAGGCCGCTTGCTCCTGATGTTGCCGTTAACGTGTACTTGTTAACTACATGTTAAATGACTTTACCACCTATCCTATTCTATTTTTGCATTTCCGCGTTGACAACAACTTCACGAAAACAACTTGATTCACGCCTTTTTCACACATACAAAGCGTTTTCAGTATCGGTCATCTTAGTGTTATCATAGCAATAGACCTCTGACATTCACTGCCAAAGAAGAATCGCGTGCACACACACACACACACACACACACACACACATACATTCATGCTTTAAAGCACACTCTTTTTCAATTATGGTCAGCCAGATTACTTGCTCTGAGCATACTGTCGCACTCGTAAAATGGATCTAAACCCCACTCTCCCCCACACTCGCACAACCGCGCACACCAACCATCCTCCCATAATGATGAAGTTGGGCCATTTGCTATTCTGGGCTCCTGTTTTTATTTGTTTATATCATGGAAGCAGCTCTGCAGAGTACTTAGAGTTGGGAATGTTAGAATAATGAGGCAGGCCTGTAAATAATGAAACAAAGGATGTAGTGCATCAATTAAGAACCATTTACTGCCTTGCATCCATCGCATCTCCGTGTTTGTTGGCGTGTGTGTGTGTGTGTGTGTGTGTTGGGGCTTTCTGCTTGTGTCTGCGCGTGATTTCCGCTGTGTTTTCGTGCGTGGCCTTTTTTGCAAATGCGTTCCCCGCGCACCGCACATGTCCCTCTGAAAACACATTAATCAAATCGGGGAAACATCACGGCCTCCTCTGATATGAAAATGAGCCGCGCGGAACATTGAGGACATTGTCACCGTAATTGCTCTTTGACAGCTGTGCACACACACATGCGCGCGCGTTCACATATAATCTTTAATTGCCTCCAAAATGTTTATGTCAAGATGGCACTGCTAAGATAATGGCTCGGGACTTGCCTGGCCCGCACTAATGGCATCTTCCGTATTTAGCGCTCCACATCAGCAAAGAAATCGGCGAAAAAACCCATCAGATATTTAGCGGCGTGCAAAAAGGCTGCTATTGTTGGCGGCAATATTGTGCTGCTGGATGCCGGCCAATTCATTAAAAAACCTATCGCACCAGAAGGAAATCTAGAGCACAGTGAGCCGTAGCGTCGAGATTTTAATAAATATAGCTAATGTGACATTTTCAATACCCTGCTCCTCTGTTTACATGCTGGAATTTTTTTTTTATTCTTCATGTCGCAGCAGCACCAGATTTGTTTGGCGCCGTGCATCCCGCTCTTCGTTATTTGTTACTTACATTCCAGAGTTCATTAAATCCAGACCTCTTTTTATGATCATCACAAAGGGGATGATAAAAAATTAAACAGCGCTGTTTGTTATTCATGAAGCGGGATATAGTAGAAAATACTTGTGGGTGCTGAACGTCGCCGAAAATAACATCGGGTCCAAGAAGTGCAAACACATCAGACTGACTGCAGGAAAATTGGGTGCAGGGCTTATCGCGTTGTCTAATTAAATTTATTGGATATGGATGCAAAATATATCAGATCAAGAAAAGTATTCTTTTTGATTATTTCATCAGTTATAATTCCAGCCAGAAGATCAGAACGATAAGCGGAAGAGCCCTCTGACAATGACTGCACTGTGTTGTCAACAGTGAGAAACAGACATCTGTTCCACATTGAATTGTGGGTGAGCCGACTGCTACTGATGTGAGGAGAGTGCTTCCATAGCTTTAAAGCTGCAGTGATCAATATTTTTATGTTAACAACAGATCAAATGACTACGTGTAATGTGAAAGTGATCGCTCAGACTGACAAACCTATAGAGACTTGTCGCCCAGCGCTGCTGTTCTCTTCAGTTCCGCTGAGCCTTTTAGCCTCTGTTGGCTCGTTGTTTTGGTTCTCTTGAACTCAGACTACACTTTTATTTCCGGCCACAGAAGCCACCCAGTTGCGGACGGACAAAGCTAAGTACTGGCGAGGCAACACAGCAGAGTGTTCAGTGGCTAAAGAGTTAGATATTTTTTTTAGGAGCTAAAAGAGAAATTAATTTAGACTTACATTCATCAGATGGCCCGAAACCTGTCTGCAAATTAATGCTACAGCAACAACTTTAAAAAAAAAAAAAAAGTGTCAGTGTCAGCCATCTTCCTCTGAAATCACACTCATTTTGAGAAGCCCAAATGTTATCATCAAGAGGACATAATGTAGTACTGCTGTGTTTCAGGTTGCAAGTCCTATAAACTTGCAACCTGAAATTTGGCAAAAGATATCTTGAGTTCCACTGAGCCACATTTGAAGGCAAAATAACATATTTGATAAAAGATTAGCTACTGCGAGCGCTAACACTGGCAGTTAACGACCTCCTAGCTTACACTGACGTTAGATAGTGTGATGCACGGTGTCATAGAAAAGGCGCAGATCAATTCTTTTAAGTATCAACGTATATCTTTGACACATTTATTTAAAGCTGGTAGAAAAACACACCAGATAAACAATTTTCATTCATTTTCATCAAAATCTGAAACTATCCTGAGCCTTTTGCACCTCTTAGAGTGCTACTTGAACGGTGTTTTGTTGTATCTGTAACCACAACCAACAATGATGTCAACGTGTACCGACACACCTTTGAGCAAACCTCTACATCACTGCAGCAGAGAGAGGTCAGCCTACTGTAGGTCAGTAAAAAACACCGTCAGCTGGTTTTAGTGGCTCTACACACCTGTACTAACCTGTTTTGCCTGATTCAGCGTCTTTTTATAGCTTCTTGATGGTCATGTTAGAACTTGATCTTTTATTCTGTGCATCAATTTTGGCCACCTCACATAAAGTAATTGCCCGTATGGTTCCACCCACGTTCAGCCCACAAAGGACTCTAATCAAACCAAAGTGCTGCAAAGTGAAAACACCGGTGCTCGTCTGCGAGGCCTTTAAATTGGTAGTTCAAACCAAATGTTATCAACCGATCTCCCTCGTCCCGTCTGCATTCCTTATTCAGAAAACAGGGCACAACCGCTTTGGGAGCTGACTTGCGGGGGGGGTCGGAGTGTCCATCAGGGAGGAAAACCACCTGAATAATAGCAAACTTCACTCTCTGTCAGCTCGCAGGTACAGCCCGTTCCTCTGTTTGTGCTGTATTTTATGTTTCCCACCCAGCTTGCACACTAGCAAGATTTCCAAGTATTTATTTTTTATTTTTTTATTTTTTTGCAAATCATGAAGTGTCGCATTAGAAAAAAAAAAAAACTGTCTTGAAGGGGGGGAGAAATAAGATTCTATGCCTGATCCAGCCTGTTTTTCTTTCTCCTTTTGTCACTGAGGAGTGTGGGCTTTGAACGGACAGCGAACAGACAAGCAACATGACTGATGAGCTGTTTTGACTGTGATCCCAGATATATTCTCGTAACTGTCTCCAGACAACACGAAGTACAATGCGGCAACGCGAAACATGAAAAGCAATTCTACAGCTCTGCAGTTGTAAACAGCTTCTTGATCCGTTTTTTTTTTCTTTTTTTTTCTCCCCCTGTGTAGTTTGGTTTCGTTTCACCCGACTCAGCCACGTCTTCCTATTAAACAGCCTAACTATGCATCGACTGAAGACTCCTTCCATACGTTTTGTGCGAGATATCTTATACGCTCCAATAAAGTCGATGGAAATGCACTTCATTTGCATTTAGTTAGGAAAGTTAGAAAAGTCCCCTTTAGAAACCTTTCGCAAATGGATGGAAGTGTTGCCTGCCTTCTCTCGCGTACTTGCCAACTCTCTCCACTCTCTTCCAGACTCTCCATCACACACACACACACACACACACAGAGTCCTGATCGAGCGGCTGCAGCAATGATGACCTTGCTATCGTTTACAGCAGCTGCCAGTCCATTGTGTACTGTGGATCAGCTCGGTTACCCTCCCCGCCACCGCCTCCGCCGCCGCCACATGCCGCTCACACACTCGCGAATACGCCGCAAATGGCATCCCAGTTTCAGCCTGCCTCTCCAACCTCTGCCTAATTATCACGGTACGGAAAGCTGTCATAAAAAGCCTATTGTGGCCGCACGGAAGCAAGACTCTTCACAAAACCTCTGAGAGATTGACATTTACTAAGTCGGGAAACTTGCGCCGGGATTTTCTATCACAGTCGCAGGGAGCAGAAAAAGACGGATATAATGCGGGATAGGGGGCTGCGGACTGCGATGCATTCGTCTCCTCCGTATCTGGGTTGCAGAATAACAAGTGAATGATTTATGAACGCGAGCACTTTCCCACAGCGGCTGAGGATTTGAAGTGGAAGCGAAATGACAACAGGCTCAGGCAGATTGTTGTATTTACTCAGCAGGAATTCGGAGTGTAGACTGAAAAGCGGCCCGTCGTAATGACAGGTTTGTTGTTGCCATTTATTTATTCTTAGCGCGGATATTAAAAACCTTGTAATCACGATCAGTTTAGCAAGTACAAAGACTGCGCGGGGATTTGTCTTTGTGACGCTGCGGGAAAAAAAAAAGCTTGGCAGCTTAGTTAGTGTGACGGCACACACCAATAGTCGAGATGCATTTCAATCAGCAGCCCCATATTAAGTGTTCCCTTTGTGGGTCAAATAATTGGGAAGTTGTAGCTAAGAATCAATTTCCAGTCAAACACTAATACTGATACTGCTGTCTTTGACCCCCACAGTACCACTAGAAAGACGAGCAAACAGAGTTGGACTGGAATCACTTTGTTTTAAGCAGAAATGATGTGTCCAATCATCCAAACGTGGCCCGTGGAGTTCCACCAGTCTCAATCTTCTCCTCACACACCTTAATGGCCAGGCATTGGCGTATCTTAAAGACCTAATAGTACCCTATTACCCCACTGGTACGCTGCGCTCCCAGGTAACCCAGAGTCTCCAAAGACTTTAAATGCATAAATATAATGCAATAGGTTTAGAATGCTGGGGGATTTCCCAGGATGCACCGAGCGCCTTTCTCTTTCTCTGTACATATTCATATCTTATTAATGCACGTTACTGATTAGGCTTCTTCCCCAGGGTGTCTCTCTCTGCCCTCGCGGGTTGGTGGACCTGCTACCGTCTTCATCATCATCAGTATTATTATCATCATTATCATTATGCTTTTATTATTATTAATATTCATATCTCAGTTAGTGAAGCTGTTATTACTGTTTTGGCTCCTGTGCCTGCAAAGCCCCGGGATTGTTGTTTGAAGGGGTCAAAAAATGAACCAACGCATCCAACAGAGCGCGAAGGAACGACAGCGTTGCAGAGATACCCGCTAAAGTTTGCTAGCAGTCGGCCCCGGCACATCCTGTCAATACCGCTTAGTCTACATCAAGACGCGATGGTCTGATAGCCGCATAGATTCAACTGGGAGATTTACACCAGGGGCGGGTTTGCTATGTGGTCTCCTAAGTAAACAAAATAAATCACAAAATGTCAAGATCATTTTACACCCATTTCCCTTACTGAACAGAAAAAATACAACCGCACACCATCCGAATTTAAGTTTCTCACTTCAACTGAACTGAGCCCTGTTGCATGCGGTGACTCCCCCCCGTCACCAAAGGTCGCAGAGAGGGCAGACTCCTGTCAGCTTATAGCAGAGACATTATAGAGAGGAGACAAATCACTTCAAGCCTTTTGAATCGGAAAGTCTTCCCCCAAAAGCCGATCGTGGGTTTTATCACCTGTCTGCGAATCGCGTTGTTGCATTGATGGGGGCGCACGGTTGAGTAGTTCATTCGGTGCGGCGCCAGATGAACTCCTATTAAGCATGAGAGAGGAGGATACGACGCCCTCTCTCCAAGAAAGGTGAGGTTATTCTAACATTTGACATTTAACTCGTATTTGCTTAAGTGCTTTGGTGGGAAGAGCCTTTGACGCCGTATCGCAGCACTCTGTAGTGAGACGCTTAAGAAGTTGGTGTTGTTGAAGTTGGTGTATTTGGGGGAAAAGTCACCAGACTCTTTAAGCATGTTTTAATCAGGTTTGACTGGTGAATCTATAGATGCAGTCTGCATGTGCTGATGATCATTGAAAGTGAAGTTCTGGTTTTCTCCCCATTCGTTTGGATAGGCACCTGGTCTTGTTAGCCCCAGATACGTGCCTGGGGGCATTGCCAAGATGGCTGCCCAGTGGCAAGACTTCATAGTCGCACAGCCACACATGTGCTGTATCTCAATTCAGGGTCTGCATCCTTCAGAGGCCGCATTTGAAGGCCAATTTCGTCACAGCGCCACGCAAAGGCTGTCCCGATTCAAAGGCTCCTCCAAATGCAGCACACAAATGCGGCCTTCTTTCACCTCTTTTTGGAGGATGCACCGCTACTATCCTTCGCGGCCTCCCGTATCCCAAGATTCTTTGTGCGCCTGAAAAAGGAGAAAGAAAGAAAGAAAGAAAGAAAGAAAATGGTGACATCGCGTGGCGTAGATCTGGGCCTGGGCAGCAGAAATCGTGACGTAAGGGTAAGAGCGGGAACATCTGGTGACGCAACCAGGAAACACTCCGAAGGCTAGACCGTCCCATTTAACAACGGTTGACGCAGCCCTTGAAGGTCTCTCTGAAGGATTTGCCCTTGAAGACCGCAAAGGCTAGGTCCTTCGAAGGATGCAGACCCTGAATTGAGTCACAGCAATAGTCGCTACAACCAAGGATAGCAACCGCAAAGAGTAAAGTGAGCTGCAGATGGTGGTTATGCTGCCCTCTATGGTTTTTTAGAGCTACCTTTGAATTCAATCTATCACAGATGACACCTTTAATAGCCACATCAAGCCAAAGGTGATCCCAGAATGTAAGAATTTCACATAACAGCTTTTCCTCAGGTCTCTCCATAGAACTTAGGGAACTTTTTTCAGGTCTTTTTCTATTGGCTTGTTTGCTGCTGTTGGTCTATAAATCTTTCAATGGTCTGTCTTTTAACACATAAACCCTCTCAGTCTCTCAGGTCATGTGGTAACACTCCAAGCTAAACATTGTTTTTTTATACTCCACAGTGCTGGAAAAAAAATCCCAGAGGATATATTTCCATTTCTCCGTATTTATCATTTTAACTTTTTGTTAAAAGTTTTTTCTAGTTTATTAATATCTCATGCTGTATTCCAGTGTTACCCACCAACGCTGACAAGAAGCAGAAAAAGTGAGTGCCGGCCACAAAAAATCCAAAGTTTGTCAACAGAAAAACCAAAGAGTTTGTGCTGCCCACACTGTTTGACTGACAGCTGATCTGTGGGTAGTGCAGAGCAGGAACACATCAATAAATAAAAAAAAAAAAGAATGTCAAAGATGAATCCTTTTAGATAAACTGCAAACGCACAGTCCGTGACATATTCTGACCAGCAGACCCGTGTGGGTTTGAAGCATCGCGGCGTCCAGCCTGCGTCCAAACCATCTTTGGATCTGAAGTCCGACTGGCTCGAATTGAAAGAGTATTGACCCCGAGCGGGGCGTGACACGCCGCGGTGCTGTGACCATTATTAATAATGAGCATGACACACGAGGTGCTAGCTCGGACATTTCGACAAACGGGTCCGTGACCCCCAAAAACAATTAGAGGCAATTGTCGTGACCTTTATAAGCGAACCACCCTGGAACCCGGGATTGAAAATAATGAGTGTGGCCGCGGTCATTACCTGCGGTGGAGGCGTGTGAGGCTGTGTGTGCACTGCTGTCAGAGAGCAATCGGACGACAGATACGCTCGATGTGGTGCGCGGCTTCCATGTTTTGCCGCCGAAAAAAAGTTGCATTGACAGCCCACACAGTATTGTTCTGATGTCAGAGCGTAACTTCCTGCAGTATCCTTCAAGCGCATGTGGGCAAATTCGATTCCGGACCGTGTATCTGGTTTTTGCGTTTCCAGATTTCACTGAATTTTAAGTTCTCTCCAACTTGGCTGATGTCAGCAAGACCCCTGGCAGGAGGGAGGCTTTGCAGTCCGAGCAGGCAAACTATGGCGGTGTCTGAAGATTTGGACAAAAACGTTTGAGTCCTACATGTGGGCATCCAAGTCTTCTTTCTTTTCTGGCTCTCGTCTCTCTCTGCCTCTTTTCTGTCATCCCGTTTCAAATTCGATCAGTTGTGACGCGCCAAGCTGCGTGAAAGTTACGAACAGCGTTGCCAGTGCATCAGTTTAAAAGATCAGCGCCTCTCCCTCTCTGTCTGTCTCTGTGTCGCTCACACACACACACACACACACACACACACACACACACACACTCGTTCCCTGTCTCTCTGTGTGTTTACAGTGTGCTTGCCATCCACAGAGCAGGCTAGTAGCGCTTTGTTGTGCCTCTCTGGTCCCCTTCCTCATTTGCCTTTGACAACACTGATAATCCCCCAACAAGATCCCCCATTCATTCCCCCACCTACACACACACACACACACACACACACACACACACATGCACACACACTAACAAACACTTCCAGATGCTCAGAAGCACATTCGCATACACAAAACCCTCCACACACAAATACAATCATGCACAGAGCGACACGCACATACACTAGGTGCCAACCATTGCCATGGCAACTCCAATCAGCAAAGGCTCCCTTTCCCCTATTACAGCGGAGATATGACAGTTTCTCTCTCCTTCTTCCTGCCCTCCTTGCATTACGATATTTTTTTTTCTTCTCTTCCTTCGTTGCCTCTATGTTTTTTTTTTCTTTATTTCTCACCGGCCGCCTCCCTTTTCGTGATTTCAAGCCCCTTCTCATTCACACCCGGTGATACGAATCGTCACCAGAAGTCAAAAAACAATATATATTCATTTTAAAAGGCGCGGGTCAGCGTGATGGCACTTGCCCGAGGAGAGCTGCAGGGTGGCCACTTCGGTTCAAACGTTGGCAAGCGAGAGATTCGTGTTTTTCCTGCCTGGTCCGATCCTAATTCTTCATGTTCGGATCCTACTTTTGCTCTGTATTCAATTTGGATCCCAATTTAATTTATTCCAGTGTTTGAAAACAGATCTATCCAGCATGATGAAGCTACTTATGGAGGCCATGACGGGTGAGAGATGTCGGTGTATTAAATGATTCTGCACTTCACATTGTACATCCAACGCAGATACAGGAAGTCGTGTGCGTAATGACTTATTTTTATGCACCTTGCTTGATGAAATTGGCAAAATTCTTTCTAAATAAGTCCTTGACAAACTTGACCCATATGACTGAGCTGTTTCTGCTCGGAGAGAAGAAGAAGAGGAAGTTGTTTGAAGAAGCTCTCCAATTTTATCTCAAAAGTGGCCAAGGCGACAGCTTTCAGTTTGACTTCTTCTTCCTCTTTTTGTCTAAAATATTTTGGCAGTTGGTTTTGCTCCCGGTTGGCAACTCATACTTATTCTTCTCGTTCTTCTTCTTTTTTTTTTTTGCACCCATGTAACCTATACCACCAATTCCTAAAACAAAGCATGTGTAGCCCAGTTTATTCGCTCCAAACCAATTAATGGAAAAGGTGCCCAATTTCCTATGTTTTCCTTTTCTGACACATTTAAAAAGGGTTGCTACAAATTACCTGATAATTAAATGGGAACACGGCGTGTGTGAAGGTGAGGCTGGTGTACAGGCGCACATCTGGCTGCAGGAGTTGAGAGTTTGCCTTCCATTTGCTTTAATCTGAACCATGATGTTTTCCTGAACTAAGTCTTTCGAGGGGAAGTGGACGCCTTCCGGTCCAGTTGCCTTGCTAAAGTTAAAATGTCCAATTAAAGGCAAACTGTCTTAAAGAGGGTTTGACTCAAGGAAGCAGTTCAGCTGGGGAAGACGTGTCTATTTGCGCGGCTTCCCCATCTCTGCAGGATGCAGCTTTTGCAGTTGAGATATCTCTCAGCCCACTGGCTTGTGAGGTCCCATCGCCTCCAAGCCTGCCTCCCGCGGTGGATTGTTCCCTTTGAAGCGCAGACAGTGGAGAGAAAATACCCAGATTTGTCCAACATTGGGTTTTTCTCTGCTCCGGTTGATGAAGCTCCCTGTTGGACGCCCCAACCTCTCAGGCTAATGGCTCATGAGCTCCCAGTCCTCAGTGGGTCCCGAAATGCAGCGGTGTGATATACTGCATACATCGCTGTGCTCTTGCCTTTTTTTGGAACACAGTGTCTGCCAGTTGTGTCTGATGGGGCTGTGCAGCCAGATGATTGACGGCTTACTCAGTTTATATTGAGTGCTCTTCACTCGTCGGCGGGTGATTCGGGGCGATTTTGACAAGGTTTGACAAAATACAGGAGATGGATTTGCACTCGGGAAATTATACTTAATGGGGAGACAAGGGTGGAGGGAGTGAAGTTTTAGTGTTTACCATACATCAATCAAAATGATTGTCAGCGCTTGTTTTGCAAGTATCAAACTGTTTTCAAGTTACAATACAGATTGAAGTCACTAATGGTAAATCCAGTTAAAAAGTAACATGTTGAATGCACAGTGTGTCATTTCGGCCACGAGTTGCTGCGCGTGCTTGCACTCTGTAAATGTACTTATAACACAAATAAGATCAATCAGACTATTCAAGCACATATATTAGTACATGCACGATATACTTAACGGGTACAAACTAACTTGAAGTTTTTCCACATTAGCACATAAAATTACTCTTCAAATTGTGCTTATCTGCAGTTACTTACAACTAAAATAAATCTCCTTGAAGTTGACTAATCATTAACATACTTGAAGCGTTATGATGATTAGTCGGGCTACAAGTATACTTAAGCATGCTAAGACTGAATGTACTTTTCTGGATGGGTTGTCTTAAGTCACGCCGTATTTTACACATCACAATTTCAAAGTACTGCAGTGAAGGAAAGTTGGCCCCTCACCACAACTGCTTGACTCCCCCCTCCTCACCCCTGATGGCCCCTCCTCCCCCCTCCTCCCCTCCTCCGACTGGCCGTTGAAAAGGACCATTTAGGGTCCATTCACATCAAAGACCCCCCTCAGACACTTAATGGTGCCATTGTTGTTCCCCCTTCAAAAGAAACAGAGGTGAGAGGCGGAGAAGAAGAAAGAAAGGGAAAGGAAGATCATGTTTTTACATAACCGCTCTCAAACTAGCGCTTTCCCTTTTTTCTCTCTCTCTCTTTCTCTCTCTCTCTCTCTCTCTCACACACACACACACACACACACACACACACACTGCAATAAAAAACGCCTTGGCTCCTAATCAATCATATATTTTAAAGCAGTTAAAACGCTCTGTTAATTAGGTGACAGTTACTCTCTTTCCAAATTAAATCAACTTTTTTTTTTTTTTTTTTTTTAAAGAACTTTCTCCACTCCAATGACATTATCTCCTTCAAAGATGGCCGCTGGCTTTAGCAGCTACTGAACCACATCTGACTCTCAACTGGGCTTGTAACCATAAAACCACACACTGTTCACTTACAGATGGTGCGCACACACACACACACACACACACACACACACACACGCATACACTCAGACACACATGAAGCCGGTGAAACCCAGCCAATCCGA
The DNA here is from genome assembly GCF_900880675.1 of Sparus aurata. Taxonomy (NCBI): domain Eukaryota; kingdom Metazoa; phylum Chordata; class Actinopteri; order Spariformes; family Sparidae; genus Sparus; species Sparus aurata. Next base: position 5,207,573 of record NC_044210.1, on the reverse strand, counting down.
CAGCGACGCTTCCAACTCACAACTCTGATGCGGAATTCATCTCGAGAGTATCCAAAGTGAACGCTGACACACATCAGACTCCTCTCACAGGATTTAAAGTGTATACTTAGCAGCTTTTCACTAATGAGAACGTTAATGGGAAACTGTGGGTCTGCGGTGTAGGCGCTTCGCCGCAATTAGACAGGAAGTGTTTATAGGGGGAAATTGATTATTTAAAGATCCTTGTATCAGAAATACTGTTAAATTGTATTCTACAAATGTTTTTATTGTAGTGGTGGTGGTGGTGGTGGTGGTGGTGGTGGTAGGCGTAAATAGCAGTGATACGAATAAAGGCATGTAGAGCATTTAACCTTGACTAACATAAAGTCAAACTCAACTGATAGTATCTCACCAGAAAGCTCATCTTCTTTCAATACATTGGCAATAAAGATCAGCGAACTGAATATTAGGTCAGCCAATCAGTGAACGCTGCCCGAGGAGACTCAATAATTTACTAATTAATTGATAATTCATTAAGAAATAAATACTATTATTTCACGAGACTTTTGACCTCAGGGTGGATTCCCATTATGTCAGTTTTGCACCACAGGAGCTTTATTTTAACGTCTCCCCAGATTTAGCCCAGATCAGAGTTCATTATTGGCATGAGACACATCAACATGAACATATGACATACCAAAGTAGAACGCTTAAAAGTATAGAATGTTGGAACATTTAACACAGAGAAAGCTACAAAGAAACAGCAAGCCAGCGCGGCTCCTCTCTCCACTTCTGTCCTAAATTTCTTTTTCTGTCGATATTTCCAAAGAACTTGTTTTCACAGTGTGATGAATTCCGACTGGGTCATGGTTTCTGTGTCGTTGTATACATTGTTTTCATACAGCCATGATTTGTGTTTGAGTGTTAGCATCATTTGCTTTTTAGGTGATCTGCAAAATGACTCTAAGGAGTTTTGTGACGGTCGACTGTAGACAAAGCAGAGCTTCCGGGAGTGAAACTGCACACCAAAGAGTGCTTAAAGGTGCCCTAGGGTGACATCCCTGTTTACATGCAGAGGTGGGTACACATCAAGTCAGATTCAAGTATATTATTACATCTGTGTAGGTTTACATCAAAACAATATTGCTCGATCGAACCTTAGAAAACCATTTTTGAGCATTTACCAAGTGTAAACCCACCATGACATCACACACTGTTGAAGCCTTGAGTTGAGCAAAACGGCCGTGCACATCTTGGTTTCATGGAGCCACATGTAACCATATTTGGACGACAGTCTGAAGCTGAGGATAAGCATTGCTATGCCTCTGTCTTATGTGGATCTGACTAAGAAACCTGTGGCGACGACTTGTCAATCACAAGGTATCAACGCCCTGAAGCCTATCCTGCTTTATTGTCTATTCTATTATAAATGGGAGGGAGCATAATTGAAGAAATTAACATCATGCTGTATTGAAGACAACTCGAAACAAGAGTTTAAGACCACAAACCCTTTTGGAAGCTGCTTATTGAGGCAATGAATCAAGTGAGAAGAAGGGTCATTTTTTCATAAGCTCACATACAAACGGACTACTTTTTGCAACCAGTGGAGACGCTCCATACTGTGCCAGGCACTCCTGCATTGGCTTCATCTGTCAGCCCCAGAAGCCCCGGCCATATTTAATACAGCCACTGTTGTTTATTAATCAATCTTGTGTCTTTCGGAGTAGAACAGCATTTAATAAAGTTAATAATGCAGAGCAAACACCGTTAGACCTTGAAATGTAGGAACAACTTACAAAGCATGCCTGAATAATTAAATTAATGAGTATCGCCATGGAGCCGCGGAGGAATGTCCATCATTAGGTATAATGATCAGTCAGATTAGATTTGTACAACTGTGCTGATTGTACTGATAGGGAGCTCTCCCTTATACATATAACAATAATAACATCACACACACTCTCCTTATTTAGATGGGATTTATACGTCGTTAAAAGGAATAATGACAGGTTAGAAAGTTGAGCTCTCTTAATTATATTTCATAATTAAAGCCTGTGCAGACATTGTAATACTGAGGCAGACAAGGATTCTGCTAATCTGGTTACAAAAGAACGTCACTTCTAAAGCTTTTCTTCTTTCTTAACAAAGCCCCACTTTAGAAATACAAGTCAGACACTTTCTTTTTGACACTTTCCTCAAATTCAAGCACATTCTAAAGGATTAATGGTGTTAAATCAGGAGTTATAAAGAGGGTTTGGGTTTTTGTTTTTTTTTAAATATACATTCATATGCACCCATACTTCTGTAAGGTATTTATTTAATTGAAATGTAGGGTCACCGGGCCATTGCTGTAAGGTTTTTTTTTTTTCTTCCTTGCGAAAATGTTTCCCTAAAAACCAAAAACGGCTCCAGTAAATGTCTATTTATTAATGTGCCGGGCCTTCAGACAGAAAATTAAAACGCGCCACACCAAGAATCAACTTATCTAGGTCAGAGCCAAACATGAGTCAAGTCTGGTTTGGCAGAGACGGCAGTCACATGTTTCATTCATCATCATGGCGGTAAACCCATGACAGCTTCGCCTCGCTGTAATTGATATGGTATAAAACCATAACCATGTAGCTGCAATGAGCCCATGAGGTCACCGCAATCAGCCAGAAGCACCAGGCCACACTTGGCTGGCAATCACAAACTCAGTCCAGTCTGTTGGTGTCACGTGGTTTTAAGAGATATGATGAAAATGTGTTGTCGAGTTAAACTCCACAGAGTTAGCGTAATGGCATTAATCCTGACGTGGGTGGTGAATTGGGACGATAAAGTTGCCGTCTCTCTATGCCAACTGTAAATTTTTAGTGTTATCATATTATTTTTGTGGACACCAAATCAAATTTTCCCCTGGAGGTGAAACGAGTCTTTTGAGTTTGGGTGTCTGCCATATTTAAACTGCGGTCTAAATCTAACTCAGTGGTGCTGCATGTTGGGTGGAGGTGCTTGGCCCTTATACTGAAATGCTACTAACAGACACATGTGTTCCTGCCCGCACAGACCCAGACTCGTTATTCAATTCTAAAGAACAGCAAACGGTGCAGGTGAGTTACAGACACAGGTGTATCTAACTGAGCAGACAGCTAAACGGGACATTTCCTGTCATTTAACACGTTCTCTCGAAGATTCAGACTCACTTGGGCCCGGGCCGTCGAAAGCCGAAGCAGCTGCAGTGCCGGGGACGACACCTCTCTCTGACCTTGGCTTGAGAGATGTCCACTCACAGGAATTTTGGTTTGGATTTGCAGCAAAGTTTTCGAGGGATCCAAATATTTTAATGGCGTTCATTTGGAAGCAGAAGACCAGATGCTGTCTCCGGCTACGACTGTGAAGGTAAAAGCACAAATTAATTTGACTGGCTTGTTGTTTTTTTGCCAAATAGTCTGTTTGTTGCTGAGACTTAATTAGCCCACTGTGTGCTAATTAGTGACAATGCAGTTTAAACACAGGCATATCAACAGTATCTCTTAGCACCTGGCTGTTGATAGCATAGGGGGAGACTGCAGTAACAAAACATGTAGTTAACAGAGGCTCGCTGATGACATGAAATGTGAATTCATCATTTAAATAAAATACGATAACAAAAACACCTTAAACCTTCGATAACTGATATTTTTTTTTGGCAGTTAAGTGGCAGCAGGAACAAGCTGTGATCACAGCACTGACATCTTATTGGCTTTTAAGGTTGATACAGCGAATGTGTAGGCTAACAGTTGCCTGGTCACATGAAGCCTGATGAGATAATTAGCAATCAGTCCACAAAGAAGTGAAAACAACTGTGGCACAAGTGGCTATAACAGTTATGAGGGAAGCAAAGGAGGACTTCAGGTGACAAAGTATAAGATCGAAAAAGTCCACACGAGGAGGAAGATAGGGTTGGTGGCTGGTACCAACAAGTTCAGGGCCTTCACTCAGGAGACCGTTGTTTGTGTCTGAAATAAACCCCAAATTACCAGTGAGTTATTTTAACTTGTGCAACGAGTTAAACTACACCACTTACGCAATATATTTTTTTCCTAATTATAACCCAAGCCATGATCTTTTCCTAAACCTGAGTAGTTTTTGTATCCCTAACCCCACCCCTAACCTAACAAAGACGTTTTTGCGCCTAAATCTAACAAGTACTTATGTTTGCATTACTTAGCAAGTCATTTTAACCTAACCACATATTTGTTGTACCGAAACCTAACAAGTTATTGTGTTAGCTAAACCTAACTAAGTGGTTTTATGCTTAAACCTGACTAAGTCATTTTGTCAGCTTAACCTAGCCAAATAGTTTTTGTGCCTAAACCTAACTAAAGTCTTTTTTTTTTTTTTTAGCTTAACCTAGTCAATTTGTTTTTATTCCTAATACTAACAAACCTGTAACCATTTCAGAACATTAACAGCATGACAGCTAACATCCTGTCTGATCCGCTTCTGGCTGGTACTCTCCAACAGACATCACACTATTTATATAGGTTTTAGAAAGGGACATACATTTAGTTTTAGGTGTCATTGGCAATCAACCTATTTAGATGTCAGGTATGAGGAGCTAAAGCTTCCTCTTTTTTCTGTTAATCTTTAACCTGAGCTAAGATCCGGATCCCGATGATGAAATTCTTGGGGAAGATCAGGATACAGAAACGGTGCTAGTGCAGCTCAGGCACAAAGAAGTCAGCGCTGTGAGAGATCTTTGTTTGCACGTATTTGTTTTGTGATGTGTAGTGAAGTGAGGCTCATTGATTAAACATGGCATTTGCATAAACTATTCTGGGACCAGTCAAGGAGGAGGAAAATGAGCAGCAGCAGTGCTGAGTGCAAACTTGGAGTCTCTTGAAGACATGTCCAATGTTGCCGCATGTGTAATCATGTGTGTGTCATAGACGTGTGACATGACCTGTTCCCCCCTCTCCAGATAAACGTCTTTGTTGTGTTTGCCTTGTCAGCCATACATCACCATCCATCTTTACTTTGGTCGAGCATGGCTTCACTTGAGGTCAGGGCGTGTTTGATAACACCTCGCTATCTCCTCCTTATCTCGATCTAAATTACAACTAGCGCGGGCCACCTTACCGAGCTGCGGGAGTGCATACCAAACGTACCCGCTGCGTCGCCCTTCTCTCCGCTCCGCTGCAGTGCGAGCCTCAGCCAAAGGTTGATAAACACTGACAGTCGAGGCGAGGTATTTCCATGACTGACGGTTATTGACTCGGCGATATGGTGATTTGTTTCTGCGCTGCGGCACAATTGATTAGCCATAAGGAAACTCAGGAGACGTTATTGGATTACTATTCAGAAAGATTGAGTGTCAGTCTCCATCGGATTCCATATCTCATCCATCTCTCTTTCTCTCTCTGTCTTTCTCTCTTCAGAATATATTAGTCATTTTCAATAATAGCAGGCTGATATGGAGGCGTCTCCTGTCCCCCATTTGATATTCTATATCCATGGCTAAATAATGATGGATCCTTGGGATTGTCTTGTTCACCTCATCGGACTCTTCCTTCTTTCTCCATCTCAGTTGCCGTGCCTGTCTTTCTTCCGGTCTGTCTGTCTGTCCGTCTGTCTGAGATACTTGAGACTTTCATCCTGAAATTAAGGGAGCACACCACTGATTTCACACAGGAAAGTCTTCTTACATTTGTGAGTCACATGGTGTCTTCTGTGGCCTTGGAGGGGGATTTCTGAACCAAGATAATAACGACTGATGATATCATGACAGTGGCTTCGGTTTAAAGCCTGAGTTAAGATCTAGTGTTTTTTTCGACCGTGAGCCCAGACATTGACCCCTTTTGCGATTTTGACCATCCTTGTTCTAGTGTGTGTGACCCAAGTAGCCCCAACTCAAGAAGTGTGATAAACCCCTTTAACCTCTAAAACCTCACTAACCCGTGCAGAGTCAGTGAGGTCTTTCATATAAAGTGAACATCTTAAGATAAAACACAAGACTGAATAATAGTCAGTCTCTTGTATTTTATGGTTTTTCTACAAAAAAAACAAAATACAGCTTAGTATTTCCTATACATTTCAATCTACAGACAACTTTCCCATCGCCCCCGGTGATCACACTAAAGTTTGTTAATGCCCACAACTGTTATTGTGCTTTGTTAAATCTATTTTTTACCCCCAATAATATCAGTACCCCCTGGAATGTATCTAATTAGTGTCTACATTTGCCTCGAAGACATCTGAAAAACTCTGTTCTGAAATGGTAAGTAAGTATTCTAAAGCTAAGAACAATGCACCAAAACAGTGTTTATAATTACCTACGAAAAACCCGCCACAAGCAGGTTAGTTGCCAAGCTTGATTAATCTTCTCCTAACTTTCCTGGAGGAAAAGCCATCTGAAAAGGTCCGGTACTGAAAACCACAGTGCATTCTGGGTGTTTTTTTTTTAAAAAGGAAAAACAATTTTAAGATAACACAGCTCAAAACGTGCTCTGACACATGGACAGGAAGACGATTCAATTCTTAAAAAGATGATAAAACGACCAGATATGTCAGATGGAATGCGTATAAAATGACGCACGTGTCTGATATTCCCATTTGATAGAATGCCGCAGCTATTAAACGATCACCCTTGCGTTACTGGCGTTAACTGAGACGTGACAAGTAAATGCACAGCATGAATGGGATGCGTCTGGCTTTGTGTGTGTCTGGGACTCTGTCTTGCCCCTAGTTGCCACTCCGTCTCATCTCAAGGAGACAAAGATATGGTCCATATTGCATCCGCTGGTGCATATCAAGGTCAATCAGTGGCAAAGGGATGCACAACGAAGCAAGTGCCATTTAAGACTCTGCGTGTCTTTGTGTGTGTGTGTGTGTGTGTATGAGGTGACACGGGGCATTCACTTACACGACTGACACAGATGTTACCTTTGTGGTCAGAAGGCTGTAAGTCAATTAGGTTTGGCTAATGGGGCCGAGTGCTTAGCTGCCTCCGACATGCACACGGACACACGCGCACGCACGATATTGATAAGATTACCATGGTAATGCGAATGCACCAGGGTTAAACCACATTAAGGGAGCCGCCTTTCACAAAGATCGTCGCTTTTTTTTTTTGTTCTAAATTGTCAGCCATCTTATCCTAAGTGCCGTGCTCTGCTGCTCTCTCTGCCTCTTTCTGTTAATGGGACTTCTCTTCTTTTGTGTGCCCTTCGCTGCCTCCTCTCCTCCATCCTCCCGCTCCCTCAGCAGACGCACGGCGAATCTCAAACTTTTTCCTCCCCTCAGCCCATCTGTCTCCCCGTCTCCGCGACTTTTCTCTTCGGAGACACGTACGAAATGTCTCAAACCCCCAGCACTTTATAGAGTCCAACTCCACATTCTCTCTCTTTCCTCCTCTTCCCTTTCCGTGTCAACCTTTTCATCGGTTGTCAAAGCGAAGGGGGAGGAGTAGAAAAGTGGATAAATGAAGGAGGAAATAAAAGAGCAACAGCTTGTCATTTTTTCGAGCAAAAATGTTCAAGATCTGCTTGTTCCGGCTTGTTAAATGTAAGGATTTGCTGCTTTTCTTTGTCATCGTAGTTAATGAAGAGTCTTCTGACTGTTTGGTTGAACAAAAGAAGCAATTTGAAGATGTCACTTTAGGCTGTATTACATTTTTTTTTTTTTTTCTTTTTTTATAAAGCTAAAATGTGTGACAAAATAGCATTAGTGCTGAGTCGCAGTACTGCAGCAATGCTCTGAACTTCAAATTTCTTCTGCAGATGTAAGAACGCATGTTTGTTTGGTGAGGACCCCCAAAAAATGTCATTTTTTTTTAGTGAAAATGCAAGAATTATCATTCACACTACTCATTTCCCAAATCGCCATATTACTTTTTGAACCCTAGACTAATTCGCCACATTAAATGATAGTGAAAACAAACAATGCACATCTTGTAGCCACAACTTGGCCTCCATTGTTGTCCAGAAACTATATAAAACGCGCGACGTGACATGTTCTTTCAGTAAAATGAACACAGCCGCCTCGTTTTATTTTGAATTAATCCCACACGCTGAAAACACACACCACACCACCGAATGTGTATTCATCCGCGGCTGAAAATAGTCCCCAACTGACGCGTTATCTTCTCACGTTTGAAATTGTGGGAATGCAGGCCACGGACAGGGAGGGACAGATCAGATCATTCTCAGGTTGGGCCTAACCCCTATAAGGTTCTATAATCATGGCAGTTTAAGCCTCTGAGGAAGATACTTGCAGAAAGGTAATCCATTTCATCCATGCACAGTATAAATAGGTGAATAATCTATATCAAAATTACCCACAGATGATGTAATATTACAGCATGTCTTTGGTCACAGTTACGCCATGCATGCATAACGTTTAAGCTCCTGACATCACACGATAAAGACGCGATTCTTCTTCTCCTGCTTCACAGATGAAGCTGTGGCGCCCAGACGTGCGGCACTTTTATCTCCCCACCCAGCCAAACTCTCTCTCTCACTCCCTCTCATTACCATGCACTCGTCCTCCAGTGTTTTCTCTCCCCGTTCTCTGTCAGGCGCTGATCTTCCCTTCGGAAGGGCCCGAGCGATAAAAAGGGCCCCGCGCGGTAAACAAGCCGTGGAGAATGGCCTCTCGTCTTTTTTTTTTTATTATTATTATTATTATCATCGCCTCCTAATGCGGCACTCACTCCTGCCATGATGGAGCGGGGTCGGAGAGTACAAACCTCCCCCCCCCCCACCACCACCACATGTCAGGGAGGGGGCTCACTACTGTACACACTCCTATACACACACACGCGCGCACTGAAATATGCAAATTTACATCCGCAAATGCAATCTGAAGTGGATTTCTCTCACTTTTTCTGCCCTCAACAGCAGCTTTTATGTCAAGCATGAAAAAGATTAGCCGTAACATCTGCACGGAAGTTTTTTTTCTTTGTTTTTTTTTTTACGCACTTGTATTTCTATTGTTCAAGGAAAAAGTGCTCAACATGACAGGTATTATACTGCTGTCTGGAAAATAATGTGCTGTAAGCCTCCCCCTTCTCTGCGTCTCTCTCCGGTCTTCTAGACTTAAAAAAAGAGGGGTGGGGGTTTTGGAGGGAACAGGGTGGCGAAGGTCACTTTGATGTGACTATAAAGACGCACAGCAGGCCCGGTGGAAAGAGATGAAAGAGACGGAGCAGAAGTAAAATAGATCCTGGTGGAGGAGCGAAAGGGAGAGAGGAGACGCGTCCTCTCTTCTGCCTCCGCAACATACAGAGGATAATGATGCTGTATCACAAACAAAGGGGTGGCCGGGGAATGGAGCGGGCGTCTCGCAATTAAAGCGAGCAAACAACATTTTATGAACCGCGCCGACAACGGCCACGGGGTAAGACACACAGCAAGCGTGGCCATCTTTGGCGTGAAACGAGCTCACGCGCGGAGCCGGGCTGATAAATTACCATTCATCAAAATGGGGGCATTTGGCAAATCATCCGGTGTGAATTATTTACTGAATGATTTATAAAGTCTGCCTTCTTTTTTTTATCTGCGCTTTGAGATGCTTTGGATATGCCGACAAGCAAATGAGATGTGTCTAGATGGCCGTCACAAGGGGGGCCTGCACGCTGGTCTTAATATCTCAATCACTTTAATGCATAATCTAACATCAAGTGTGTTACATGTACGGCATGTTGCTAAAGGTTCGCCTGCTGGAGCCCTGCTCTCCCCAACACCTTAGCTCGATGCAGTTGCCTGCCCCCGTTAGGCCGAGTCGAGTACTGCAAACGAACCACCCTGCACTGGAACAGGCTCCGAGCAGCAGTCAGTGGGTATGACTCCACACTACAGTCAGTGTTTTGTCATCCCTTTTGAGCGAACGGCTGACAAACTGATCTCAGCAAACCGCAAGATGTCAGATTAAGTGCGTCAGAGCGAACAACAACACCGATGGACAAAAAAAACCCAAAAAAACCTGAAGAGCGAGATCGCCAAAATCTTGTGTTTTTTTTCCGGGCGTCTCCTGAAAATCAAAACACCGCGTTTCTCGCACAGCTCCGCTTTTGAGGTTTCCTTTTTCTGTCTGGGCGCGTGTGCTGTTTCTAACTGCAGCTGAAAGTGTTTTGATGATTGAGCTGTGTTTTTTGGTGGTGAAGGTAAAAGAACAGAAGCTCGCACAGAGAGAGGAGGAGGAGGTGGAAAGGGAAGGAAAGGAGGAGGAGGAGTGGTAAGACGGCAGACAGACACCAGATGTTTCCATACAATCCAACCAAGCAGCCAGCATAGCAGGAAGATTAGTGTATGCCGTACAGTAGGTTGGAGTGTGTGTGTGTGTGTGTGTGTAATTATTGCCCTGGCCAGGGCTTGCCCATAGCCTGGGTGGCCCATCAGGAATTTGACAGTCTAGAAATAGCACCAGATGTGAGAGATCTGTGATTTGTGCCTCCTGGTGCAAAAAGGAGGAGATGCTTCTCACTGGAGGAACTGGTGTGGGAATATTTGAGAATATCTCAGTGTGAAATAGAGTGTGTGTGTGTGTGTGTGTGTGCAGGCAGATGCGATTATAAGATAAAGATCAGATGAAACTTTAATGATCCCAAGGGGGAAATTGGGTCAAAGCAGCAGCGAAGAAAAGGGTGAAGGAAGAAAAAAAAAAAAACCTAACGAACTGAACATTTTCGAGATTAAAGATGCGGATCCCTATTGGCTTTGAAAGAGCTGCCGCCAACCCGTGCCTCAGTGTGTGTGTGTGTGTGTGTGTGTGTGTGTGTGTGTGTGTGTGTGTATAAAACAGTGATCACTGTGTCACTGCGCAGGTGTCATCCCTAAAAAATAGTCAGAAAGCTCTGTCATTGCTCGAGGTGTCACCCCAAGGTGTATCAAAGGGGATCCCTGCTTGACCCTCAGTTCTTGATGTGCTTACAATGCCCAGAACCCCTCCCACACACACACACACACACTGGAGATGCCAATAGGGTCAAGTCGAGGCTATCTCTGGCTTATCTCCCCCCACCGTTAGATCTAAAGCCGCGTCTGTCGGCGACGAAGAGAAGAAAAGCTGAAGGCCTCGACCGGGATCACAAGAAGACTTTCACACAGCTTCCTCCTTGAACCCCACACAACTGGCTGACGGGAGGAGAGGTGCTGAAAGAGTGGAAGAGGTAGAGAGGTGTGTGTTTGTGTGCGACGGAGACGGGGGTGGGGGGAGAGCGAGAGAAAAGAGAGGGAGAGTTATCAGTCATGCTGTCAGTCTCCGGGGCAGGTTGTGATAAGAGAGGCAGTATGGCAGCGGTTGGTATCTATCTCTCCCCTCTTCTGTCTCTCCCTCACACACACACACACACACACACATAAAGGGAGATGGGGGGGAGAGAAAGACCCTGTTGTGTTCCCCTCTGCCGCCCATGAGTGAACACAGCGCAGGTGTGCCAGGGTGAGGAGTTGGACTGTGTGGCAGCCATTTGTCGACTGTATTCCGGGGCAGAGGGGGAATACAGATGGTGGGACCGGGGGGAAAAATACATCAGGAAAAAGAGGGTTCACATATTGCAGCTGCAGGTTAAGTGTTTGATTTCACTGCCGCGGTACTAAAAGTGCCTGTGACACCGAGACATGCAGTGTCCTGTGGCTTTTTTAAGCCGGGGCTCATACTATAGCATGCCATGTGCTTGCAAGGTTTTCATTTCGGGTTTCATGCAGCATATCTCCCCATTACTCTGTGATAAATGTCCACGTTCCTCCTCTCTAGTTCGGCTTTTCTATACATGCATATGTATATACCTTGAAATATATAGATATAGTTGCATTTGATGTTCACAAAACTTTATAATTGCTCAGTAAATGGTTTCTAAAGCATTTCTTTGTTTGTTGACAGAGAAATAACTATTAACTAAAGTTTAATTAGCTTTAATTTTGACCATTTATTAATAATGGTTTTATATATTGTGTATATATATATATATATATTTTATAAATAAGTACCGTACTTGTACCGTACTTGTACTCGTGTACTGCACGATTTTGAGGTAACTGTCCTCTACTTGAGTATTTTTATTTTCTGCTGCTTTCAACTTCCACTCCACCATATTTTGGAGGCAAATGTTCTCCTTATTACTCCGTAGAAAACTTTATTTTGCAGATTGAAGTCGTCATCCAACAAATCCTCATACCTCGAGGCAGAGGAAGTTGATTGCCAGCGATTCCCATAACAACATATCATCGCTCCCGGCTGTTGCACTGTACCGGTGAAAGGTTGCAGATTGTTTTCGGTTTAGGCTAGGAAAACTACTCGGTTAGGTTTAGGGAAACATTGCTGTTTGGGTTCAAATTGCTACGTTACTTTACATTTTTGCTCTTTATAGGACCGCGCCTGACTTCCTCCTTAGTAATGACTACAGCAGTTGGAGGTCGCTACCTGGCGAGACGAATACATTTGAGATGTATTAGCCAGCTTTCATAGTTACATGGTTGCTCTGCTGATGAGGATGGGTTGGCTGCATGAGAGCCTTTTCTTTAATATTGCAGCACATTCTTTAAATTAATTGATTTAATTTTTTTATTTTTTTTGTTTTAAATAAAGCAAAACAAAGAAACACAAATTTTAATTATCAGAAAAATGTACATTGGATCAGATAATCAGCTAGGCCAATCATTTGCTGACTTATGATATACAGTGTATACATACACCTATGATTTACATTTACATGTACTTCTGATACTTAATTACACTTAATATTATAGACTTTTACTCAAATGCAATCTGTATGGGTGACTTTCACTTTTACCAAAGTAATATTTTTACACAATATCTTTGCTTTGAGTCCAGTATGACTCTTGGGTGCTCTCTACAACACTAGGAAGAAGCAAGTGTGTTCTGTACGAGTAGTGATTGGCCACATGGCTGAATGTGCGTCATCTACAGGTTTCTCATATTCGACTGAAACGTAAGAAAAAAACAGTGTCGTCCATATTCTGATTGACGGGCGGTCTCCGGGAAGTGCGGCATAGCATTTAACGCGTTGCCAAAACACAAACGCCAATGCATTTACCAGCCAAGAATCATATACAGGGAGGCTACAGTGTACGTATTCCCCCGTGGGATAAATACAAACACATTCCACCCACGACATTCCCTCTGTATCTCTATCTTTCTCGGGTTCTCTCGTGGGCTGTTGCCCTCCATTAGCCATGCGTTGACCCAATATTTTGGGGGGTTGAGAGCTGATGGCGGGGGCAGAGATGTTGACAAATGGGAGAGGGGAGTATCGGATGACCCCTGGGGACTGGGAGAGGGGGGGGGAGCAGAACTGAAAGTGACCCAGTGTTGCTTGGAGGTTTTTACACTGGCTGGTGTTTTCTCTCTTTATCTCTCTCTATCTCTGCGAGGGGGTCATTCTTGGGGGTTAAGCGTAGATTAGCCCCTTCTCATCAAAGAGTTGAATCAGTGCCGTCTCATTGATAAATACACGAATGCAGCGCAGACTAAAACATGTGGCAACACTTTATAATCAATAAATGGTGATGAAACCTTAACAAATGCTTAAAAATGGTTGTTTAAATTCACCATTTATTAACGCCGGTTCATATAAAGTGTTACCGAACAGTCTTTTCAAGCATTGAAACAACTCCACAATACCGCACGTGGCAAACTGGTTTACGCCAGCGTGGAACACCCCCACCACCACCACCACCACCACCCCCAGAGGCTCAGATTAGCCAATCACAGAGACGTCTGACAGCCGCCGGTTCCCCCGGAGCTAGAGGTGGGCTTAAAAATGACTGACAGGCTGCAAGAAAGCTGCAAGTCGATGGCATCTAGTCAACCTGGGGGTGGGGGGGGGGTGCGGAGCAGCAGGGGATGGCGGTTGACTGAGGTGACAGACAGACACGCAGACAGACAGCCAGGCAGTGACACTCCAGACCTGTCATGCAACCTTCTGTCAAGGGCGTCGGGGTCTTTTGTTGACATTGTTTACAGCTCGCGACTGTCACGATCCAGGGAGAATAAAGGCGAGACGTTGACTCATCTACAAGGCACCGACACTCCCTGCTGTAGGGTTTGAACTCCCCTACAAAAAAAGCATGCTCCTCTACACAACTATACGGGGCAGAAGTTCCTGCAGGAAGGTGAGGTGTATAGTATGTTGCATTGCCCCAAAAAGTCCCCCCCCCAATGTGTCCTGACCTTTAGGAATGCACCTAGCCGTTTCCAAATAAAGATGCCAGCGAGGCTACATACTGTACCTCATTATACAGCCAGGCCTCAGCCAGGCCATTACATTACACGGTAATACAAGCCATAGGCAGGGCACATGGGCTGGACGCTGCGGAGGCCTTTCTCAGCAGATTATTTTGGGCTCGCTACTGTGTCATTATACGGCCTCCCGCTCTGTATTTAGGCCTGTTGATTGTAGGGCTGAGATTGGGCAGGGCTGAGGTGGGCTCTCCCCCTCGATTGAGTTGAGGGCTCTGACACCGGCTCAGCGCCGTTTCATGTGTCTTGTGGGCGAAGGAGCGGCCTCGTGCCCCCCGTCCAGGGTGCATCCACACCTAACCCCCCCCCGAGTCACAGGCACCCCTCCCTTGTCTCACTCTCCCTGAGATTTTTTTTTTTCTTTTTTAATTCCTCATCTCTCCTCTCTTTTGCTCCCTTTGCAAACAGCCCCAGGAGAAGTTCTGCTCCCTTGCTTTACCATTACAATAAGTCTTATCTGGGTCTTATCTGTGGAGGAGTTCATATCTGTAGTATCTTCTGAGAGGGGGGGATGCGCCTATGTGTGTTTGTGTGAGAGAGAGAGAGAGTAAGAGTGTGAGAGAGAGAGAGAAAGGAGAGAAAAGGGGGAGAAAAGCAGGAGCGCGTGCACGTGCTCTCTCTCTCTCTCCCCACAATCAGCGAGCGACGGGAGGGGGGCGGAGCCGAGGCGCCGTGACTGTAACGCGATAGCTGCTCGGCTCAAAAAGCGCGATCACTCACACACATGCTCCACACACACCTCCCAGACGCGCACACAGGGACACACGCCGGTGTCGGAGCGCAGCGCAGGCAGTACGGAGCCGCGACCAGAGAGAAGAAGGAGAGACAGAGAGACGCACACATACGCACGCAGGCAGGAGAGAGTAGCGGTGCCGCGCGGAGGTGGCATGGTGTTTTCTGGGAACACTTTTTTCCGAGTCCTCACATATCTGTGACTTTGCATCTCAAAGCAGCTTGTGACACTCGGACCGAGGCTGCCGTGGACTTCAGCGCGCCGCTGCCGAGCCCTCTTCCAGCAGAAAGCGACCCCTTCTTGCGCGCAAAATACGCGGGGGACGCAGAGAGGGAGAGATACGAGGGAGGACCGGGAGCCTCTCAGCCGGAACCTGACGCACCCTGGAGCCGCTGTCCAGACAACTCCGGAGCGCAGATACCGCCAGAAGCCTCCCAGCTGCGGAGCGCACGCAGTAGTATCGATCAAGGAGTTTTGTTTCTTCTACTCGGTTTTCTTTCTTTTTTTTTTTTTTTTGGATGAAGCACCGCAGATGAACAGACTTAAAAAAAAAGGCTGAAGGGCTGCGCAAAACATACCGTCCCCGAATTTCTCCACTGACATGTAGCTGGCATAGTTTTCCTCCACCAATGGTTTAACAAACGCCGCGGGATTATTACTGAACTGGTCCAGGTTTTGACTGCTGCCAGCGGTTTTACTGGTCCGAAGGCGGCGAGGATTTTTTATTTTTATGTTTTTGGTTTTGTTTGGAGGAGCGGCAACACAAATATATATATTTACGAGGTGGAAAAACATCAGAAACTTCAAGCTCTCCTCGAGTTTCTGAGTCATCCAAGATGGATTTTGTGTCACCGCTGATTGGATTTTTAATGGCAATGTGTCATCTGGCGTCGAGAGTCAGGGGAGAGGACGGTGAGTTTTTAGTTACTTGTTTGATTTTGACGCACGCGTGGTCTCTCGCCTCAACCAAAAACACGGCAAATTGGAGGGGGGGGGGGGAATGATACTCAAAACCACAGAAGCACGAGTGTGGTTTAAACGTCACATTTAGTTCAAGCTGCTATGCATGACAGTCACATTTTTAAATCGTTTTTTTTGGAAAGCTCTGCGTATTATTTCAGCAAACATCAGCGTCTGGCACATAAAGCTGTTGTTTGATTAGCAAATCCATGTGTCCCATTGATCATTTCCTCACAGATAGATAGATAGATAGATAGATAGATAGATAGATGACCTAATGTTGTGTTTCATCCTGACTTTTTTTTTTAATTGAGTCACTGACTAATTCATCCCTGTGCCAAGCCGGCTGTTACACATATACAAGCTGAAGAATTTGGATGCTCTCATCAAATATTGATCAGCTCGGAAACAGTTATCTGTCCCAGCTAGACCGGGAGCAGGAGAGAAACCTTGCCGTCAGCTCACTGGACTGTGAACGAGCTCATTATATGCATGAAGCTTTTTTTTTCTGAAAAGATTCACACACATTGTTTACCTCCGAGTTGCCTGTTGTTTTCCTTTCATTGAATTATTCATCAAGGGGAGATAAACAAACCCAAGCGCCTAATTAAAATGCTATTTCACATCAGAGCTGAGAACGGCTTTTTTTTCTCTCTTCATAGGCGTAGGCTTTGGCTGCAACCCGCTATTTTTACAAATCCGCCGGTGTCCGCGAACCCGTGCGTAAAAGCGACGCAGCCGTCGTCGGGTTCGACTAACACGACTGTAATCATTACCATTATAATCATTATCTTCATCAGCCGCCACGAGTCTCCATCATTATCTCCTCCCCGTGCTCCTCGGGGTTGGCTGTGCAGCGCTGCTGCTGGTGGTGGTGGTGGTGGTGTTGGTGGCTGAGCGCCGGCAGCTCCAGGCGGCGGCGCACCGTCACCTCCTGCACTCTCAGCAATCAAATATCAATAAACTGGGGAGATTATAGTGCGGGGTAGGCACGCTGAATAGCAGCCCCCGCAGCTGGTGGAGCTCCGTAGCCTTGCTTCAAGGCACTTACGCAGGGCTGATACTCGCTGTAAAGTGCGGAGACGGCGCTGTGACAAATGGGTGCGTAACAGCGCCACATTTGTTCGGAAGCCTCGTTAAATGTGGATTTAGCATCGGGGGAGCAGCGGGTATCCATCTGCCGACTTGCATAGTGATTATGAAATGATAATAATAATATTAACAAACGAACTCGTCGGTAGTTGTCGTGCCATTGCGTCACGAGAATTGCGCATGTGGACGCGTCTGGAGAGGGTCGCGTGTAGGGGGCTCACCCTACGGAGAAGTGACGCCGCTCGGCGGGGATGACACATGACCTCTCGCGCTCTCACCTGCGCCAGCGTGGCTGTCCTCGTGTATTCCATGTGAGTGTGCGTTTTTTTGCCAGGTGGGATTTTTGCGCAAGTGGCTAAAAATGACTGTAATATTTCTGATTTATCTGCATGCTGCGTGTCTGTTGCACTCTATAATGCCTTGTGTGCGGTTGCCAGAGGTAGGCTCACGATCCCACGGTGACCGCTGCGCCTTTACAACACCACCCACCGGTCCGCCTCATAAGGGCAGTTGAGCTCTCACTTCATATGTGCTCTTCCTCTTGTTTAGGCTTCTTGTTTTAAATAGGACAGTCATCCCAGCCATCCCTCTGTGTTCCTGTGTGTGCGTGCGTGTGCGTGTGTGTGTGTGTTTTACTGGCTGCCTGTGTACCCGTTGATCAGAGACAGATGTGGGCCTCTTGGCAGCCACCAGGCCGAGCAAGATCCCCCTCCTCTCTCTCTCTCTCTCTCTCTTTCCCCTGCCAAGACACTGCACCGCATGTCCCTGCCTCCATGCTCCCCCTCAAGAGCCACATTACACACAGATGCCAGAGGAAAGAGAGGCTGAAAGGGGACCAGAGCGGAGACAGAGCAGGGGAGGTTCGGAGAGAGAGATGTGAGGGGACAGCAGGGGGAGAATAGAAGGTAGATGCCAAGCCAAGGCGGAGAAAAAGGGAGCGAGCGAGGAACAGACAGGAACAAGGAAGAGTTGGAGGATAGACTGACAGAGGAGGAGGAGGAGGAGGAGGAGGAGGAGGAGGAGGAGGAGGTGGAGGAGGAGGGGAGGAGCGCTGTGCATCAGAGTGTGAGAGGGAAAGGGCAACATCAAAGCGTGCCGGGGTCACAGAGTTAAAATGGCACTGGACTTTAGAGGGGAGCAGATCGCATTAAGGGGTTTATGAAGTTACACCATCGTCCGGGGGTGTGACGCAGCCAAAGTGGGGTAGAGGCACAGCCGGGGCTCCACAGAGAGGCGAAGTGTGTCTGCCATAAAAGACACCGACAACCCTGTTACAAAACGAGGCTCCCGTGAAAGTTAAGCACATCAGAGTCACTTTTAAAAGGTTTCCAAAGAGCTCCCGCTCTCGAGTCGAGGCCTGCTGTTCTCTGAAACTATTCCATTTTGGGGTTTTTTTTTTTAACATCTCGCGGCCCGTTTTGCTGCAATCTCTCTATCCAAAAGGGGAAACTTCCACTCCACTTGTACTGTAATCACAACAGTTTGACTCGCTGACATGTACATCAATTACTCCCTTCCCACAAGCATTAATATTCAGGCCATTAAGCGGGCTCATTTGCATGTTTATTGAGTGGGCGGCTGTGCATCCTCTCCACCTATGGTATCGACTTCTCCCAGAGTTGGATTTCCGCTCATTTAATCATTTCTTTTTCCAAATGTTAGCTCCTGGGTGAGCGGACTTTCTCATTTTTATTCTCTTTTCTCTTTGTCGGCCTTCTTTTTTTTTTGCCCTTCTCTATTTGTTTTTTTCCTCTCCTCCTCCTTCCCTCCTTTGCAGCCCGCGCTTCAATTCTTTGCATTTCTCCATGTTTTAATCTGCCCCAGCCTCAGAGGTATCAGCTGCGAAAACAAGGTCACCCATTAGCATTCATAGCCAAAGACAAACCGAGCGGCCCCGTTCAATACCAGTCAGGTATGAGAGTCGCAGGCTCCCCAGCATAAGCCCGGGTACAGCCCCACCGCACTTGGGGGTGAAATTAAAAACAAGACCCCCATAAATAAAACAGAGCTGGGTCTTTCACTCTGCCGCATTAGCCGCACAGGGGGGTCTTAACTGGCGCTCGGGGACGGGTTTAGGTGGGAGCTGGCGGGGGGTTAGCATTGTCAAGAGGCAACGCGTTTTAAATTTATTGTAATTCACAAGCAGGGTTAAAGAGGAGAGGGTGCGCGAGGGGAAGAGTTATGGGTGTGAATCGAAAGAAAAAGCTGCTTTTGTGAGAGCCGCAACTCTTCCAGAAAAGGGTTTTTTTTAAGCAGTCGGTTCCACTGAAAGGTAACATACTGTTAGGTGGGGGTGGGGGGGGGGGGAAGCGTAGAAGGTGGCGACAAATCACCAAAGACTCGTGCAGCGGAGCTCGATTCCTCACAGCTCCCTCTTTGCCGATGCAGGCCCGGCTGTTTTTTCCACTCTGCAGGCAGGGGGATCCTTTGTGAAAAGTGCTCCGCGGTGCAGGTTTGACGCCACCGCACGGAGACAAAAGAGTGCAACCAGGGGAGAAGGAGACTTGACACTGTAGTCAGGTAGTGTTTTGGGATTAGGGCCCGCGCCATCAGACTCCCCGAAGCCACCAGCAACCATCTGTTTACCTGATTGATCCATTGAACCATTGATCACGACGGCCAGCAGTGTGCATTTAGCTGATTAGCATGGGGCACTTATCCTGTTAGGGAGGGAGGGGTGGAGAGAGAGAAAGAAAAGGAGGCTGGGAGAGAGGAAAAGAGGATTTGGGGATATTATCTGCCTTTGGTGCAGCTTTTGTTACTTCTTAAAAAGAAAAAAAAAATCCCCCCTTAAACACATTAGACAGTGTTAAACAAGAGGCTTTTGTCCGTGTGCGTTGCATTTCCAGGCTGATTGTTGTATGCTGGTATGCTGAACCTGTCTTAAACATCAGTTCCTGAGTTTTATTTTTAATGTTATCTACCATTGTGCAGCAATTGTTGAAGATCACATATAGGAAATCCTTCAGAGAAATTCACCTCTTGAATTCCTCACTCATTAGCTTTGTAATTTTACGTTTTGTTTATTCTCCTGGTCAGAAAATTACAATCAAATTATAAGTTGAGCGAGGTGGATAGAGAGCGTACAACCATAACTGTGCAAAAGAAACACTTTGGCTTGATGGATCACGATCGGGCGGCCAGATGAACTGACTAACAACAGATTCAAAAGGCCAAACATCTGCCCCCAGTGTGTTGCAACATTTGCGTATGTGTATGGTTAGCATGATGTCAACACTTCTTTTGTTTTTACATATCGCAGATATCATCAATACCAGTGCATCCTGACAAACCCTGCACGTGTGTAGCATAAACCAGTTACACCCACCACAGCGTTTATAGTCTGACATTTTTGCAATGCCTGTCCAAACTATAACACAATGAAGCGCTAGATAGTTAATGAATACATGACAGATCCCTTTTTTTTGTCTCGGTTCCTGCTTCAGATCTTGATTTTAGCTGTTAAGAGTGGGTTTCCCATTCATTTTAAATTCTCTCGCTCACACTCACAGCTCCTAAAGCTGCTCCTGCCACTGCTACTATCATTGTACCTCTGCATAAAGGTCTTAAAGCACGGGGGGGGGGGGGCGACGAAAAGAGTGAGTCTCTTTTCTTCACCCCTCTCCTCCTCCTCCCCCCCTCCTCCTCCTCACCCTCTCCCTCTCCTTGGGTCCAGTCTAGTGTGGAATGGGTGAGATTAAAAGCAGTCGGAGAGACAACCCCTCTGCTCTTGACTGAATGGATGAGTGCTGCCCACTCTCCCCTCTCATTCCCTCACTCTGGGCGATAGCACTTTTTAATTAAGGTGGGGGGGCGGGCGAGGGAGGATGGGGGAGAGAGACACTAGGAATGATGGAGGGATTTATCAGCGCCTCTCCTCACACTCGCAGCTTATCCCAGAGCGTGACGCCATACTTGCCCCGATAAGGCGGCTAATAGAAATGAGAGAGCGCGGGCGCGCACGCAAACGCGCACACGCATTACAGAACGTGAGCGGAGACATGCAGACATATGCACATTTTCCCAGATAATGAAGATAAAGGCACTCACACAGCAGGGGTGCAGCGACGTCTGTGGGGTTTGACTTGATCTGGAGCAACTGAGAGAGTGCGCACACACACACACACACACACACACACACAGAGTGATTTTACTTATCATTTATTTCACTGACACAATCTATGCCTAAAAAAAAAAGGTATGGCTGGATGTACTGCACATGCAAATATACATTTATAGTATTTCTGCTGCATTTCAATTGGGATAAAAATGAAAACACACTTCTGCAAACACACATGTAACATAGATTTTGTTCCTGCACTGAGACAAATGTGCCACTTGTGTGTCTGTCTGTGTGTGTGTGTGTGTGTGTGTGTGTGTGTGTGTGGGTGGGTGGGTGCACAAGTGTGTAGACAGATTGGCTCCTCTAGTAGGAGAGACAGTGTAATTCATGAAGCTCGCTGGCAGCTACTGAGTGCTTCCCCCTGTGTTACTCATCCAACAAGTTCTGCTCTCACCAAAACATGACAGTCGAACACACACACACACACACACACACGCACACATACACACACACACACACACACCAGCTCAAATACGCGTATTGTGTGCTTACTAATTGTTATGACGTTTAACCAATTAGGAAAAAAGAAAATACACACATCTTTCATTGGAATCTTCTAATCTTTTTCCTGCCGCCCCCACCCTTCATTCTTTACTTTTTTCAGCAAACGCTCGCCAGCACACACACACGCACTCAAACACACACATCCAAATATAAATGTTTTGTGCAAACTGATTTATCGATCGGTCATCAGAATCTTCTCACAGCGATTCATTCAGCATAGATACATTGCTGCTGCTGTTGCAAACACACACTAACCCTGTGTGGCAGCGTGTGTGTGTGTGTGCATGCGTGTGTGTGTGTGTGTGAGCGCTGACTGGCAGAGGTTTCCCAGCGGGGTCAGTGTCTACAGGGAGCCGCTGGATAGCAGGCATGTCTTAATGAGGCTCGTCAGGCTCTCAGCGCAGCACACACACACACACACACACACACACACACACACACACAGTCCCCTTAACTCCATCTCTTCTCCACTGCATCGCTCTTCCTCACCCCTCTGCATTTCTCCCTCATCACCTTTTGCCACCTCCTCCTCCCTGTCAGTCTTCCCCTCTCGTCCCCGCTATCGTACATCAACCGCACGCACCCCCTTCACCCCCCCCCCCCCTCCTCCCCTTCTGATCAATCTTCTCCCCTTCTTCCTCAATCCATCTTTTATCCATCGCCTCGCCGTCTCTCCCTCTGTTCTCCTCTCCCTCCTTGCTTTCATCCTCCCTTCCCTTCCTCTCCTCCTTCCCACTGTAATCCCCCCTCCCTTTCCCTTTCCCTTTCCCGCTCCCTCTCTCCCCTCTCCTCTTCATCCTCCTTGGGGGCCACTGAATGGGCAGCTCAGGGAAAAAGTGTCGAGGCTGCAGGATTCTCCCCAAACGGCTTAATCTTCCGGGGCTCTGCGTGCTGATAGCCTCCTGCACACCGTTCCCTCCATAGGCTCCCCAACAATGACTGTCTGTCTGCACAGGCGCAGCAGATAAAGAGATGTCTGTGTGTCTGTGTGCGTGTATGCCTGTGTGTGTGTGGCTTTCTGTCTGTCACTCTTTGCCATCCCAGCTATCTTTTTTGAAATTTTTCAGTTAGCTATTTTCTCCCCACTTCTGTCGGCCCCCGGTGATTGACAGGCCCTCTGTTTGTGTTTGGATGTGTGCGTGCATGCGTGGGTGGCCCGTTTGAACACGAAGCAGCGGTTGTGTGTGTGTGTGTGTGTGTGTGTGTGTGCACGGATGCGTGGGAGTGTGTTTAAGCATGCACCCCGGTACGTGCCGTCATGTATGCACGTGTAGCCAACCTTGTGTGTGAGTGTGTGTGTGTGTGTGTGCGCGCGCGTGTGCGTTGTGCGTTTTCCGTGCAACAGCCCGTACATGTTTCTGTGCGTGTGGGCGGCTGGTGTCGTGCACTCACATGAAATCACCGGCAGCTGTGTGTGCCTGCTGCGCGAGCGTGGGCATCGCTCCTCTCCAGTAACAAAGTAAGGAAGCCATCGCAGCTCTATCAAATGTCAGAGAATCTTAAGTGTGCCTTTTAAGCACAATAGGCGGTGGAAATGTCATCACTTGAAGGGTCTATTACACTTCAAGCCTTTGGTGCTGCTCTTTTTCTTTTTCTTTTTTTTTTCTTTTTTTTTCCCTTTCCGCTTTCTTTATTGATGCTTTCACAGAAATTTGCCGGAAAAATACAGGCAGGAATATCAACCCATTTATGTCAAGAATAGATTCAGCTCAGGCGGTTGAGTGATTAAGCGCACCATTTGGTGGTGCATAGCTAATGGCAGTGTACCATCATCTTTAGTGTGGCCTGATGTAGCAGTTTTCCCTCCTACGTGTGATGTTTTCCTTATACGGCCGACATATACTGGCTACAATATTAAGAAAAACATTTGTCCCTCCTTGGGTTCAATATCGCCGAGTTCATTACATTTAGAGATCCCCCTGGTGCGTCAGCAGCCACATATACACAAACACGGAGAAACATATATACAGAGGTAGGTAGCTAAACCAGCCGCCACTGTTGTCATGGAGAACATGTTTCGCTCTTTCCCTCCGTGAAGAATAATAATGCCTCCAAATCTATTGCGATGCAAAAGTAATAAAGGAGCCGTTGTGCACAGTGCAGCGAGTGTGTATGTGTGTGTGCGTGATCTCCCATCGGGTGTGTGTGCATGCAGAATACCCATATGCATGTTCCTTTTGTACGCGCATGTGAGTTTATGTGTTCAGCGTGTTTATGGGAGATAACGCGACGCGCGAGGGCCGCCTTAGCTGTCGGGGCGTGAGCAGAGAATAGGGCCTTTGTCGCCGCGTTAGCTTCTCATTACAGAGTCGGGGTGACCCCCAGAACCCCGCTAGACAGGCCGTCTGCGTGTCACTTCCTGTCTAAGCCTGCTGAGCGATGCCATTGGCAGGCTATTGTTCCTGGGAGAGCGTGATAGGATCAGGGAATGTGTCCTAATGTTTGCAGATTGGCTTGCTGGAGCAACAATTACACTTGGAGAACGCTCCCCACGGGGAACCAGAGAGATAAGAGCCTGGGTGTGGAAGAGGGTGAAAAAGGCTCTGTGTGTTTCCCTGTGTTCATATGTGTGTGTGTGTGTGTATGTGTGTGTGCCAAATGCAGAAGTGATGATCTTTTATTGTTTTAATAGCTTGCCCATGTGGTCCCACTCGCATTGAGAATCCACAATGGAGAAGTTTTTCCAATTTCCTCCTAACTGACGGCCTAAATTGCTTTCTTTGTTTTACTGTTCATTTGTTGCTCATCACATCTTCATACAGAGACAACAAGGTAAATGAAGGAGCGTCCTCTGAGTCATTCTTCTAGGAAGCGTGCCATTTACTGGGGATTTATGTGGCCTGACGGCAACCTTCCAACCAAATGACAGATGTAGAAATGCAGCCATGTTTACAATATTTTGTCTAATTTCCGATCAATAACCATTACCTCCTGCTTTGCCTCACCCTTCTGTCTCCTCCCCTCTGTCTCTATCACAGCGGCAGAATGTGGAGGCGTCTTGGATGCCAGCGAGGCCGGTTACATCACCTCCCCCGGTTATCCTCTGGAGTACCCGCCTCACCAGAACTGCCACTGGATCATCACGGCACCGGAGCCCTCGCAGCGCATCGTCCTCAACTTCAACCCGCACTTTGAGATCGAGAGGCTGGACTGCAAGTAAGACAGGGGAGGGGGCGAAACGGGAGAATGGCAGCTTTTTTGGAAAAGGCGGAGTCACGTCCTAATAGTCTATAAATCACTCTGTTCCGTCAGGGTAAAATTGCTTTGACCAGTAAAGCTTCATTGCGTATTATTATTCTGGCTGAGTGATGATTTGTGTTGACGTTTTCATTAGCATGCTGCAAAAGCATTTGTATCTCAAATAAGTAATTTCCTGTTCAAGCACACTGATTTTTTACATACTATTATAATTCACTGCTGGTGGTTTGGCCTGATCCCAAGTTGCTGAAACATTTTTCCGCATTTTGACCACAACAGGTCAATCGCAAAGGAAATTTTAATTGTAGATACAAGCTTTAACTGCGAAAACGCAGACCATTAAGTGGACTGTGGTTTTTCATCTTGTGAAATAATTATTTACCGAGAGAACTGCGAGCACATAGGCTCCATTCAGCGCCGTCCTTTTTTTCTCGCATTCACACCATTACACACATTATATCCCGGATGCTGCCCAGTGCAACCACAGACTTTCAGTATCAGCCTTTTTATAAGGCTTCTCTGGAGCAATTACTGGGTTGAGTTGGTTGCTCAAGGGCACGTACGCTGCACGCAACCTCAGCAGTTCAGAGGGTGGGAAATGTCACTCATTTTGTTTTCCGCGTCCCAAGTTTTGGGTCTCGCTCGCACGATGGTGGATACAGACGGAGCAGGTCACAGTGAAGACAGAATGGAAAAAATGATTCAAACGGCTCCATAATGAATACATGTGTTTCTTCAACTGCTTAAACTGATGATGCAGGTCAACAGAGCTGAAAGATGTTTTGGTTTTGTTCAGCTTGGAACGAGATGATCAAAGTTTCTTACATGATGAAGGACAACACACTGCGAGTGTATGTGCTGCTTGTTTGTATGTTGTTGTTTTTTATTAGTTCTACTATGGAGGCAGTTTTGTGTGCACAACATTTGAATTCAAGACAATGTATACCAATGGGGAAAATAAAGTATGTCCTATCCTAGCTTATCCTATCATACCCTATCCTATCCTATCCTAGCCTATCTTATCCTATTGTACCCTATCCTATCCTATCCTATCGTACCCCATTCTATCCTCTCCTATCCTATTCTATCCTATGCATTGTACCCTATCCTATCCTATCCTATCCCATCGTTCCCTATCCTATCCTATCCTATCCTATCCTATCCTATCGTACCCTATCCTATCCTATCCTATCCTATCCTATCGTTCCCTATCCTATCCTATCCTATCCTATCCTATCGTACCCTATCCTATCCTATCCTATCCTATCCTATCGTTCCCTATCCTATCCTATCCTATCCTATCCTATCGTACCCTATCCTATCGCGTCGTATCATCCATTTATTTCTTAACCACAATCAGCAAGTTTGGATACATTTTGAGAATCATTCCTGTGTATGCGTCTGGGTCCAACAACCTAGCTGACATTATCAGGACTGTCCAGCTGTAATCCCCCTCCATCTGATAATCAAATGCCAAGCAGCATTTGAAAATCTGTATGTGTGTGTTTGGACAGGGGTGCTAAGATAGTGTGTGGGAAAGGCCAAACAGATTGGATGAACAAAAAAAGAATCATGATGTAGTTTGAAGTCTGTGGGGGGGAAATGGAGAGAGGGAGAGATAAACAGGGAATGGAAGGAGAAAAATAAGAAGAGAATGAGGCCCAGCTGTTTGTGTGGATATGACTGCCTATGGTCAGTTTCCTTTCTCAGAGACTTGAATAATCCAAATCATATGGTCTTCTATTGTCTTTGACCTCAGAGGAAGGAGAAAGAAGTCACGGTTTCCACTGTTTAATCCACTTTTATACAGCTGAGTCAGAGAGATTGTTACACACATCGACCATTCTAAGACGTTTCATTGTCCGTTTGGTCTGTTTAAATAAAGGTTTATCAGTGCATTCTCTGTAATTACGCTCGTTTTATTTACTTCCTTGCTCCAGCCCTCCCTTTTCTCTCTAAATTGTAGAATTAATAATCCTAGATGTGTTTTCTGCATTGTTAACTGACAAAGCACTTTGTCTGGCCAGGAGAAAATATGTAACTTTCATGAGGACATCAATGGCTGCTTTGGTGAAAGGCTTTTTGCAATGATTGTCGGCTCTATTCACGCGGCTGTGTCGCGTTGCAGTGAACTGGAAATGCTGTTTTTTGATGTCTCGGCTTCATGTCTCCAGGTTTCTGTCGCTTTTGTCAGAGGCGGAATGTTGCATAATTATCTCCCTCGCAATATGTTTTCTCGGCAGTAGCGCTTTTTTGCACCAGCGTCACAGTGTCAGCCCTGTAGCGCGCTGGACTTCCCCGCTGTAGTGGTACAGAGAGGAATGGCTCAGCTGTTGATAAGCAGTGTGTCAAGCAGTTTCTCACAGCCCAAGGCATGCAGGGCAGGAGGAGGCCAAGGGAGGAGGAAGAGAAAACTGAAATGCCTCCTCTTTTCTCCTCTGCGCTGAGGGTTTTATTGAGATGGGGGTTATTTTTTTTTTTTTTACGCTCGCCTGGAGGGATGGAGGCCTTGGCCTGCCCTCCAACACACACTCCCACTCCATCTCCCTTCATCCTGTATGTATGCGTGTGTGTGTGTGTGAGAAAGAGAGTCAGTGAGCGTGGGTGGGAACAACATGTGAGTAACTCCGCAAGCATGCGAGTGAGTGTTTGTGAGTGTGAGTTTGTAAGACTAGCTGCTTCCCTTTTCCCCTCCATCCATCCATCCATCCATCCATCCATCCATCCATCCATCCACCCATCCATCCACCCATCCATCCATCCATCCATCCATCCATCCTCCCAGTGATATCCCCCACTTTAGATTCCCATTAGAAAAATAGCGGATCATGCCGACATTTATTTATGCATAACCTCTAACGCTAATGTGTTTGCCCTTCTGTCTTTCGTGGAGGATGCATTTTCCTCTGGGGCACAGAAACAGCAGCAGAAATAAGTAGGGAAAAGCCAAAGCACGGCTCGATATTCCTGCTCTCTCCGTCCTGTGCTATGCTTTTTACCCGGATTGATCCGAGCCCTGTAGTGCCGTTATGGGTAACTTCCTTTTTTTGCCTGTATGATTAGGCACGGCAGTGTGAGTGTGCAGAGAGTAGATTTTTGCATGTTTTCACGGTCCTCCGCGAAGGTTAGGGCGAGGGGGAGCCGGAGGGCTGCAGAGGTGGAGGGCTCACCATCTCGGTCAAGGCTGAAAATCCGCGTGACAGCTGGGATTACAGAGACGGCAGCAGAGAAAACTGGAGCTGTGTGTTACCTGAAAGACGCAGAGCTATGTGGTCTAGACTGCTGATTGTGGAATCACATGAAGAAGAAAAAAAATATACACGATAACATGGTCATAAAGTAAAAGGACATGTGTTTTCAGTGGATACGCTTAAAAACGCATACACGTACAAACTTAAGCATGCAACCTGTCAGCGTAAAAAAACACTCATCAGCCGTCACACCCCCCCTTGGGCACTTTAGGCCCTTATAAAATTGAGAAAAGTGCTTGGTCAGCCAAGCAAGGGGTCTGAACTCTGGCTAATATCCCCGTCCAGCTGCTGATTTTCCCTCAGTGGGTTCAAACAGTCAGTACACGGACGATGTAACGTAGCCAAACCACGGCTCTACTGCAGCAATCAAATCGGCAGCCTTATGCAGGCGCTCCATGTCTGAGGTGGCACTTTAATTCAGGATTTCATTTCA
Source organism: Sparus aurata (assembly GCF_900880675.1). Classification (NCBI taxonomy): domain Eukaryota; kingdom Metazoa; phylum Chordata; class Actinopteri; order Spariformes; family Sparidae; genus Sparus; species Sparus aurata. The sequence goes on along the minus strand of NC_044210.1, from coordinate 5,179,080 downwards.
GGGGGAGTCCGGCCGCGTGCCAAATAGCTCTTACCTCCAGGTTGCCAGCCAATTGATGTGAACTAAATGTAATAAAGGCTAGATGAAATATCAGGCCCATATCTCTAATGCAATCTGCCATCACCGAGCCCCAGGATGCTACCTAGTGATATACCAGGAGCTGAGGAGGAAGAGGAGGAGGAGGAGGAGGAGGGAGAGAAAGGAGTCTCCTTTTCTGTTTCTCTCAGGCTCTCTCTCTCTCTCTCTCTCTCTTTCTCTTTCGCTTCATCTTCCTCCCTCCCTTTTCTTGATCCATCTCTTTCCTCCCTTTTGTTCTTTCATTCTCCCTCCGCTCTAGCCCGGAGAGGAAGTGTTTTATTTTTACACACTTGAATTAAACATTGGAGCGGGCAGAATCACATGGAGACGCCCTCACAAACACACACACACGCCATAAAACTGTAAGCATTCGGGAAGATCCATTTCTTCCACTTTTGTGGTTTTTATTCTCTCGCGTTTATTTGTTATCGAATGCAGCCTGAGGTGGGAGGGCTGATGGTATAACTTTATAACTTTACTCACGCACATACAGACGCACACACACACACACACACGGCCTGGGTTTTCATGTATCTGTGTGTGCGCTTGTGTGTGTGTGTGTGTGTGTGCGTGCCAGATATCACCCTCTTACTAATGCCCGAAGGGGGAGAAGAGAGGTGTGGGATCAATGTCTGTATTCCGCCCGTAATGTGAAATCGATAGATGATCAGCAATGGCCGGAGGGAGAAAGCGAAGGAGGTGAAGAGAAGGTGGAGGGCGATCGCTGAGGATGAAAGGAGAGACAGATGATCTGCCAGAGGTCACGACTAAAGGGAGTTGTTCAGTTTCCGATCTGTCAATATCTGGCTCGCGGCCGGCGTTTAGGTCAAGATCACAGTCATCAGCGCCCAGCGGTCGCGACTGTTACACTTTGCCTTAATGATGATATAATACGTAAAAGGTAGGATTGAATATAAAAAGCTGTGTTATCAACCATTTTTTAACACTTTCGATGATCAATCACTCTCGCCTAGCAGAGACATTATTCCAGCAACCATCACCCTGCACAGGAAGCCCTGATAGATCCAGTTCCAATATATTAAAATACGACCCATATATTAGTTTGTGTGCGGTCTCCGATTGTTTTAATTATGACAGGTAAGCCTATTAAAGTGCTCCCTGTGATTTCTGTTGCATTTTACATGAAGACTCATGTAAATCAGCATCATATCAGTTTGCTGCTGTATATAAAGCAGCTGAGCAGACACGTCCCTCTCAAGCTACAAAGATAAACATTAATAGTCAGACACTGAAGAACAGCTTTCACTGACATTGATCTGTCAGATATTTACAGTGCCAGGGCTCCAACATCTGTACAGACTGGATTTGATAATCCTGTAAACTTATATATTGTGTCCTAAAAATACCCCTGCTTGCAGAAGAATAAACACATTATAGTCATTAAGTCCCTTCCCTTGACACTAACATCAAGCACAAATGGTCAAAAACAATTGTTTAGGTGGAACAGCAGCCCATGCAACATGCAATATAGAGAAAACTATATAAACTTGTATACTGTCCAAGTTTAGGCATAGAAAACCTGTTAAAATCATATAATGCTGTTTTAGAGTATGCTGTTTTCAAAGGAGGAGGTGGGGTCACATTTCCGTGCAGAAGCTTGCTGGCTGTTGCAGGCTCTAGGCGGGGCGTAGAAGCTCCCATTGGGTCAAATGAGGTGCGGTCGCCGATCTGAAACCAACATGCGGCTTATATTCAAACGATAAACTGAGTTACAAAGCAGAATAGGTTAACGATCGGAACCAATATCAGTCCGATGTTATAATTATCATGATTTGTGCGGTTGATTGGAATGCATTTATGTCAGCCCACTGAACGTCACCATCAGCCACACAGCACACAGCTCATCTCAAACGGGCCGAGTGCATCAAAGCTGTAAGCATAAGGCCCGCGCAGCACTGTTTTCTCCTCTCTGCCTGATTCTCTGCGGTCCGCTGGAGCATCCATGGTCTGGATGAACTGCAACACAGTGAGGAAAATCACCGTCGCAAATATATGTTGATATAGGTCGATTAAAATGCATCCAGCGGTGGGGGGCGGGGGGGGGGCAGCAGGGTCGCGGCTTCAGCTCAGACGGCAGTTACGGTCTGATGTTTCAGATCGATGGCGCACTAGAAGGTCTGGGGCCGAGCCCAGACTGCCTGTGGTCAGCGGTTTGGCCCAAGTCATCTGTAAGTATGAACCGGTGATGGACAGCAGAGGAGGGAGGTGAGGCATGAGGAGACGAGGAAGGGGGAGTGCTATTTGTTTTTGGGCTAGATTGAAGCTGGCAGGCCCTGGTGATCTGCGGGGATTTTGCTTGCAGAATCTAGTTAATATTTCAGAGGCACTTATGGTTTATTAGAGTCCCCATCAAGGGTGGGAGGAGTGGGAGTGTGTGTGTATGTGGATGCTTGTGCATCTGGGCGTGTGTCTACTGCATCTCTCTCTCTCCCCCCCCCCCTTTACTTAATTTCTGCCTCTGTACATCATCAAGAGGGAGAAGAAAGAAGCGTCAGGCAGTTGTTCATTGTTTACCGGATCGGGATCTTGTGGGTTTTCCCGGGAAGGAAAAAAAACACACACAACGGAGCAGGGGGGGAAGTCATTTCAACAGAAAGGCCTCAAGTGCCTTAGTACAGCCAAGTTTGGTTTGCTGATATTCTCCAACAGCTGTTGCTCTTTTATTGTCACAAACAAAGTAAATCAGACGAACCATGACGCACCCGCAGCGAATTACGTGTTAATCTATTGTGTAATTGCGACATCCGCGGTGAAGGCTTTATGTATTTTCGCAGGCATTTAGATTAAACTGAATGAGACGCAATATCCCAGGCTGGTTATTTCTCAGACGGGTCGTTAAATGCAGACAGGCAGGTGGTTATATGAGAAACCCCGTTGCCGATTTTCACAAATGATAGAAGAAGGAGTAGCGACAGGGTTTTACTGATCTTTGCAGCCCTGAAGGCCACGGAGGCTAGTCGAGAGATCTATAAATATACATCCATTCAGTGTATACACACCGCAGTCGTGTTTCTCCGTGGTTAGGCGCCGGTGCCTGCAGGAAATGTCCCCGGTCCCCAACAAACAGCAAAGGTGTGAAAGGCAATTAGTTGTTTTGGCGGAGGGGGTTGGAGTGATATATGAGAGCGGAGGAAGCGAGGACATGTCTGGACTGGTGCAGAATTACCGGCCCTTAAGGGTTTTCAGTTTCCTTTACCCCTCTCTCCCTCTGCTCCTGCTCTACTCTCTACGGGAGAAAGCGAGGGAGGGGTGAAACCGGTGCCCCGTAATGGCTCCCTAAACACACGGCCAGTCATGCGGACCCAGACAGACTGCCAGACAGACAGAAGACTGGGAAAAGGGGGGTGGGCGGATGGATTGTGTCAGACATAGGCGGGGTTTTGGGATCAAAACAAGCTCCCTAATGGAATCTGGATCAGGACGGGGGGCAGCGTGGATGCTGGAATGTATTTGTGAGTGGTGTGCGATGTTAATGCGTGTCTTCATGGGTGCAGGTTTTTTTTTTTTTTTTGTGCAGATGACGTGTGTGTATATGTGTGTGTGTGTGTGCGTGCGCAGTGTCGTGGAATGCGTGCGTTGTGGAGAGAGACAGACAGCGGGCTCTCGCACGTCAGGCCCTCATGCATGTATTCATCAGAGCCTGGGGGAGAGGCTGAAGCGAACAGGTCAATAATCACATCTGAGGAACACTCACTCACTGACGCTAATCCACGACAGGAGAGGGGAGCGAGACAGAAAGAGCGAGGGAGAGGGAAGGATAGAGACCCACTCCAAAATCAATTAAAACCTAATTAGGCTCTCAGCTCTTTCGCGGGCCTTTTATCCTTGGTGTTGGCGATACGGCGCGTCGAGTGTGTGCGCGCACGCCGCCGTGTTTGCCTGCATCTGAGTGTGCTCGTGTGTCCGTCTTTTTGTCCGCACGAGTGTGTGTGTGTGTGTGTGTGTGTGCGTTTGTTGGCACATGCCCGAGTGTGTGTTTTTCCCTAAGCATGTGTCAGTTACAGCCCTAAGCAGGCGTACTTAGGGATAGCCGTGGCTCTTACCGGCTCACCGTGGGAGCTTGCCTTGCTAAAGCCTCTCCGATCGCCTCTGTAATGCAGGATTACAACCACGACATGGAGAAGAGAATTGGACAGCGACTTCTTTACTCACTCGCTCAAGTGCTCTTCAGGGCCTGACTTCGGGCTGATTCGCTTCGGCTCCAACCGTCATGTTTTTTTTAAAGGGCCAGTTCACCCCCAAAACCCCCAAAAATGTGTGTTTTCCCTCTTACCTGTAGTGCTGTTGTTTTGTTGCGGAGATGTCTGCCCTCTCTCTCTCTCTCTCTCGAGTGTAGCGGGACTAGATGGCAGTCGACTTTCCGAATGAAAAAAAAAAACACATTTGAAAAACTGACATGTATTTTTGATTTGTTGTTGAACCGTCCTTTTAACTGTAGCACATCACAAGTATGTACCGGGACACTCAAACTCATTAATATGTCTTCTTCTTACCAGCGTCATGGGACAAAGTCTGACTGTATGGATTGCTTAAGAGGGGGGGATCTGTTTTTGAATAATTCACATGTGTTCTTCCATCCTGGTGCGCAGATATAATGCGAATTGATGAAAGAGCACTCAACAGGGTCGGTGTGTTGCACTTACAGCTGAGGGGCTCCTGAGAGACAGACGGAGAGACAGAACAGCCGAAACTGCGGCAGCAGAGGCGGATCAATGCTCACTTTTAGCAAGAAAACACTGCAGCTCCCACAATCCAACTTGATCCCATCTTAGATTAGACCCTCCATCCCCGATAAACAACCTAATCTTCGAAACTCCATGCCACACCTCAGGAACTGTAGTCTGATTGAGCGATTTTCTCAAATTCTATACGTTTTCAGCTCAATGAAAGAGACCGCTTCCTACGTGTTGTCGCGTTTTCACGACGCCGACAAAGTTGCGGCGGCGTTACAGGCCTCGCTGCAGCATTTTGCACACTTCTGATCCTCACCTGTGCGCGTGCCATTCTCACCCAGATTAATGTGGTCGGGATTATCCCCCCATCAGCGGTCTTAGCTTGAATGCTCTGTATAGGAATCAATACATTGCAGGAATGAGACAGACCCCCAAAAAAAGAGGCTTAGTGACTCTACTTAATCCAGGTTTAACTCCAAGCTGCGCTACAAAAGCAGTCTTAGTGCTTAGACGGCACAGAGACACACAGCCCGCCGTAGATTCACACCCCTCGGCTCTACTTAATACTTTTCAAGTTTGAGGAAGTGGTGAGGAAAAAAAAAAAAAAAAAGAAACCGCAGACAGTCTCCTGTTCAGAATATTAGCAAGATGCCGCGCTGGTGACTCGAAAAACCCAGAGACGTCTGCGACGCCTTTTTCGGCATCAAAGAGCCCATCACAGTAATTAGTGAGACAACAGCGGCCCCGTTGTTGTTTCTGACAGCTTCGTCATACGGACTAATTGAGAAAGAGTGTGTTCGAGTGTGTGTGCGCGTCGGCAGGGTGTCCTCGGCGTAGCTGCGGGGATCCTGCTGCGATGCAGTTAGTTACGCAAGGAATCACAATAAGCGAGGTGAGGAGAGGGAGAGAGTCGGGGATGAACAGTATGGAGACGGAATTACAGGGGAATTATTCACAGTTTAGCGGGAGAATGCAGACGCGCGCACGTAGAGCAGCGCCACCAACACATGCTTACCAAAAAAATAAAAAAAAAGAGGTAGAAAAAAGCAAAGCCTGCTCTGAGGATGATTGCCCCCGTTTAGGAGGAACATTACATTGCTCAAGAAAAAAAAAAATGCAGCGCAACGTACATAAAACAGCACTTAAGCTCGGAGATGGCGGCAAACAGAAATTATGGAGTTTTTTTTCCACACCTTCAAATATTGTCCCAGCCACAAATTACTGCCTTTAAACCTGGTGGTTGGCTGTCGGCTGCCAGGCGTGAGAGGCCCTTTCTTAATCATATCAACAAAGGCGATGCATAGGAGAACTGTGTTTTATGGCAGATAACAGCTTTTACCTTACGGTGCTCACCTGCCTGAAAAATATCAAATCAGCGGAGGGACTGAAACTTTATTTGGAGTTGGCATCCAGAGCAGCAGATGGCTTTGGGAGCGCAGACGCAGTTTTTATACACACTGACAGTGATGCAAGGGCTGCTTTAACTTTCGAATAAAACTATCGTTCATTAGTCACGCTCTAGTGTACCCTTCGCGTCTCCCACTGAGGTGTTTGTTCTCTCTAAAGGGGGGGGGAGAAAATCACAATACGGTCCAATTTTTAACTCATAATCATCACCGTGAAACTCCCCCAGCTGATTAGCTGCATTAAGACAATTATTTCCTGTATTACAAAGTTTTCCGAAGTGCTCTGCGCAAATATGCAAACGAGACACTGTCTAATTAAGAATGCACTCATTTGCATACATTGCAAGAATCCGGAATAAACAGAGGGTTCATGTTTTCTTCCGAGCTTTGTGGGGGTCTCGAAAATAACCAACTTTTGGATGAATGAGTAACTAATAGCCTCAAGAGAGAGAGAGACTTTGCAGCAACGTAAGGTCCAGTGGCAAAGTGCATTTCTCTGGTCTATATTTGACACGGCAACAACACCATGTTCTGCATATGAACAAGCAGAAATGCACAGCAGACCGGAGCCATGACAGCATTGATTCTTTTTGTCTGTGATAGCGCTTTGAAGACTATTTAAAACAAAAAATGAGTCAAACATGCGTCCGAAGTGCGAATTTTCCTGCGACCGGCTGACGGTTGAGTGTGTGACGCCTCCGTCTGTGACTCCCCGCCTCTGCATGAGTCTATTAATGTTGGAGGAATGACACACAGGGTTATGAGCTAATTCTGGATCAGCCAGGTGGGCTCGCTCTTGTTTCTCCCCCCCCCCCGCCCTCTCACACACACATAAATACACACAGGCGCACACCGACCTGACAGTTAAGAATTTGCTTTTATTATTCAGGGTCAGTCGGCTAGTCGGGGGTCAAGATGAGCTTAGAGCCCAAGCATGTGGAAGCGAGGGCGTCTCCGCATTTATTTACTGATTTCTCTCTCAAACCCGCCCGCCGCGCTCGCTCACCTTTCCTCTCCCCGAGCCCTCGCCTCTTCATTTTTTCATGAGCTTCTCTGTCTATTTTTGTGCTTCTTATTAACGAATCCATCCAGCTGTCTGTTTGCCTGCATCTCCCCCCCCCCCCCGAGAGTGTTCTGCTTCAAACGCGGCCCTCCCTCCACTTTCTTTCCTGTGATCCAGGATTGGGTGATTTGAGGATTGCTCGTCTCGAGCCAGTGTAAAAAAAAAAAAAGGGGGATCTGAGTTTGTTGTCCCGAGAAAAAACTGGGTCGTAAGAGCTAAATTTATTGAACGCAGCTGAGGGGGAAAGAGCACGAGTGAGGTGGAGCCAAGTCCGTGAGAGATCTGTGTCCTTGTGTCTTAATGTTGTGTTGTGTTCCTGAATGCTTTGCTTGGACACTGTGTGTTCTGTCCGGAGGCTGAGCTCTGATGGTAAATAGGTCCACACCTGTCTGTTTTTTATTAGCTTAGCTGGTTGCATAACCCCATAACTATCCATCTATGTTTATCCACCCTCCGCCGCTCCCTTTTCATCTATTTTATTTCTCTTAATCCTTTCCTGCGGCATTAACCTCAACGTAAGCCGAGTGTTAGGATCATTTTCCAAAGGATGCCTGTAGAGAAACATCGTAAAGCAACAGGAAATAATCTCTTCCTCTGTTTTTTTTTTGCGACTCAGGTATGACTTCATCGAGATCCGCGACGGGACTTCGGAAAACGCCGACGTTCTCGGGCGACACTGCAGCAACATCGCCCCGGCGCCGATCATTTCGTCCGGCCCCTCCCTGCAGATCAGATTCGTCTCAGACTACGCCCACCAGGGGGCGGGCTTCTCTCTGCGCTACGAGATCTTCAAAACAGGTGAGGGCACACGATTGGCAGCTTAGAATGGGAAAGTTGTTTTGGATTGGCTGGTTGGGTCTGTGTTCATTATGCTGTTGGCGATGAACTTAACTATTTATCAGCCATTTATGAAGTATTATAAATATCAGCTCCAGCTTTACAAAAAGAGTTGCTTAGTAAATGAATAAGAAAACATTTCATTGATGATGGTTAATAAAGATTAACCTGGGCGACGCCTCTAGTGAAGTCTATATGTGGGAAACACTGGCATTTCCTGACTGATTCACATTATTCTGATGTGCGATTTGGAATAGAAAGGATATCATCACGTTTGATTCGTGTTGCTTATTTTTTACAATATGGGAGACAAGTTCTACAGCTCCTCACTGACTGTGTTCGTTACCACCCTGGACCCGGGTCTACAGCTCGTTGCGTGTCATTTGTCTCGATGTCTAGAATTTTTTGAGAGACCTTTGTGGGAAACATGAGTGTCAGACAACAGCTTTCACACTCTAAACCCGACATAAGGGCTCCGCTGTACATTAAGTTAATGATTTTGTCGCGGTGCCGCTTCTTTGCCCCGTGTTAATGGCCCGAAACCTGTGATCATTCACCGCTGGCACTCTCACAGCAATTTACATCAACAGAGGCAGCCGGGCATGTAAACAAAAGTTGGAGAGGGAAGAAAAAAAACTTCTAAACTACTTTAAAGCCGCCTGAAAACATGTGAGGAATGCTTGCTTAATTGGAGCAGGATCCGCTTCCTCTGGGGAGGCGAGGTTGGGCTCGGTGTGGGAGGCGGGCGGTGGGATGATGGAGAGAGCTCCGAGGCAGCTCGGAGTTGGACTTAAGGTGAAAGGTTTATGGGTAAAAGGCGGGGGCGCGGAGATTGATGGGGGATGAGTGTGCGCCGAAATGGAATTTTTCTCGAGGTCGTCGAGGTGCTCGAGGTGAAGTGCGCGTTGCAGGTGAGGTGGTGGTGGAAAGTATATTTGCTTTGGTGGTGGTGGTGGTGGTGAGGTGTGTGTGTGTGTAGTAGACGGAGAGGTGAAATGGGCAGGTGGCCTTGAGGCAGCAAGGAGATTTATGTTCAAGCGAGTTACCAGCTGATTGTCTTTGCAGCGTTGGTAACCTTCTGTGTCGTTCCGCAGCGGGCCGCCATCCGTTTAACTTTGGCTTTTAGGTCTCAAAGTGTATCGCGATAAAAAAAAAAAAACACAAACAAGAAACTGAACGCGTTTCAATTGGAGTTAAAGGCTCGTGGAGCACAAAAACTGAGCATCCACCAGAGAGAATGCATTGAGTTATCACCTCCCACCTTTTAGAAAATATCCCCGCTTATGTGTCAGAAGAATGTGACCCAGATTTTGACGTTCAGCTCGGTTACCAAGGCCACCAGCTCGAACCCCGACATTGTAATAGTGTAGATTGCATCTGTCACACACACATGCGCGCGCACACACACACACACACACACGCGCGTGCTGGATGGATTGAAGGCTGGTGGATGGGGGATGCGGTTGCCATGGCTTTAACAAGATCCCGGTGTAAATTCGGGGGGTATAAGAGATTGTGTCACTGTGAGAGCACATGTAGGTGTCTGCTCTGCTGCATGTGTGGGTGGTTCCACTCAGCTTGTTGTGTGAGATCCTGTCTGTCTGTCTGTCTGTCTGTCTGCATGTATGTGGAGGCGGAATGATACATGCACGTGTGTGTGTGTGTGTGTGTGTTGGTGTGTTTCTGAGTGAGAGGGAGAGGCGAGAGGGACAGACAAACGGAGACAGACACGGTGGGAAAATGATTGGGGTGAAGGGAGGCAGGCCGAAAAAAAAAAGGAGGAGTGAGTCAGAGAGCGAAAATGTATTCAGGATGCGTGATTGAGGCCATGTGTTAATTACGGCGTTCGCGGCGCCTGCACGCTCTCTCATCATGGCTGTTTGTCTTACCGTGGCAGGCCAGGGCCACGGGTCCCCTTCGCTAAACGCGCCTCGCAACTTCTGACGGGGGGGGAACGCAGCGATCCCGGGCTGAGATGTGTTTATTTACCAGAGTGGAAGTAATTACACTGCTGTTACTTTTACCATCGTTGATGCATTCAAGTTGCGTTGTCCGTGTAGGTAATTTCTAAGCGACTTTGGAGGACGGCAGTTTGTAAAGGCCGGCCGGGCAGCGCGAGGGGGCCGTCGCAGATATTTTTGGAACGGTGTGTGTACAGTGCGTGGGTTTGTGTTTATGGGTGCGTATGTGTTTTTAAAGGGTGCGTCCCCGCTGAGATAGAAATCTCAGCGACACAGCTGGGAGATGTGTGCGCTCAGCTTCCTTCCCATCTTAAACAGACAGTAAAGCTCACGGTCCAGGCTGAGACTGTGTCTAGAAGTCAGACGGTCTGTTTTGGTTGTGTGTGTGAGAGAGAAAGAGAGAGAGAGAGAGAGAGAGAGAGAGAGAGAGGCGTATCTTGGCCTGTTTTTTTTTTTTTCCCCCTCGTATGAACTAATGATACCGCAGCTTGTTTTTGTTTTGTTCATTCAAGCCTATTACATAAGCGATGACTGTAACAACTCTAGGGGATTTTGAATTGGACAGGCAATCTGTTTGTGTCAACGTGTGTGTATTTGTGTCATCGTGTGTGTGTATGTGTGTGTGTGTGTAATTGGGTACAGTACAGCGAAAGCTAATTATTTCCAGCAAGGAGGAGCGGGAGTCAACCTTTGACTCTACATCCAATCCTGATACCCCTCCACCCTTCTGTACGCCTCCTGAGGGGAGCAAGGTTTGCCGCGAAAAAAAAACCCAACATACTCCCACTCCACCCCCCACCGACCCAAACACACACGTATGCCTTAATCCCGTTGTACAGTGAAAGTGCATGACCCCACCCTCCTCCCCGTTATTGTTGTGGCCTACTTTGCTCCTACTCATGCGTGCTTAACCCTTTATTCAGCCCCGACTACCACCACCACCACCCCCCACACACACACACACGCTCCCCAGCAAATCCCTCGTACACTTCCACTTACGTCACGTGCCGCTGACGCTGTTACCACGGCTACAGGGGGAAGACTTGCCAGCGAAGCCCCCTTTTACCCAGTCCCCCAGGAGCCCACCACTGGCACGGCTGGACCGCATAACATCGCAGCCAATCCCGAGTTAAGACATGGCCCGAGACCACCCCGGGGCCGTTGGGTCCCCTCCATGACCGCTGCGGTGGCATCTGTGGGGTCACGGCGGGAGCACAGCCCAAGGCAGGACCCCCCGCCCAAGTGCCAGTCATAACACTGGCCCCGTGCGTATTCCTGATGCTATCGCGTTGATTGGACGTCGGCCCCTCAAGTCTATGACGGCTGTTACTATATGGCTGATTGCCATGTGGTGTTTATTCCCGGAACATCCCGATCCAGCCCAATGCTGAAATTACGCACAAAGTAATTAACTGCCGATGGTGAATTAAATTCATGAATAAATAAAGCGGATGAGCACGAAGAGTGTTTAAAAGTGATCTAGTGAGGAGGAAGGGATGATCAGCCGCTGCATGAATAAGACTCCCGAAAAATTGAGATCTGGCACAGTAGGAGGCTTTTTTTTTTCTGTGCTCAAGATAGAAAAAAAAAACAAAAACGTGACGGTGGCGTTCCATTTCACGACACTGAGGCATCAGCATGAAACGTGACTTAGAAGAAGCATTCCTCTCTATATAAAGCTGCTTCAGACTAATGGAGGATGTCTCTCCGGGACTATAAAAGTGTCGAGCCGTGGCACGCCAAGAATGTTGTTTTTCTTTTTGCCGGGTCTTCCTCTTGTTCGCAGTCTTGTTGTTGTTGTTATTGTGGAATTCTTTTTTTTTCCCACCCCAACCCCCATGTGCAGCACGCCCCCTTCTGCCACACACTCGCGCACGGATACGCACGCATCTCCTCAGATGCCTCGGGAGGGAATTTCTTCAATGAATCCCTGCGCCGAGCTCAAGCAGGGGTTACACGAGAGATCCACGTGTGTCTGCGTGCGAGGGGTAGATGTGTGTCAGACGGAGACGGGCAGGTAGGGTGAGCGGGGTTTTGATGTGCGGCAGACGCCGAGGTGAGCCCTCAGCGAGAGTAGCGCGCCGAAGACGGGAGGAGGAAGACGATGCCAGACGAGACAGAGTTAAAAGAGTGAATGAACACAGACTCTGCATGCCGCTGCTGAGAAGACAGGGAGCGAACGAGAGGAGGAGACGGAGGAGGAGGAGGAGGAGGAGGAGGAGGAGGAGGAGGGGGTTGCCCTGACACAACATGTGGAGCTGCTACTACATCAGGCACTCATGTGCAAGAGTCGAGTGGTTTCTACCCAGCAACTCACCCCCCTCGCCCCCCCCCCTTCCGTCACACACTCACACATACACACTCACACCATGACCTCCCCATCTTTGCCAGCACACAGCTCTGCCAAATGGCAGCTCATGGTGCGATGCAAGCACCAACCGGGGGCAGGCGTACGGCGAGCATGTGCGAGTGTGTGTGTTGCATGTGTGTGTGTGTGTGTCAGGCATGGGCAGAGGGGTGACGGAGGGAGGTAGTGAGGGGAACTTGTTTTTGGCGTGTTCATATACTGTGAACTAATGAGCGCTGACGAAAAGAGAAGGTACTCATGCATACGCGAAAAACACCGCTAAGGGTGCGCACGCACGCGCAACTGTGTGAGCGCACGCACGCATCAGCGTCTGAAGCGTTTGACTGCTTTTTTTCCGTGCGCGCCGTGTGTAAAACACACAGTTCAAAACACAGATTGGTGTGTTTGGAGGCGATGGAGTCAAGCTGTGCTCAGATTGAAGTTTTTTTCTGCAGTAGGACTCCAGACTGCTGCACTGTGACCCAGTAAGAAACAAGGCCAGTGTGTTACTGGGTCTCACACATACTGTGAAGCTATCACACACACCTTCAGACACGGACGCACACACAGGAGGTTCATACGGAGAGACAAACAGGCCGGAAGCGAAGCATACGCGTGTGTGGAGCTTAATAAAAGGCGTACCCGCACTGGGCATGTGGCTCATGCATACTGCATAGTTCATTTACGGTTCCATTATGAGCACATTGCAGTCACATGCATCTCACTGCTTTGATGGATCCACAGCATTCATGTGTACACACATAGTTACTGCAGACACGCACACGTACAAAAACACGCTTAACACAGGGACGTGAGGTCGGCGGTGGAGGGGAGGAGGAGATAGCTCCGGTACCTTGCTGTAAATTACCATCATATTTCAACATGCCTAGTTCTGTGCGTGTGTGTGTGTGTGTGTGCGTGCGTGCGTGTGTAGGCAGCCAGGCTCCAAGCATGAAGCCAGATGAAACACGAGTGTTTTGATGTTGCAGCGTGTGTGTGGGAGTCGACACAAGAGGTCGAGCATTGCTTCTTTTTTTTTTTTTTTTTTTTTAACATGTGGGGGGGCGGAATTTGTATATATTTGCATCAGTGTTTTGCACGCACAACGGATAGATTGACAGGTGCGCGCGCGACGCAAAGGAGCGAGAAGATGTAGGATAATTGGCGTCGTGGATGGAGGACGAACAAAGGAGGAAAAAGGAAGGGAAAACAGCCGAGCGGAAGCTTCGGAGAACGGGGGGGGAAAACAAAGCGAGAGAGACGCAGACAGTGCGTGTCTCCTGAGTTTTTTTCCCCCTCCTCTCTCGCTGCTGATTGGGGTCAGTTCTCTGCCATTAACCAAGTGTAGACAGGGGAGGGCCCCGAGCAGCCAGCCGACCCTCTGCTTTTATAGGGCTGCCTGATAATAAGGCCTGGTGCCTCGGAAGAATGCCGCGGAAGGAATGTGCTGTTAACATGTCTGCGCTCCCGAACACTGCTTTTATGAATATGTATCTGCTTATCAGACCAACCTGGCAGTTTTCTGACACAGTGCAGTGCCGCTGGATCCACTTTTCCCAGGTTTGAGGCTTCTCCCCTGAGCCTCTTCAACCTGACCTCCCTATCTGCTTTCCAACACACTTAATGATGGGAAAATACTGCAAGAACAGACTCGTTTTCCTTATGCTAGTTACTGCGCTTGCCAGTTGGGAGCTTCTTGGCAAAGGGGAAACGTAAGATGTGTCGCAGATCTCGCACAAGTGGTTTCAACCGGGCCTCCCAGTGCCATGGCAGCTTGCGAAACACTGATGAAATGTCATCTTTAAGATTTGTGTGCACGGACACGAATCTTTCTCTATATGCGACACGAGTAAAAAAATAGAAAAATGTGTGTCCACGTACACAAATCCCCAAGATTACATTTCTCCAGCTCACCCAAAAAATGCGATTTATAGCGAGAACGGTTTATGGCTGCATCCGTGGCCGAGACGCAAGACGGAGAGGCTGTTAAACGCCGACGTCTGCTGCGAGCGCACTTGTAAATAGCCACAAGAAGAGCAGTGATTTAAGCACCATCAGTTGGTTTAGAAAGGTCACAACCGCAGGCATTTCTGACATGTGCAGTTAAACAAAGATCTAATGAGAATCCTCCAGTCTCTTAGCAACATTATCACATGAAGATATTTGCCCTTCTGGCGCGCGTAAAAATAGACGGAGACGCAGAAAGACACAGATCTAAACAGACCGGACTGTTTATAGCGTTCATATGAAGATAGAAGTGTTCAAGGCGAATGGACCGACTTAGAAAAACGGCCAGGGTTTGTGAATGAAACTGTGTGTGTGACATTTGTGCAGAGACCCCTGTCTGTTCTGTGTGTGTGTGTGTGTGTGTGTGTGTGTGTGTGTGTGCGAGCTGGACCGCTAGTTCCTCCCGCCATCCTCATTGATGTGCCGGTCCATAAACACTCGGCCGTGACTCAGGCTCCCCAGTGGGGCCCAGCCGAGCAGTGGCTGATGGGTAGATGATCTGAGCCACACAGCTGCCGCCGCTCAAGGTGAGCCGCCCAGGGCGCATAAATCTGCATGGCTAATGAGGAGCCGCCGCAGAGGGCCCACTTAGAACCATTACACAACGTTTGTGGTGTGCGCGAGTGTGTGTGTGTGTGTGTGTGTGTGTGTGTGAGAGAGAGATGGAGTGCAAAGAAGACGAGAGGGGAAGAGAGAATATTTGTTTTGAATGTATAAAACAGAGCCGGGGTCAGGCAGCTCGCTCTCTTTAGCCCTGAATAAATGTGCATCATTGAATATGTCTTATTATGTAACCTCAAATGTACGAGGACAGGGTCTAATGAAGGCAAAATAAAGCCCTTAAAGGAACAGTTCACCCAAAAAGGAACATTCTGGCATCATCGGCCTGCACATTGAGTGTGTAAATAACATCTTTACAAATCAATTGGTGCCCGGCGAGCTCTGTGGCGCCCTGTGATGTTGTTTTTTTTATACAAAGTATGTTGTAATCCAAGTCTCCGGAAGCCCCGTGATCCCAAATTGATTGAAATGACATTATTGACACCCTTTTAAGCCAAAATGTTTCACTGTGGCCGCTAAGCTAAAAGCATTAGCGACACACCCTGTCTGCAGGGAGCTCCCACCGCGCTTCAAGGGTGTTGATAACATCTTTTCCCGAATCAATCCCGGATCCTTTGTTTATAATCCGTTTGCTCTGCAAGTGTGATTAATCTTTGTTTACATATTTGTCACTTTTTTTCTTTAATTGTTCATGAACTCAGTGGTGTTGGAAAGTGTTGGAACTTTGCGTCAAAAACATGGTGCCGCTGAGTCGGGACCCCGCGACTCACAAACAGAGCTGTTTGCCCGCCTAATGCAATGTTAGACACGCCTGCTTGGGCATTTTCTCACTGTGTATTTCCTCCTCCGTCGGTAATCATAAACCGTGTGTGTTTGTGTGGCTCGGCACCACAACTACTGTATATTCCAGCTCGCTGTCAGTGATGAACGACTCTCTGCAACACCCTCTGCAAGTCAGATGAGATATCTCCGCCTGATCGATTGCTCTCGCCCGTATCTCCTCCTAATATGACCGATTGCTTATTCCATTTCTGAATATCCTCTTATCCTTTGCATCCGCGCAGGGTCGGAGTTCTGCTTCCGCAATTTCACCAGCCCCTCCGGCATGATCGAGTCCCCGGGCTTCCCGGATAAATACCCCCACAACCTGGAGTGCTCCTACATGATCATCGCCCCGCCCCACATGGACATCACCCTCACGTTCCTGACCTTCGACCTGGAGAACGACCCCCTGCTGGTGGGGGAGGGCGACTGCAAGTACGACTGGCTGGACGTGTGGGACGGCCTGCCTCAAGGTGAGGTCACACACACACACACACACACACACGCAGACGAATGAAAATCTATGTTTTTTGGTCTCGGGGAGAACACACATACACCCACACACTTCATAACCACATTCAGAACTCACACAAATTCAGGCAGTCCCCCTTCGTTCTCCCCCCAAATTTACATACCAGTCCTCAATTTCCTGACCAGCCATCGCTCTCTTTGATGTAAGCGGCCCTTGCCTTGCATTCCTTCGCATTACATAGAGGAAACATTATTTCACACAGGGAGCTTGTAAGTGCCCCGACACCCCCCTGAGGAGCGGCCCTTTCCCATGCCCCTTTTCCCTCTCCATAATAACACCCTTCATCAACCCCTTCCTATGCTCCCCGTCCTCCCTCCTTATCACCTAGCGCTTCCTTCCTCCCCCGGGCGAAGCGAGAGTGACGGCCGCGATGAGTATCTGTTCGCGTCCAATAGGAGGTGGCGAGTGTTGCGAAAAGCGGCCCTTCAGCCGAGATCAGGAAGTGGCGAAGGCAAACATTTGAGGATGTTATCAAGGGCTTTGATAGCGGCCGCTGTTAGCCGCTGTAGCGCCGATGAAAACCACATTAGCGTCGGCGAGTGCTTCACTTCCCACCTTGCTCTCGCCGACTGTCCTTCTTTTTCTCTCCCCCCCCCCCCCCTTTTTTTTTTGAAATATAAAGCAGAGAACTGAGGATTTGCTCTAATTATTCTATTTTCAGTTGCTAAAAAGGGATCCAAGTGGATTTAAAATTCCAATTATAGCCTTGAATTTAGGGGCTTTGATAGCTGAAAACAATTTATACCATTTAAAGTTGAGAATTAGGAGGAAATTAAAGTGTAACCCAGTTCCAGGGAGCTGAGTCCCCGGGCATGAAAGAGGGATGGGAGACAAGACGGAAAAAGGGTGAAGAATTTGGTGTCTGGTGAGGGAGCTACTCTTGAGACTATTGTAATCCTCCCTCCAATGTGTGTGTGTGTGTGTGTGTATGTGTGTGTGTGTCTGCAGCTGATCCCAGTGCAGCTTGCATTAAGGCCGGGATTCCAAATCCCCCTGCTGGGCCCTGGCTGAGGCACACATGGCAGATGGAGGGATGGACAGGAGAGAAAAAGGGAGAGAGGGGAATGATGGGAAGGGGGGGGGGGGGAAGCGTGCTGCGACTCATTAGACAACACTTACTGAAGCAGCGTGGCCACTGGAAACCTGTCTTTGCAGTGTTGGATTCCTTTATTTGTTTTGCATAGAAGAACCACGAAGATGCTGCAAGGAGATATATTTGATATTTTTTCTCATAGCGCATAGGAGAAGCAGATAATACAGCAATAACGAAACATGCCTACATAAACACTGTACTCTATGAAAGTTATTAACCACATTAAGCATCAACCTTTGCATCGATGTTGATTCATGTGTCTGCAGTGGCTCCTCTGATTGGCCGGTACTGCGGGACAAAGATCCCCCCGGAGATCCAGTCGTCCTCCGGCCTGCTGTCGCTCTCCTTCCACACCGACATGGCCGTGGCCAAAGACGGCTTCTCCGCCCGATACAACATGACGCACAAAGAAGTCAGCGACTGTGAGTGCCAGATAACTTCAAGCAAGTTTGTGTGTGTGTGTGTGTGTGTGTGTGTGTGTGTGAACGCTCTCTGCAGATTTGTTTACCTGTCTGTGTTCACACCTTTACTTTGTCTCTTTCTTCTCCGTCAGCCCTGCCGACACTCATCTTTCTTTCTTCCTCTCTCGCTCTCCTCACCCCCTCGATCCCTCCTGCCGTGCCGACTGTAATGCTATTTCAATCTCGGCGCTCTCTCTCACCCCTCTCAGCCTGCTTCGCTCTCTCCTCAGAGAGTGTGATTTCTCAGAAGTAGACTCGTGCTATTTTCTTTTAGAATATAAATTAACTTCACCTCAATTTACCTCCGCTCACCTGTTGGGCTGCTTTTATGTCGCCTTTTGCCCTTTCTCTGTCTGGCTTTACCTTTTCTTTTCTGTCTTGAAGCTCTATAATGTGCCACTCAGATCTCCCCTTTCATTCTCTTTAATACGTTTCCTTGCATCTGTCACCCGCTCTACTTAACTTTCCTCCCCTCTGCTTTTCATCTTTTTTCTCCTCCACGCCTCTTTTATAATCTCCGCCGCGAAGCCACATCAACAAGTGTACAGTTAACGCTGCGCTTTCTCCCATCAGCGTTCCACTGCAGCATGGCGCTCGGTATGGAGTCGGGGAAGATCAGCGACGATCAGATCAGCGCCTCCACGACGTTCTACGACAACCGCTGGTTGCCGCGCCAGGCTCGCCTCAACAACGACGACAACGCCTGGACGCCTTCGGAGGACAGCAACAAGGAGTATATACAGGTCAGACCCTTCAGTATCACACAACACATACTGAGTGTACTTTGTGCTTTGTTTCCTACCTGGATATGCTGAAGAAGTCTTGACCTTTAAATATTGTCGGTTTAATCACAGTGTGAGAAGAGAAAATAAAGATATTCAGAGTACATTAACTGTTTCCGCATGTGGAAATTCCAATCCACGTGTGAAAATACTCAACTGCCATGTGAAATTGTCTTTTTTCGGAAGTGATAAAGCACATTTCCCCTTTTTTTGGGACACTTTCGTTGGCGAGAGAGACACTTTCCAAGCGCAACGCGGCAAAATTACTCACGTCAGATATCAACATTGGGACGTTTTATCAGCTACGATGACCGCACGAATACAAACGAATCTGAATCGGCATTAGCGTCCCTCGTTGAGCACGATACATGTCGAGAATTTGTCTCAGTGATGCTTCAGCAGGATGGAGGAGAGGATTTAAGGCCCGGCAGCATCTCATATACAGTGAGGACTTACACCAGGACACACACACACACACGCTGAAAAGGAAATAGAGGAACTGTGAACCGATGATAAGGAAGTGCTTTTGCGCTCTCAATCTTTCCTGTCTCAGACCGGCGCGTATGCATGCATGCATTGACACACACACACACACACACACAGAAGCGTGCACACGAGGAGAGCGGCGAGAAGCCCCCGTGATTGATGAAGGTGCTCTACAGGAATGCATCCTAACACTGCGCCATTGATCTTTGCCTCCAGCCTTCCTCCCCTCGCACACCCGCACGCGACAATGCAAGGGTACACACACACACACACACACACACACACACACATGCACGGACAGCACCTAAGCTCCGTCAGCAGCAGGCCACAGTCGGCGTCCATCCCCTGCTGTCTTGCGTGACAGATAGACGCAGCAGCTGGTCTGTCTCTGTTATCTACATCAGCCCTGACCACCACAACACCCTCCGCCCGTCCGTTCATATTCTTCTCTTTTCTATTCCGTCATCAATTCTCACATTCGTGTGCTCCTTTTCTTCCAGGTCGACCTCCACTTCCTGAAGGTTTTGACGGGCATCGCCACGCAGGGTGCCGTTTCCAAGGAGACGCAGAAGTCCTACTACGTCACCACCTTCAAGCTGGAGGTCAGCACCAACGGGGAGGACTGGATGGTCTACCGGCACGGCAAGAACCACAAGGTAGGATTTAAAAACCGCCCGTCGCTGGCACCCATCGGTGAAAACCGGTGAAGTGAGGTGTCGAAGGACACCCATAAGACACCACCCCACCCTCGCCACAGTCTGTTCGCCCTGCTGCCATTTGGCAAGCAATACACAAGTAGTTTTTGTTTATTTTTTGTGAAAGTGATAAAAAAAAAAAATGGGCTCCACAAGCTCACAAAAAGTCACCCTCCGTGACCAGAATTTGAACTTGCAGGTACAAGGCCCTCTTTCTCTAACCTTTACTACCATCAAGATAAGTTCCCCGACAACAGAGGCTGTTGTGTGCGTCCGCATCAATGGACGCAACATTCCTGGAGGGAGCCGCCCCCCCCCCCCCCTTCCAGGACTGTTTATGAACCTGAGTCATGACCCCCAGTCACGAGGTGGAGACGGAGAGGCAATAGGAGGGAGGAAGCGATAGAGATAGAGAGAGTAGGCGAAGCTGACAAACAAGAACAATGGAGTCCTCTATGTGCCCTTATCTGGGGCTTTGCAATTCATCATCTCTCCCTGCGCGCACACACACACACACAAACACACACCTGGGGTTGTGAAACCCATGGAGTCATACCAGGTGTGAACGGAGCAGGTTTGTGTTTAAGGGGATCATGGCAACATCATCTTCCGAGATTGGCGGCGTGTAGTGCTTTCCATCGAGCCTCGTCGTATCCCTGCTCGGTTTGTTTGCGTGTTAGGTGGAGCGGGGGTTGGCTTCACGCACAGGCGGGTGTGTGGATGCATGTACAGCGCAGGTCGTTGTTGTTGTCACGCTTCGACCTACAGTAAGCCCGTCTCCGGGGGAACTGAACTTTGTCCCTCATATCTGGGTTAAGGTCACAGAGGATTTCAAGCAGAAAAAAATGGAGAGTGGAAAGGGTGGTGGGTGTTGGGTGGATGTTGAGGGTTAATCCACACACGTTTACCCACGCTGACGGGGGGCGGGGGCTCCCTTCTGCGTGTGCCAGTGATTGGTTTGGGTGAGGCCAGCGGGGGGTATTTGATGTGGAGATTATTGAGTGAAACGTGGATTTAACTTAAAAAAGTCAACATCTGTGCAATTTATTAGAACTCCCCCACCCCCCCAGATGCCTCCCCACTCCTCCCGCATACACACACATGCAAAATCCACAGGCCCCCCCCCCCCCCCCTTTAAATAACCGCTGGCTGATCTCTCCTTCTGCAGGATCTGCGCGTGTGTGCGCATATGTATATGATGTGTTCCTGTCTGTCTGTGCCGTGTAATCTGACTCCGCTAATCCGTCTGCGCATAAGACACTCTCAGACACGGGCTCAGACAGATGCATCAACACGCATTTGGTAGAGATACCGCTTGTATTACGAGCGCCCGCTTTCAAAAAAGCGGTTATGTTTTCAGCTTTTAGAATGCGCGGAGTCCGGCAGGAGGATGAGAGATCAATAAAAGATAGCAGATCCGCGTAATGGTTTGATTTCCAAAGAGAGGCCGGTGTGTTGGGAGGGGGGAGACATCCAGCGCCGTGCTTTTTTTTTTTTTTTTTTTGATGGCTAACACCGAATCCACGTGTTCGGCTCAAAGCTCAGCCAGAGAGTTTTGCGAACATTCCTCAAGCTGAAACCCGGAAACCAAGCCTGATACGTCTACTAATGGAGCATTACATTATCTACATAAACTATAGATATCCTCACGTATGCCATCTGTTTTTCATGACCGCGAAGACGAGATGAAAGTTGCAACGTTTATTCCTCCAAACTCTCTTTTTAAAATCCTCAAGGATTTATTGTGCGTTCAAGTCCTCTGATGTATAATAAAGCGGCGATGGCATATTAGATCACCTCGGGTGAAACTTTCTCTTTGTATTTCTTGTGATGGATGGGATTCGATTCGGGAATAATGCTTTTTTTTTTTTTGACAAATTGCGCTCCGAAAAAAGCACAACTTTTCAGCCCGGTCTGACTTTGGAGTTTTCGCTCCCTGTCAGTCAGGTTCCTCGTCTGGTCCCGGTGGGCTGTTGAATCTTCCGTGACTGCTAATCCACCAGTCATGTCTTACAAACTCCCAGTTAGCCCGTCCTAAGCCCCCCAAAGAGCCCTTAAGTGGTTGAAGCTCAGTTCTCGTCAGGGGGTTCTGTAATGACTGGGATTTGGTTCTTTTAATTGTCATTTAACAGTGAGCTTGAAGCTAATGTGGCTTTTGGAAAGGGAGCGCGCGCGCCCGGGCGTGTGCAGCGTGTGTGTGTTTGTGGAAGGTTGAGCCACGAGTGTGTTCTCTGCATCAGATATGAATCACCCATGAATAAAAGGATTGGCCTGGCAGTTTGGTACCTCGCTTGTGTTTGTTATTGGGAGAGAGCGCGTTGCCATTTATTGTCGAGATTTGTGCCCCTTATTTGCTGTGTTAACAAAGAGCGTGGGATTTAATGCCAATAAAGATTATTTGACAGAAAGAGAGGCAGAGGCGGAGAGAGAGAGAGAGGGGGAGACGCTGGAAAGGGGAAGGCATTGTGGGAAATGGCGCTTTTTTTTTGGTGCGGTGTAGGAAGAGAAGAGGAAAAACACCAGCGCTGCAGATTGCAATCACCTCAGTCACACCAGCAAACAGGCTTTGTGCATGCGTGTGTGCGCGCGCGTGTGTGTGTGTGTGTGTGTGCGTGAGTGAGCGTGCACGCGTGTGTGTGATCTTTCTGACTCTTTTTCTGCATGCCAACACATTTTCACTTTGACACCCATGTGACTTGTTAATTCTAAATCACACTACTCACATATGCGCCTCATTACTTGATGAGACGCGAGCACACTTAGGGATTGCATATCTCTCGCACACACACACACACACACACACACTCAGATAGATACAAGCACACAGTGATTTTTTTAATGGTAACACAGACGCACACACATGTGCGCCCAGACAAATTAACATTAAAGGCACACTCTGTCATCCGTCTGTGAGGAAAATCCCATCAGCCCCGGTGCTAGGCAAGCACTGTGTTACCAAAAACACACGTGTGAGGCTGAGGCTGTCCAACACACACACACACACACACACACACAAGTAACCTGGGAGGGGAGAATAAAAACAGCCCACGCAGCATTTCCGCCTGCTCCTCCATCACACCATGTCATACACACACACACACATAAAAACACACCCAAAGACAAGCTTTGTTTTTCACTTACTCGTTCTTCAAGCTAATATGAGCATAATTCTGCATATGTTAACAGAGATAAAGATCCACACACACACACACACACACACACACGCATAGACATGCAGGCCGGCAGTCAAACGCGGCCGATAACACTGGTGAAATGTGGAAGACTTCAATAGAAGGTGGTGTAAGTCCATTTCTGAGGATCACCGCTTCAACCTCTACCCACCCACACACACACACACACACACACACACACGCCCACGCACACACACCGCCAGCCCTCAGAGTTAGTAGAGGAGAGCGGCCAGCTGGAACCAGTTCCAACTGTCAACATCTTCATACCCGGAGCGAGGGGAGAGGGAGAGAGCAAAGACGGGGCGGCGGGGGTTATGGTCGATGGCTAGAAAGAATGAGAGCGAGACAGAGGTAGCAACTCGACCGAAGAAGACGGGGATCACGAGCGTAATGGACGGAGAAGGAGGCTGGGATTGAGGGAATAACCGGGGGGGGGGGGGGAAAGCGGATAATGCTTTGCGCAGAGCTCGCCGCGTCTCCCCGCGGTGCCATCAGCGCAAAGGAAAAGACTGGCAGCGGAAGGAGACGTGTGCCAAAAACACAGGACGGAGGGAGATGGTAAATGGATCAAGCTAGGGTGTATCCATCCATCTATCCACTCATTTTTCCAGAGAAGAGATGTCATTCGCTCCAAAAAAGGGACGCTAAGTCTCTTCAGGAGGCTTTATTTCACTCTGTTTGCTGGTTAGATCCGTAGAGAGGGTGTTTACTATAAAGCAAACACACACATCTTTCACGGTGACCTGGTTCTCCGGAGAGGTCATCAATTGTTAAATACCCATGGCGCCTGCGTCCTGCCAATGTCCACACACATAAGTCTGACCGTCGCATGCTGCTATGTGTGTGTGTGTGCGTGTGTGTGTGTGTGTGTGAGCGGCGCTTCGTTATATTTTCATGACTCTCCACACCAGGAGACACAACATGACGATGTTAATTATTCAGCCCAGCGCGTCACGTGTGGGGCTCACACAGACACAGACGTACACGGGCAAAAGAATAACATGCCAGTCGTCGGGCAGATTACAGAGGTGGTCTAGACGGCAGGCCTTGCCCGTCTGGGACAAAACGAAACGTACATTTCCTTTCGTGCATGTCGGGAATTCCTAGCGAGTCAAAAAGTAACCATCTTATCAACGAGCTGGTCAATGACCAACCATCTGCTTCCCGAGGCTGTTGACCTTTAACCTTGGAAGTAATGGGCGAGGGGTCAAATGAGCGACCCTTCAGGTACCGTGACAATAGATGGGAGGAAGTTGAGCCGGCTGACAGCTCCTCATTGTCTTCTTCCTTTTCCTTCCCCCCTGTCTTAGTGCTCCAAAAGTAAAACTGAAAGAGCCCCCTCGAGCCGAGTCGTATTGAACAAATCGTTCTCTCTTTGTGTCAGTAATGTCGGCCATATTCCCTGCTTTTATCCAAAGATGAAAAAAAAAAAAAGCAGCTGGCAGCGCGGTAATGCACCAGATAATGGCCTTTTAGTCATGGCGGGCATCTCGCGCGATTGGAACAAGACGTTTACAGGAAGTTGGAACAGATGGGTATTTTTTTTACGGGCATCTCTCGATTTTCCACGTCTGAGACCTGAGCCGTTGATGGATCGAATTCACCTTTTTCGCCGCGTAATTTATCTTTAGCGCAGGTTTTATCGCATAATTGATGTCCGAATGTACGGGAGTAGAAAAGTGCACCGAAAAGGCTTTATTGTAGCGGATAGATTATTTTCAAAAAGTCACATGTTTTTTGTGTTCCAAAGCCAAACGAAACAACAAAGCAAGCTAAACTGTCAGCATTATGTACATCGGATGTAATACTGAGATGTCGGTTTGCCGTCGAGCCGCGTTTATGAGACGTTTCCTGCCTCGGTGATGAATCTGTCCGTTGTGCTCTCCTTCCTGCCCGCCACCACTCCCTTACTCCTCTTCCACATTCCTCTGTTGATATTCCTCATTCAGTCGTATCTGCTGCCCTCCATTCAACCTCTTCCCTTTCCTCCCTCTCTCTCTCTCTCTCAGCCCTTCCCATCATCTGTTTTTGACTATTCTTCTGAGGACTCTCCCTCCCCGCGCTCATTTTCTGCTGGTTTCCCTCTCCCCGCTGCTCTTTGTTTCTCAGACAGAATATCAGGGAGCGGCGAGGATGGGATACCGGTTGTTTGTGTGTGTGTGTGTGTGTGTGTGTGTGTGTGTGCGGCAAGCTCTCTTTGCGCGGGTGTTTACATAACCCCCATAAGAGCCCGCATCCACCGTTTGGCCTCTTCGGTAAACACAACGGCTGTCTATCCTCGATTCCAGCGGCAGATACAGAGCGGATAGACCCCCTCGCTTATCTGTTCAAACACTCGCGCTTGCTTTGTATTACCAGTGTCAGCTCCTTTTGATTAAATCAGGCCATGCCAAAATCAAATAAAATCCCCCCGAGTCGGATTTTTTTGAAGTGGAACCGCTCATATTCCCGCCGGTTTGTGGAATTTTATTCTGGAATATCGTATCAATTTGGAGGGGTTTGCGCCAGACGGGGAATTCATACAAAATGGGTCACTTTATAGCAATATGGCGGCGTATTATTTTGAAACACCAGCCGAAACCTGACTGTTTATCACTTCTGATGGGGGGAAAAAAAAAACGACATTTTCAAAACAAGAGGGAATCAAACATTTTAGGCCACGGGTGCCTCCTGAGGTTTGATCATCCCGTGCTCGGATAAGAGTAAAAGAGAAAGCATGTACGGACCTTTTTTTTCTTTTTTTAGAACGTTTAATCTTTAATTCGGCTGCTTGTAGCAGTCGCATTTCCGTTTTTTTTTTTTTTCTCCATTGTGTGCAGCTGCTGGGATGTTAGTCCGTGTGGTTTTTCTGTCAATCAACAGCCGGCCCCCGGTCAACCACAGACAGATAGAGTGGATGACACTTAACAGTCGCTCAGTCAGTTAAAAGACACTTCCTCTGCTTATCTCAGTCTGTGTGTGTGTGTGTGTGTGTGGGTTCCTGTGGTTTCCTATGTGTGTGGGTTTTTTTTTTTCGTTTGTAGCCACCAACAGGAGCAAAGACGAGGCAACCAGGGGGTGAGGGAGGATGTGTGGAGAGATATCAAGTGTATGGTTTGAGAGACGAGGAATGGAAGGAGAAAAAATGGAGGTAATCAGAGGGCTGAGGAGGAAGGAGGTAGTTGAGGAGGAGCGGTAATTACAAACGGGGAGTTATGGTTTGGAGAACACACACAAAGGAAAGAAAGGAAGACTCGCGTCTGTCATTGAATGTCCCCATCGGGCGCCCTCGAGCGTCGCCCGGCGCTTCTCGACCCGAAACGGGAAGTGGCTCGACCACCCCGGTTATATTTGCCCTCCGACCCCTTGCCGCCCCTCCCTGCCGCTTAAGAGCAAATGGAAGGAAGGGAGTGCCCCGTAGAGAAGAAGCGAATGTTGACGCTTTTACGCTGGGACGCCTCAGGAAGTGAATTTCACTCACATCCTGCCCACCTGGACGGCCTTCCTGCG
Source organism: Sparus aurata (assembly GCF_900880675.1). Classification (NCBI taxonomy): domain Eukaryota; kingdom Metazoa; phylum Chordata; class Actinopteri; order Spariformes; family Sparidae; genus Sparus; species Sparus aurata. The sequence goes on along the minus strand of NC_044210.1, from coordinate 5,152,575 downwards.
TCTGACGGCTAATCATGTTTGCCCGTGTCGGGTCACGTCTCCCGCGGCGTCCCGCGGCCACCAGCATAGAGGTGTGTGTGGGAGTTGGAGTGTGTGTGTGTGTGTGTGTGTGTGTGTGCGTGTGTGTCTGTGGAGGAGAAGGAGAGAGAAGAGAGAAACCCTCATCCATCGCCCCGGCTTTCCCAGCCTCCCAGCGCCGAACCCTTGACCCCGAAACACATCGACAGCTGGGATGGTGACATCGGATCCGTGTTTGGGTTGTCTCCGCTTTGTCCGGCCTGCCACTGTGTGTGCGTCTGTGTGTAGCCGAGCGAAACCGTGCACTGTGGGTGGGTGTGGAGATGTAGTGTGTGTGTGTGTGTGTGTGTGTGTGAGAAAGACAGAGATAAGACATGAAGAGTACATCTCCTTCTGTCAGTAACCGGCCTTTGTTTGTCTTTGCTCTACCAGATTTTCCACGGCAACACAGACCCAGCCGAGGTGGTTCTCAACCGGGTCCCGCAGCCGGTTCTGGCCCGGTTCGTTCGGATCCGGCCACAGACCTGGAGGAATGGCATCGCCCTGCGTTTTGAGCTGTACGGGTGCCAAATTACAGGTGTGTGTCAGAAAGTTATATTTTTCGAACCTGTTTTTTGCCCGAAGAAAGTTGTTGTTTCCAAGATTCTTTTTTTTTTGTTGCTTCACCAATTGCTTTTTTTGGTCCTCTTTTAGTGATTAAGGGACTCCAACCAGCAATGTTTAGCTCCTGTCTTGCCATAAAAAAAAAGCCGTTTTGAACCCTCATTTCTTTGAATCTAACCTTTATTTCACAGGGAATTTTCACATTGACATTACAGAATCTCTTTTCCGAGAGAGTCCCGGCCCAGACAGCAGTATGCTAGACTTTCCATATAAAAGAACGAGCAACAGACGTTTAAACAACCAACAAATTACATCAAGACAATGAATTTACGATGTGCATTCGTTGGTCTATAGTCCTTAATCCTATTCTCATAAACCTCCATACGTAGAACTAAAGCACTTTCACCAAATTTAATGTAGGTTTGAGGAATAGCAGAATATTAAACAAATAAGTAGGCAGTTTGTGCAATTTTGCCTTTCAGATAGAAATGCACCCAAGCTCCATTCTATAGTTGTGTGAGGAAGACAAGACAAGCCAAGCCTCACATAAACAGCAATTACTTGTCCAAAAAGCTGAATCGGAGACAAATCTCAATGCAGCATGCTACACGTAATGAGAGATTAATTTGCATGCATATATAAAACGGCGCCACAATCAGCCGCTGATTAAAACGTCTCTTGAATTAATGTTTTTTTCCTTGCACCAGCGAGAGAGAGCCGGCTTCACCCTGAGTCTTGTTTGCCAGACGCTCGGTGTAACGTTGAAAAAGACAGGTTCCCCTCAGTTGCTTGTAAGTTTAAATTCATGCTGACGCACGCCGTCGATGCCACATCCTTTTTGTTTTGTCGGCATTTTGTTTTGTCAGTGTACAAAGATCCCCAAACACGAGATCAACTTAAAATACAGTGAACATCAGCGAAAAGTAACTTCCTAAACCTTAAAAACCTGGGACACACACGTGTATTTAGGCTCTCTCCCACACTCCCACTTCCATCTTTTAAAAATAGGAAGCCTCTGGCTAATTAAAGGAAACTTTTCTTGCTCTATTCTTCCTTCCAGAGGCACCACCAGTGTCTTCTCCCTCTCTCTCCCACTTTTTCCTCCATGCTCGCTTTCTGTCTCCGGCTCCCCCAGCGCCGCCTCTCTTTCCCTCTCATGGTTTTGGATACTGTTTTTTTGATGCGTCCTCTTAGCTCCGCGAGCTCTTCCGTATCTGGAAAAACGAGCGCCGATCAATCATTCATGGCTCCCTGTTCGCTCTTACATCAGAAACTGTGATTCGCCGCAGCCTCAACAGCTGCTATCGAAATAACTATTAGCCCTTACAGTACAGGTACATTCGCGCGCACACACACACACACACACACACACACACACACAGGCGGCTGTTCTAAATATAGTACGTGACCTCAAAAGCGGGCACGCCCCTTGGAGAGGTGCACACAAACACACACACACACACGTACGCTTCCTGTGCCTTTTATTCATTATTTACATCTCCTGCTTCTGCAGTGACATAACAGCATGAAACTTTGATCTGTGTTCTCTTAAACCGTCAGCACAACTAACATCTCATCCCATCTCCCTTCGCCTGCCCTCTCTCTCCTCCTCCTCTTCCCGAGGCGCTCTCCACCTCCCACCTCCCTCCGCGCCCCTCGCCACCCCTTGTGTCGCCCTCTTCCTCCCTCCACCCCTCCCTCTCCCACTGTTTGTCTCTCGCAGGGGTGTCATCTCTACGCCTTGCCCTCCTCCCCCGTCTCCCCGAGCCGTCGACTTCAGCTCCCCGTCTCTTGCTCTCTCTCTCTCTTTTTTTTTTTTCTTCTTCTCGCTCTCTCCGCTCTCTCCTACCCTGCCACCAGACTCCTCTCATTATACCTTTCTTATCCCCCCTAATCCTCATTCCTCCCTCTCCGCGTACTCCCCTCGGCAAGTTGCTTTCGATGCTACCCGCTCATCCATATCTGAATGAGTTCCGTTTTCCGAGTGCTTTTGCGTGTATGCGGATACAAAGGCACAGTGCGGGCAAACAAACGCGTTGAATGCACAGCGGGGGATGTGCATCTGTTCAAAAGCGGCCTTAACGTATCGCTTTTATCTCTCTAATTGTGTATTTAACATGAATGGCGCTGCACCGCACGTCCCAGTCTCTCACCTCACCCTCTCCTGGTCGCTCCAGGCGAAACTCTTAATGCTTTAGCGGCCAGTAGCGCGATCCTGCGGTGAAGCTTAACAGCTCCCAGGTGGGAGAGTGTGCAACAGCGCGAGCGTATGTTAGGTCGCCGCCCGAGACTTCTCCCTCAACCGTGCCCCCGAAGGTGAAGGTTAAAGCTCTCTCTCTTGCCCTTCTCCGCTTCAGATGCCCCGTGCTCAGACCTGCAGGGCCTGCTGTCCGGCCTGCTCCCCGACGCCCAGATCTCCGCCTCCACCAGCAGGGACATCGTGTGGAGTCCCGGCACCGCACGGCTGGTGGCCAGTCGCTCCGGCTGGTTCCCCGCGCCCGCACAACCTCTGGCTGGAGAGGAATGGCTTCAGGTATAAGAGGATTGTAATCGTTTGTTGTACATCTGACTGTACGTTTCCATGCGAGCACTCATCACTTTAACTTCTGTGTCACGGGGTTCATGTTTAGTGAGAGATACGCAAGGCAAACGCTAGCAGCAGTTGGGTCGTGGTGTTATAGGGGTAATAACAAGGGTGAAAAATGTCATGTTTAGATGTGCAACAAACCTAAAAGTAGCTTTAACGACCGGCTTCCACATATTGCCGTCCCAGCTGCCAAATGACCTAAACCGAGAAGCAAAGCTGCAATTAAAGGTCCCATATTATGCTCATTTCCAGGTTTATACTTTTATTTTAGGTGTCTACTAAAATGTTTACATGCTTTAAAGCTCACAAACATTATTTTTCTTATACTAGCCATCACCGGCGGCTCATTTCGCCAAGTTTCTACACGCAGACCCTCGATGGAGGGTTTTGATACGTTACATAGGACGTATCACTTTCTACAATGTGGTTGCTTTAAACAAAGCCACGTTAGTTTTGTGTAAAGCACAATTTATCTGAATGTAATCTCCAACAGGTGGACCTAAGTGTGCCTAAGACGGTGCGCGGAGTGATCACCCAGGGAGCGCGGGGCGGCGACGCAGGGAGCGGAGCGACGACAGATAACCGGGCGTTTGTCAGGAAGTACAAAGTGGCACACAGCCTGAACGCGAAAGATTGGAATTTCATCATGGACAGCAAGACGAGCCTGCCCAAGGTGGGTGACGGAGGGAGACGAGATGGGGAAACGATGTCCCCGAATGTTTGCAAACCGTCGAGCTGACGCTGAACCTTTTTGTATTTGCGGACAGATCTTTGAGGGGAACACGCACTACGACACCCCGGAGCTGCGTCACTTCGAGGAGACCGTCGCCCAGTACATCAGGCTCTACCCGGAGAGGTGGTCTCCGGCGGGAATTGGGATGAGAGTGGAGATACTGGGCTGCGACCTTCCAGGTAGGTTATTCTTCCGTTGCTTCCGCGACAGGGACTCATTTCACATATGATAATTCACTGCCTGCACTATTCCAGGCTGAATCATTTGCCCCGCACTGTAATGAACTGAAGTGATCTAACCAGAACTGAATGGACCTTGAGGAAGGTTTCTCACCAGAGAAAGTGAGGCTCACATTAGATATGCATGAGAGTCATTAGAGTGTGCCAGAGGTGAAAAGAGTCACCCGCAGTCGGCCGAGAGAAGGGGGAGGCGATAGCACGGTGAAAGCTCGCTCCTCAAAGGTCGCAAATTCGGACGTGTTTCACCTGGAAACGATGAGTTGGGTTTCTCCGTGTTTTGCTCCCGCAACAAGAGTCGGCGTCACAGGGAGTGGACAGGGCTCGGTTTAAGGAATGCTTCCCTCCGGAGAGAGAGGGAGCGAGCGCGTTGGTTCGTTGGCTCTCCCGACGCGGGTCTGTTATCCAGATGTGAGGTCGGCGCTGGAGAAACACACCGGCGCTCCGGCGCACATATGGACCCCTCGCTATTTACCACTCCCTCTGTGCCTGGACAGGATGGCTGGGCTGTATAGCGCGACACGCTATATACAAGCGCAGGCCGTCATACATGTACACATGCACAAGATAAACCGCAGAGAGAGGGACGTGTATAACATTCACACGCCCACACACACAACGCTGTAAATACAAGTTAGGCCATGCCTTTATGGAGGCGATGTGTGTGTGTGTGTCTGTTTGCGTGTGCTGATTGGTGAAGAGCACATTTATCTGATCACACTTTTGAATGCGTACTTTTACTTAAAGTTTGTATATACATACTTTTTCCACCACTTTTTCTGCGTTAACTGCTTGATAGACACGTGACCTGTGGGAAGTGAAGTGCACACCCAGCAATGAACAGTAACCACAAAGCTGGAAACAAAGTGAAAAGAACAAGAGCCTCAGGTTCAGGGTTTAACACTTTTTCCATTATCAGATGAAGTGGGGGGGGGGGGGGGGGTACACATTGTTCACCAGCATCCAAAACTCAGCAGGAGTAGTGGACTGCTGCTGACATCCAGTAAATCATTCACTTCCCTTTTACACACACACACTATTCACTTCTCTCTGTTCTGTCTTCAGTTAAGCCCTCTTTTGAATATCTTTTATTTAGATGATTCTGTGCTGTTTTGTCTTTCTTTTTTTTTTCTTTTTTTTTACCCCAAATCCTGCCTGGTTCAGTTTGAGCGTGGCAGCTCGCTACCACAGCGAGGCAGAATAAGGTCTCTCACCCCGCTCCTACACATGGTTGCAGTTCTCTCGCTTCCCGCCCCGAGGCTCAGTGCGTGGGTCCATAAATGTTTTTTGTTCCTTTTTTTTTGTTCGTTACCATGCCTCCTCCCTCCTCCTTGCCCTCTCCTCCTCTGTTACTCATCGCTCCTCGCACCTCTTTTTTCCATGTTCGCTGCTGTTGGTCCTGACTCCTTCTGTTCCCCCCCCCCCCCCCCCCCCCCCCCCCCCCCCTCGCGCTGACACACAGCTGTCTCACACACACAACCTCAGCAGGTTTTTGTGTGTGTGTGTGTGTGTGTGTGTGCGCCGATAAATGAAAAATGTATGAGCTCAGGAAGGAAATTTTACGGACTGATCTGCTAAAAAAAAAAAAAAAAAAGAAAAATGCAAAGTATCGTCTCCGCCTTTTTCCAGGGAGGATCATTTTTTGGTTTTAGAGCTCACACTCACACACAAACACATGCACGTGCACATACACACGTGTAATATAAAACCTCAGGTGTCACACTGGCTTTTCTGACTCCTTCAAAAATGGTCCAGTACTTATTTTGGCTCTTCATATAAGCTCTTTATGTCACAGTCTTCACAGCTTGCCCGTCCTCTTAGAAAAGCTTTAATGCGTGTGAGTGTGTGTGTGTGTGTGTGTGTGTGTGTGTGTGTGTGGGTAAAGGATTGCAACTAACACTTATTAGCTGTGGATTACTTTCTCAATTAACTGATTAGTTGTTTGGTCTATTAATTGAAAAAAAAGTATTGTTCAGGACGTCTCTTTTCTGCACAACCCGATGATTCCGTTAGCAGTCATAGAGGAGGGAAGAACCCAGGAAATATTCATGTTTAAGAAGCTGGAATCAGGGTACTTTTTCTTTAATTGGCTCGAGCCAATTAATCGATTATTCAAATAGCTGGCGATTAATTTAATGGTCGACAGTTAATCAGTTAATTGATTGCAGCTCGGGTGCGGACGGCCCCTCGATCTGCGCACTTAACCCCGCCCAGCGGGATATCAAAAAATGGCTTCCTGTCTTTTCCATCGCGTTCTTTTGGACGGTGTACGCGTGGGAACGTGCGTGTGTGCGCATCCATTCATTGGTGTGTGTGTGAGTGTGTGTGTGCGTGCGTGCACGCGCATGTGCTTAGGACTGCCAAGCAGAGATTTACAGAAAGGCTTTCTACATAATTGAAGATTTTTTTTTTTTTTTTCCCCTTCTCCGACATATTGCTGAGTCAGCTTTTCGGGGAGTGAGCGATGTCTTTTTATGCGGAGAGTTCTGGCCCCGTGTATGCGTGTGTTTTTGGTGTCTGTGCGTGTTTGAAAAAAAAAAAAAAAAAGACAGGATCTTTGTGTGTCTGTGAGTATTCTTGCGAGCATGTGCTGCCCCGGTGTGCGTTTGTACGTGCAGGCGGGGCGTGCATCTCCATTATCTATGCCAGCAGTTCCCCTGGGTCCGCTTCTAAGTGTTGGTGTCTCATCCCATGCATGATGATGACTTGCATCATCACCTGCAGCAGTAGACACATTATGTAAGACAACACCCCGCTGCAGAGGGACTTCTCCTGCATTACGAGGCCCTCTGCTGCGCATGTACAGCCGGCCTGCCTGCCTGCCTGCCTGCGCACTCTCGGGCCTCATCGCGCAGCTCCGTGACATAGCCCTCGCGCACATCAAGGACACGGCTCGGGGCAAGGTGGGCAGGTCACAGACACCCACACACGCGCTCTCTTCTCACGTTCCCCCATAAACACACACGGACCCACACGAGCGCACAAGTCGGTCCCATTCCCATTGCCCCCGACACCCCTGTCACACCCGGGAAAGGTCAGCGCATTTACACTGTGACAAGGCCTGACCTTTGAAAGCACAGAGTGCTCAGGAGCTGGGGGAGAATCTTAATGGTCTCGTGTTTATGTGTGTTTAGTCGTACCTACACGTGTGTGTGCGCGCTCGTGTGTCCAGGTAATGCGCAGCAGCTCGGTTTATTTTGACGCCTGGTCCCGAGACACAAAGGCCGGACAGGCGCGAGGAGGTAAACTCGAAAAAGGGAAAAAGCGAAGAAGGAAGTCCGAGCAAAAGAGACAAGGGCGGCGTCGCGTTTGAAGCTCAGGAGGAAGAGCGGTTTGAGGAAGAGGGGGCCGCTTTGCTTGCCTTTACCTTCCCGGTGGGCTGGCAGCGATAAGAGTCTCATTAGGTAGTTAATGACAGGCATAAAGGACGTGACATTAACGCTGGGTGAATGTCAGAAGCCGTCGCCAGCTGTGGCCGGCCCTTTCATGTGTGCCATTTCTCCAGCTGGGGCGCCGTCGCGCTCATTTCCACAGGAAGTCCCTCTGAGCGGATCAATTGCGCATCACGCCGCGTTTGTTGCCCTTAGTGCCTTTCATAGTCTTTAAATGATAACAGTAGTCGTGCAGGAAGACCAGTAGGAGGCTCCGGCACGGACTACTAGCAGGCGTTCAGCAAACGTGGTAATTAATCCGTTTGACCTTTTTTCTTTTTTTTTTCAGAAATGTTTGCATGCTTGTTGTGTTTCTCTCCCCGACTGATGAGCTTCTTTTTTTTTTCTCGTGAGATCACCAGGCATCCAAGCCTCAAATCTGCCGGGAGGGGCTTAAGTGAGACATGTCACGGAACGCTAACAAAGCACTGCGAAATATGATACGCTCAAGAATTACACTTACCCTTTTCGGCGTTCATCAATGTCAATTAAATGGGAGGAAAAAAGAAGCCGAGGTCACACATCTGTGTTTGCGGAACACTCGTCGAACAAGGCGCTGTGTAAACATGTGTTGTTGATGGCTTTTTTTGCAGCGGTTGCGCTGACAGAAAATTGAGGGAAGAACAGCTTACATGGTTTATTCACGTGATAAATGTGCATCCATGTGACCCAAACCTCCGGGTAAACCCCCATAACACACCCGGGTCGACCCATCTGCTCCCAATAACGCAGCGTTTTTTCTCTCTCCCCCCCCCCTTCACATTCCAGCCGCGGCCTGCTCAACATGTGTCTGTTTTTGCGCGCACATGTGATGCGTTTTAATGAGCCCGACTGCTGGCGTGTTGTTTGTCTCTCTTTTGTGATATATTTGCGCTTAAATCGGCGGTAATGGCGGCGAGATGATCGCACGTTTCGCTTCGCGTTCCTTTCTGAGCGCCCCGTGAGTTATAGAGTGAAGGGGCAACGCACTCGACAGCTCGTGAGAAAAAAAAAAGGGCGGGATGGAGTGTGTGTGTGTGTGTGTGTGTGTGTGTGCTGTGTGTCCTCCCTGACAGCCCTGTGAGTGGTCCCAGAGTGTGATCATCCCGTCCAAGGTCGAAGGGAGTCGGTCAGACGTGTCCATCCATCAGCGCGGTGTGTGACTCCGCATCTCTGTGTGCGCGTTAGCATGTGGACACGTTGGCCCTGCGTATCTGCACGTCTGCATATTTGAGTCGGACACTGACGCCGGAGCACCGAGACATAACATGACCGGGGGAGCCCCCCTCTGGGTGCCTTATGGCTATCTGCCTCCGCTTGTCTCCGACACTCTGGGGTTGGATGGCCGAATGGAGACAGGAAATGAGGGATAGAGATAGCCTCCCTCGGTTATGATGTGTGCTTTAACTCACCCTGAATATACAGGCGACTCGGACACGCTGTTTACGTGCTGAACCATGGCAGCGGTATAGCATAACTCATTAGTTTCCTGTTTGAAATATCATTAAAAAGCTCATAAACCGAACTTGAACTTGAACATAACGCACGTGAAACACTTTGCGGCCCCGTTCTAAACGCTGCGCTGAACAAAACAGCCCAGGCACAGCCTGGTATGAAGTTTTTCGCCAGTGACCGCGGCTCGACAAAATCCTCCAGGTTCACGCGGACTTTTTCGAGCTTTTTAGTCTGTTTGTGGAAAAACTCATCATCTTCCTTTAAAGCTCTTCTTTCAACTGGAAAAATACAGGCAGAGTGGAGAGCCATTAAAGGTGTATAAAGACGCATACTTCGATGCGTTCTGGTTCCTTCCGCCTTTGTTGCTTATCACTTCCTCTTCCTTCCTCGTCTGTATGGATTTCCTGGCACTCCTTCACGTGGGAGAAACTCCCATGCACAAATAATCTCTTAAGCAAACACCGGGTGGTGATTAATGTGTCCTCTTTACAGCGTTATGATGTCTGAGCTTTTGTTCCTTACAACCGCCTTTGACCTGAGTTACGTCTTGTGTCCGCAGAAACCACCACGCCGGCCGACACCGCCACGCCGACTCTGCCCGACATGGAGACCACCACGGTCCCCGTCACGACCATAGGTGAGACCACACCGGGTGTTTGACATGAAAGCGAAAGAATGTGCTGGATTAATGGTGTTATTAGGGAGCGGTAATAGCAAAGATGAAAGCCTCTTAATGGCTGTGTGACATTATGTAGAGCAGCTGTGAATGCTTCCCTATCTGAAATGATTCCTCATGCCTTTTTTGTTGCCCCTCGGCTCTCGCTCTCCCTCCTCTCCTTCCCCTCCTTTCGCCGCCGCAGCAGCCACCTCTCCTCCGTCCGACAGCGTGTGCGACTTCGACCACGGCCTGTGTGGGTGGACGCACGACTCCAACGCCCCTCTCCTCTGGTCCCTGCACAGCCACGGTGAGTCCTCCTCATCAGTCACGGGAAGATTTGCTCATGACTCACCTGCCGCTGTCTGGTTAGCAGAACGGCTCCGAGCTTGCTTTTTTTCTTTTTTTCTCAGCGCAGCGAGTGTTTGACGGACATCCACCCGCAGGGTTTGCTTTAAATCTGGGTGATTTTACAAAACAACGCAGTTAGCAGCTCAGGTTGACGTCTCGGGGTTTCTTGCACCACGCCTCTGTCGACCGTTTTGCTGCAGAGCTTTTTATGTATGCAGCTGCAATTTCATTTGGCCACAGAAAATTGCACAAGCACAAATGCATTAGGTTTATTTTATCAACTTCAGCGGGTCTAGACGAGGCACTGTTTTCTATAATTAAATGGAGTCATTCTCCTTGTGTATCTTCATTGAGTCCCCCTTTTTCAATTTGATTAAAATAATTCCTTAAATTGAAACCGGTCTAATTTAGCGGCGGCGGCGTATGCCAGCCGCGCTCGCTCTTCCCGAGCGAATGAGAATGGAAATGAACTGAGGGAATCGGAGGGAGGGAGACGCCGACGCCGCAGTGTCGGGCTCACGCGGGGGGCCCCGCATGTGTCACAAGGCGACATACGCCCGGCTCTCCGCTCGCCCGCCTCCGCGTGTCAAAGCGCGCGAAGTCTCCGCAGGAAGGGGTTAAGAACCCAGTAGCTCCAATTAAGTTCAGAGCAGGAGATTCCAAAGACGAGCAGTTATTCCCAGCCGTCCGTTACTGCCCCTCCATTACCTCAGGCACATCCCAAATGATGCTGTGTAGACTTCCATCTACTTAGAAGCTCCTTGAAGAAATAATTATTCACTTTCCCTTTATACATACCCGTGGATCAAGAGTGCAGCTTTTGGCGTGTTATTAAAAAACTACAGAAGACGTCTCCTGCTGGGCTTAGGGAGGTTTTTTTTTTTTTTTTTTTTTTTTTTTATGGCGCTATTTATAATTTTTCATAGGCAGGCAGGGTAAGGGATTGTTATCCACAACCGTGTTTTTTTTAGAATTCATTGCTTTTTGAGCAAGTCTCCATGAAAGATTCAGCATCTCTCCAGCTGGAGAGAATTAAACAAGAGCTTCGGCACCGCCTCCCCCCCGCCCCCCTCCCTCGAAATTTAGTGATGTCACCTGGGTCGTGTTCGGCGGGGCCGACGGATCACGCGGCGAAAGGCAGAGACGTTCCTGAAGCGTGAACCCATTTAGGTCAAAACCATCTCTGACGGGGGGGGGGCTTCAAAGCGACTTCTTTCATCACGGTCGGATTGGGAAAAGGGGGTTCGCTTAGATTAGTCAGGTTGTGGCTTTCATGTATGGAGTATCATTTCCAGCCGTTTTTTTGACGCGCCGCGCTGGCCTTTGATTTTTTTTTTTTCTCCCCTCCAGATGGCAAAGGTCAAAATCCCAGCCAACTGCAAGATCATTATTTCACTGCTATCGAGTCACTGCTCAATCCTCCGCGGGGTTCCTTTTTCTCTCACGTGAGCCAGAAACCATGATACCCTCACCTCTTGACCTCGGTCGCGGAGCCCGTAATTAGGCACAGAGGTGGAATTAGCCACCTTCTACTGTATTATTTGGCGTAATTTACCCCCGCTAGTAAAAGCGCGCTAACTAGGCTTCATAGATTGAATCCTTGTTTGCTTCTCGCTGCAGGAGAACCGCTGTGAAATGGATTAATAATGCTCTGTTGTGCCCGCGTATGGAGAGGCAGTCTCGATTATGAGCTGTCTGGCGAACAAGAGGCACAACAATGGGGGGGCTCGCCGCACGACGCCGCTCTCTCCGACACGAGGCAGAGAGGCGATGGAGGAGGCTTCGGCGCGCGTATTAAACGAGCGATAAAACGCCTCGCGGAGCCACAAATGTGTTTCACTCGCACGTCCTCTCCAGGCGTGTACGCACAACAACAAAAAATTAAAAAAGTGTTTCATGCACAGCGAGGGAGAGCACACAGAGGCGCGCAACACACACACACACACGCGCTGATACCAGGGCTGCGAAGGGCCAAGGGACACACTGTCACACTCACTGTCTGAAGTGTCACACACAGGCGAGTCTGGGCGTATGGCGGGCAGAGGGGAGCTGTCAAGTCGGAGGAAGATTTGTCCCTCCAGATACTGCTTGTCGGATCTGCCGGGGAGAGAGCGCGCGCACGCCCACACACAGCGAAAGGTTATCGACCCAGTCACTCAATAGCCCGAGCATGGCTGGCGCTAAAAAACATACGCCCTCCTCGCTGGACGCCGCTGTTAAGGTGCTCTGGATGAAAAGCAGATGCTGTGTTGGAGAGAAAAAAAAGAAAAAAAACCTTGTGGCGTTACCAGGAAACAATAAAAAAACTAAAACAAACACACGTATTCTGAAGATACCTGAATGCTACTTTGATTTGCCCCGGACTGCTTTTTCCTTGCTTGTAAGACAGAGAGGAGGAAACACACACACACACACACACACACACATGCACACAGACACAGTTGTCCATGATAAAGCAAGGTGATTTAATCTGCAGATTTGTTGATACTGGACATTTTCCCACAGGGCCCACTTAAGAAATTCTTCACCAGACGCCTCATTGAGTCACTCTCTCACACACACACACACACACACACACACACACACACACACACAGGCACAAGCGCACACTCTCATTCAGTGCAGCGGGGCTCACCAATCTTACTCTCTCACAATGGAATTCATGTCGGCATCCAATTTGCAAACTAAACATCCTCTTGTGTAAACAAATGGAGTGGCGTGCGTTTCTTTTTTTTTTTTTTTTGTTGGACTTTTTTTTTTCCCCATTTGTTTAGGTCATTTACCTGGAAGGGAATGAAGAGAAATAGGCCCCGAGGGTCTTTTTGGCTGGGGGTTCCGGTGGCGCTACCGTGCGCGAGTGACGCTCTCGGCTCTGGCTCTATTCTTCCGCGTGTTTATATTTGTCATATCCCTATTGTTCGCCGCGACAATTGTGCGGCGGTGATTCCGTTCCTGTTAACAACTGGTGATTAGTTTTCTTTTTGGTTCGTGGGAGATAGCTGTGATTGTGTGAAAACACGTACTGTACATGGCCGCACATGGATTTATATGCGTCTTCCTCTGTGTGAAAACGGTGGTGATTAATGATGAGAACCGCGTGAGCGTATACATGCAACGTGTGTGAATGTGCTCCATGTGTACCGCCGCAGACTCATTCCAGCAGCGTCCATTCATAGCGGATCTCAGAGCCCTTTTAAAATTTCCTAGTTTCTATCGCCTCGAGGGCTGAAATGAAAATCCATTAAATCAGGCTCTTTTTTTTTTTTTTTTCAATTTTTGGTTTGACTGTAGCAACCAGCATACTCAAGGTTAAAACAAAAGCTCCGCTCATTTCTGGCAATGTGTTAAAAATACAAAAGCAGCTTGGTTGCACATTGTTGCCGGGAAATTCTCCAATGCCAACTGTTTTGGGGGGGTTTTTTTGTTTTTTTTATGTTCCACTTGATCCAGCGTATTCCTGAGTTTATCCATTCGGGGCCTGACAAAGGTTTCTGAAGTTCTAAGGATTTTTCAAAGCTGGTAAATAAGCTTAGATATAGAGAAAAAAAATTAAAAAAATCACAAAGTAAGTCTGCGCAACCACAGCACATCTGGGTCCAGCTCCAGCCGGGACATGCGGAAAAGGATCGAACGTCAATACGCCATTTTGTGCCAGATTAAGAAAAAGCACGCACTTATAGTAAGACTAATAATTTCTCATCCCATCAAATCTACCTCCAGAGCTCAACAGCTACCTGTACATGGACGCCAGCCTGAAGACGGAGCAGCAGCAAGCCCGCCTCGTGAGCCCCGTGGTGGCGGCCGACACGGGCCCCCTCTGCCTCCTCTTCTCCTACCAGCTGTCGGGGGAGGCCCAGGGCCACCTCAAGGTCCTGCTGCGCGACACCCACAACGAGGAGACCGTCGTGTGGACGCTGAAAGACGATCAGGGCCCCGTCTGGAAGGAGGGTCGCACCATCCTGCCTCGCTCCCCTAAAGACTTTCAGGTAGAAAGAAACTTCTGGCATGTGGGTCAGACCTTCTGTTTTACGTCTCCCCTAGAAAAAGCGACGTGTCTTTAATGTCTAAATCGGGGTCGCTTAGAGAGGGATACGTCTCCGAGCGTCGCTTTTAACCCCTCTGTCACCTTAGGCCAGGTTTGACTTCAAAAGCAGCTAAAGTAAGCCGCGCCGCCTCTGTCGGCTGTGTGCGACTGTTTGGGGGATTGCGATGCATTTGTCAGAGACATCACAAGCAGTTAATGTTTCTCATGAAAAAGTAAAGTGGAAGACGCTTGCAGAGAAGGGGAGGATGATTGCGAGTGTTGAGTGCAACTTTGAAATCACAGGCGCCGTATTAAGTTTTCATCCTCTTTCTCTCTCCTCCTCCTCCTCCTCCTCCTCCTCCTCCCGCTTGTCCCCGTTCTCGATTTGCCTCCACCCTCCCCCTCCCTCTGCTCCCCCGTCGCCTTCATCCTGTCTCCGTCTTCCTCTTCCTCCTCTTCTTTCCCCACTCCTACCTCCTCCTCCTCCTCCTCTTCCTCTTCCTCTTCCTCCCCTGTTTTTTTGGCTGCGGTAGGTTGTGATGGAGGGTTTCTTTGTGCACGGCACCAGAGGACACATCTGGATCGACAACATCCACATGAGCTCCAGCATCCCACTGAAAGAGTGTACACGTAAGTTACACACAAACACACGTTCGGGGGCCTCACATTCACGAGGATGACAGGGATCGACTGTATTTTTAGTTTTGCATCACTTTGCCAAGATATTTTCCATCCAGACGAAAATATTGAAAAAAATAAATAAAAATAGATGAGCGGGACCCACCGGCTCCCTCTTATCCGCCGTCGACTTCACCATCGCCTCTCGTCGTTATCTCGCCCTCCAACAATCTGCCGTTCCCTCCATTTCCCTACCACCTCCTCCACTTCTAGCCTAAAGGTCCCTTAAAAAAGTGACACACATGGAGCGATAAACACCCCCGCCCCTCCCGAATCCTCCCTCTCCCCTCCGCCCCCCCTCGCACTCCCATCCCAGCTTTTCGGAGACAGCCTCTCCTCCGAAGAGCCCACCAAACGCAGAGATGAAAGGAGGAAGGAGAGGGAGGGACAGCGTTTATTCCTCCGCAAAAAAAAAAGAAGAAATGAAAAGGAGAAGAATAGGAAAAGTAGGCCATAAACGCCCCGTGGGCCCCTGCGATGCTAATCTATGTTTCATTAGATTTCTCTTCTTCTCTTTCTCTCCTCTCCCTCCATCGCTCGCGCGCTCACTCCTCTGTCGTATTTGTAAACAGAGCTCTTTCCCGGGCCGTCAAAGGGAATTACTAGACAGGCTGTTTCCCAAGCAAGTTTTTCCGGGTGCCTGGTGTGAGCCGAGCGCCAGCGCAGCCTCCTTAATCTGGCCCGGGCAGGGGCTCTGGAGAGGGTCTTAAACAGATCAGAGACCGAGCCTGTGGTTCAGAGCCAAAAGCCTGCCGTCATCACTTCTGACTGACGTCCAGTGTGCTTTGGAACCGGACCACAGCAGGGGAGCAGGCACGGTGTAATAGAGGGGAAGCATGCGTGCGTGTGCGTTAAGTGTCCCCAGCTCAGGGCACACACGTTGTGTGTTTCGTCATGTTTGTCAGTCATTTCGCGTGTGCGTGTGTGTGTTTGTGACACGAGAGTCTCGAGCTTCGAAAGGCAAAGATGACAGCCCAGCCCCCCCCCCTGCCTCTGCGCTGCTGTGCTTCCTCCTCTTCCTACCTTCCCTCCTCTCCTTTCCCCGCTCCCAGAGCATTCTGGGATGCTGCTTATCACCCGACGCAGTCTGAGTTTTTCGCAGCGTTCCCGCCAAAAGGCGCCAGTTCCCAAGCCGGTTTCCGTCTTTCTTTCTTTTTTTTCAACCCACCCCCTGACACGCGCGCACATAGACATACGCCGTCTGACACACAACACACACGCAGAGACACACACCAGCTCTTTGTGTCTGCATTCCGGGCAATCAAAGTGAAGGTTCTGCTCTGTGCATTTGCAGCAAGCCAAAAACCTCCCCTCCCCGCTCCGGTTTAACTGGGCTCCGCAGATAAACAACTTGAAATGAGGGAACTTTGCGAGACGCACGCACACACACACACACACACACACACACGCGTAGCCTATAGACTCTCAGCGCGGCCGTCTCAAATTCCCACCTCGCACAATGTACACTGTTTGAAAAATTGCGTTCTGGCAAAGGAGCTGAGTAAATGCCATAATTCGTGTGAGTTATCTGAGGAATTAAGTAAAACTTCCTCAGGAGGAGTTTGATAGTCTCGTGACATTTGTGTGACATTTGGCTGACTTTTCCCTCGTATTTAAAGTTATCTAACGGCCCTCTCTCCCTCTGTCTCTCTGCTCCCGTCTCTCCATGTCTGCCCGACTCTCTCTCTGTCCTCGCAGAACCCTTCGCCGCCTTTCCTCCCGAAAATCCAGGTGAGTCTGACTTTATGGTATGATGTCACTTCCTCTCTGGTCTTGCTTCCTGCCCGTTGGTATGCACTAGCCTGGGGGTTTTTTTGCTTGGTGGCACTAAGTCGTCCGGACCGTTAAACGACCAGTCCGAGCGGGCGACACGGAGGCTTGAGTCTGCCGGAGCTGTGTGATCCCAGATTAACCGCGCTGCTAGGAACTTTTGACCGGTCGTGAAGCAGCTTATTCATGTTTGAACTAGCGATTCATCCACACTTCCTCACTCCCAAATCATTTAATGCAGCAGCTTGGTCCGAGGCCTTGCGCTTCAAACAATGACGCTCAAGTTTTGCGCGTGAAAGGCTCCGAATTGGACTTTCAAAATAAAGTTGCTGACATTCAGACTGTTATGAAGGTCAAACGCTCTCAGTTTGCTTAGGTTTAGCCAAAAAAATTACATGGTTAGGTTTAGGAAAAGATCATACTTTGGGTTTAAATGACTAAACTCACTCATGTCACTTGTGCGCTACCTAATTTACGTATGTTAACTGAAAAACAAATTCATCTAGACGCCCACAAATGGGACACAAATGTTGGTTCCACGGGGGGAAAGTCCTGTGTGTGACCCAAAGGGGCATTTCAAGAAGTGGGGCTAGGGGGCTGACTACAAGACGCCTCGGGCCACCGAACCACAGGCTGCTGTGTTTGACATGTTGGGAGTGAGGCACGGGCCGGATCCATCTCACCACCACCGGCATGTAGACATCACCGAACAAAATGCGAGAAAAACCCCCTCGCTGAAAATCCTAATTGTTGAATTTGCAAAAAACGCCCACTGAATTTTCACCCGAACTCTAACCTAGTCGGAAAATGAGATGGTTCCAGTAATGTGTTGCTGTGCATTAGTCTTACCTTGTCAGTCTCGGTGGAAACAAAGGATTAGTCTCCAAAGAGCAAACTCCGCGTGCGAGGCGAGCTAAATCGAGCGCACCTCACGGAGTCGGATATTTGAAAAAGAGCTACGGATTTCTCAGTTCTCGGCTGCCTTGACACAGCCTGAAGGGTTTTAAATAACTGTCTGCCTCATGAAAAATATTTAGAGCATCCTGGGGGACTCTATGAGATTGATGTTAGTGTTTTGGCATCTCATAATGTCTTCCAATAAGATAAGAGCTTGGCGGGTTTCAATGTGATGTGTGTGCACTTCTTCGGCTTTTTTCCACTCCTGCGCCTTCACGCGCACGCCTCACGCTGGAAGCCTGTAACCCTTGACAAACATGCACCAAACACACACATTAATATCGCGGCTCACACACACACACACACACACCAGTGTCCCCAGTGGAAAGCAATCAGATAGAGTGACTGAGCAGCGGCAAGCACGGGGTGTCTCGCTCTCCTCTCCCTAACTCAGCTCTGTCTAATGAGTGTGTGCAGTGTGAAGTAGCGGGAGCACGCACCATTTCCCTCTGTAATTATGTGACACGGACCAAAAATCAGGATGTATTCGGCTCTGCTTCACTTTCCCTAGTTCAATTTGACATTCTCTTGGTCGTACGGCTCTCCACAGCAGCTCTGGATGGCACATGTGGGCTTCGTTTTTTTTTAGCTTGTCACTGTCCTCGGGGGTTGTTTTTTTTTTTTGCATAGCAGCCTTGGATAGTCGAGTAGAGGCTTCTTGGAGGGTGGTTAGTCGGCTCTTACCAAGAATTTTGAGGAGGGGGTTCAAGCCAGGGGCAGCAGTGTAGAGGATCTTTGGAGATAGTCTCCAAGGAGACGGAGCTTGGCTCGAGGAGGAGAGGACTGGCCAGGAGGCTGATGCATGAGAGGAAAGGGAAAAACGAAAACCCAAGAACAGAGAACAGGATAAATTATGTACTCAAAACAAATCTGCCAACTCGAGCCAGCTAAATAACAAATCCCAATCCAGCATCGGCTCCGAGAGAGAGAGAGAGAGCGCTGGAACGTTGGATTCCCATGTGGTGTCCGACTGAGTTTTTTTTTTTTTGCATGGTTCTGAGACTTTATCAGGGGGCTGTTTGAGACTTCCTGTGCCAGTGCGAAACAGGAAGAGGAAGCTCCTTAATTCAATGTGTGTGGGTGCTTTTATAACTAATTATTTTGGCTTTCGTTTCACACCAAGTCAGTTCATTGGAGCTTTGCAAAAAAAAAAAAAAAAAGATAACTGCATAGCATTTGATTGGATCACCCATTGGACTGATTTCAAACCAAATCTCTTGATGATCTTGGTGTGAAAACTTGTAGTCCAAGGATGCATTTGGATTTTTTTTTTTTTTTTTTTTTTTTTTTGGCCTTGGAGATGTATTTCATTTTTTTGCAACTGGCATGCTTGTGCATGCTCACATGAGGTGCACGCCTGCTGTTCGTATGATGAAGACCAATAGGGATAGAAAAAGGATTAAATGTAGAAAATAAACAAGTGCCACTCCTCTCTTTTCCCGCTGGCCAATTACTCTGTATCTCTCCACCAGGGGGAGGCGTTCCTGTGCCTCCCTTGCCCATCCACTGGTATTACATTATGGCCGCCGGAGGTGCCCTCCTGCTCCTGGCGTTGGCCATCTTGGTCAGAGCCCTCTGTTGCTGCCGCCAACATCTGGCCACCAAGAAGAGCCAACTGTCAGTGGCCTATCACAGCTCCTCGCAGTGCTTCCAGTATTCTAACTGGTCCTCCAGTATGGCCACCCCAGGGGTGGAGCCAGTCCTGACAGTGAGGTTGGACAGCCGGGACCGACACCGTACCCTCTGCTGAAAGGAAACACTTAGCTGTGTTATGTTTGGCAGAGCAGGACACCAACTTGTCATGTCAGCGGCATCGGCGTTGTAGATGCCGCGGGACTGACACAACTGGACGAACCCCCTTCCTCATTTAGTTTACAGTCGCAAGGGGTGCCACAGACATTGTCCTAAACTGCCAAGTGAAAACATTTGCAAAGAAACACTGTGCTCTCTCTCTCTCTGTCTCTAATGGATGTAGCTTCGGTTGCTGTTTTCTTCTTTGTCCCATTAAGGAGTTTGTTGTTGACATTTCACACTATGCTGCTCCTGATGAGAGGACTCAAGTCTGAGCAAGTTATTTATCTGAACAGCTTGTTTCGGACCATTGAGCGCTGTCTGGCTCCTCGTAACCCCCAGCGGTCCTCCTGAAAATGACCCCAGCGTGGACGTACACACAGACATGTGTGGGCTGGAAAGAGGAGGGGGGGTGGGGGTGGTGGTCGAGCCGGTTCCGCCGCGAGAGCCAGCCAGAGCTGCCAAACCACAGGCTAAAACAAGACCCCAGAGACGCGAGGAGCTCTGCAGTGCCAAGTGAGAGAGGAGAGAACTGTTAAGGCTGAGAGGCATTCAGAGAGCTCGCTGCAGAAATGATCTGGCAAGCCCCAGAAAATAAAGCTCTTGGTATCTCTGTAATAAAAACACGAGATAGCTGTGATAGTTGTACCAGTAGTGAGGGTGTTGTAACGGAGGAGGGAAAAAAAAAAAAAATAATAATAATAAACCTCCCATTGTCCTTTTCAACAGAGCATGTGCACATTTAAAACAAAAGGAATGCAAATCCATCATACTTTAAGTCCCCGCATCAGGAATGGAGATAACCAGGCTCGTTTGATTGAACATGGTGTCTTCTCCTGATAAAGGCGTCAGTCAGTGATGGATGCAGCCGTCTTCAGTGTTTAGTGTTTCATCTTGATTCCCCTGGCGTAATAAAGCACGTTGTTCCACTCCCATTTTTCTGCTCCATACCACCCACTCCCGTTGTTCGCCGTTGTTCTTTGAGCCGCCCCAGATGAAAGCCGCGGCGAGCCCGAGCCTTGTTGTGTTTTCAGTGGGAATGTGTGCTTGTTGTTTTTAGGGTTGTAAATAGACACAGCTGTCCGCCATCGCCGCCTCGCTCTTGATTTATAGCTCCTACAAATCCCACAATGCCGCCCGGACCAGCTGGGAGCCATAAGCGCGGCGCTTTCCTGTATACGCGCACCCTTGAGAAGCGTTCCAAGACGTTATGAGAACCAGAGCCGCGCATGGTTCCTTTCGTTTAGTGCCATACGACGCCATGAACGGCTCTTAAGATAAAACACGACACTTCTTTCCTAACGTCGAACATATCTTTGGATCTAAAGGCCCATTTTGTTGTGAAATTTCTCAAAGCCCTGATAGACAAATTGGCGCCAATTTTCTCTTCTCATCAGTCAGCGCAGGAGTGGTGAGAGCTGACGCTGGCTCCGTCGAAACGCCCCGGACTGAAAGAAAATCGAGGTCTTGGCTCTGTCGCTCAACGGGCTGTGTTTTGGTGATCCGTCCCACCGGCAGATATCCACCGCCCGCTAGGCGACAGCTCAGCAGAAACCGCCTCGAATCCGTCGCCGCAATTTAGTGGCTGAACTTTTCTCCCCGTTGTTAAAAAGAAAAAACGTGTGTTTTGGCACGCTCTCGCTGTGTGCTTTTAAATCAACCTGGGGGGAGGAGGAGGGGGTGGTGGGGGGAGACTGGACACCCCCGCCGGTCCATCTCAACACCGTTACGCTCCAAGCCTCTGATGGTTGTAATTAGTTAATGGACGGATAACATTTATTAAGGCTGCGGTAAGCACTTTTCCCCTCCCATCCGCCGCGCCTCCGTCGCCCAATCGGCTGCCAAACTCAGTTGCCCTGGAAACAGCATTAATAACGCCATTGGCCGTCGAAGACCTCCAGATCTAGACGCGGGCCTTTGCCAAGCAGCTACTCCCACTCCTGTGTGCTTGCCAAGAGCAGCAAGCGCACACACTCGCCCTCTCTCGCACACACACTCACACACACACACACACTCACAAAAAGTGAAAAGAAAACTCCAATCTAAAGTATAAGTACACTCGAGCTACTGGGCTCCGCTAAAGTGCTGCAGCCATCGCTACTTTTACCACACTTGTAATCTTCCAATTCAGACGCTCACATATCAATTTTAAGTTCACACACACACACACACACACACACACACACCGCCCGGCAGTGCTGTTAGTTTTCGCAGAGCGGGAAGCAAGACCATCACGAGCACTACTTATATGTTGTTGTTGTTGTTGTTGTTTTTCTTCTTCTTTAATCATCTTATACACCACTCTTAAACGTGACTGCGACGATGTCAACGGTTTTAATGGTGATAACGATGGGCAGTTATTTTGACGTCGACATTGTTTTTCATCTTTCTCCACGTGGAATGAACAGTCTTATGCCATCAGTATGCTATGTGATGACTGTGTGTTTGAAAGGAATGTATCATAATGGTCTTTCTCTATTAATAAAGTCATATTTTTCTATAAGTCTGAGCCTTGCGTGTGTGTGTGTGGATGCCAAATCTCTAAATTGTCAGAATCTGCAAGACGTGAACACGATTTATGATATCCTGCAAACTCATCACCAGTGCCACCTGTTATTGCTGATTCTAGCCTGTGCTGTGTAAATACTGTTGTGTGCAGTATTTGCTTGATGCTCAAGGACCGTGTTCCCTGTGTTTCTCTCTAGAAACAGTTAAGAGGCCCAATGAATTTGGAGATGGACGGCTTTTCAGTGGCAGAGACCAGCTGGGCGGAGGTAAGGCACTATGACACCTTTCGATCCGTAGAGCTCATTCAGAATTCACTGGTCGGCCCACCGAACACCCTCAAAGACGAGCGCTTTTTACCGCAAATTCCCCAGAGGTTAAAGGATGAGTTCACCTGAAAAATGAAGCTTCAGTCATGATCTGCGTAACCCAATGCTGATGGAAAGTTAAGCAAAGTTTTGTAGCGCTGCTTGTCCATCATAAAACTAACTTTTCTCGTCTGCTCTTCCACTCCCCTCGCAGCTTTACAGTTCCCCGAGTGGAACACCGCGTCTCCATCTTCCGAGCCTCCCGTGACGCGCGTCTCGGAGAAGGACAACTCGTGGCTTTACACCCTGGACCCCATCCTGGTCACCATCATCGTCATGAGCTCCCTGGGCGTCCTTCTCGGGGCGGTCTGCGCCGGCCTCCTCCTGTACTGCACCTGCTCCTACAGCGGCCTGTCATCGCGCTCCTCCACCACCCTGGAGAACTACAACTTCGAACTGTACGACGGCCTCAAGCACAAGGTCAAACTGAACCAACAGCGCTGCTGCACCGAGGCGTGAGGGGAGAGGAAACGCAAAAAAAAAAAAAAAAGGAGACGGGAGAGATACGGCCACTTTGCGGAAAAAAAACCTCTCGCTACTTTCTTCATTTCCTCCAGTTCACTTTAGTGTCAGTTTACGTCCTCGTCGGTGCAGCTCTCCGGACAACGCGGACGACAAGAATGCCACTTTTGAACTCTACTGAGAACTGTTCCTGCTTGGAAGACGTGGCACGGTCCCGTGTTGGTAGTTTTTTTTTTCTTTTGTGGTGAAACGACCAATGAGAGAGAGACTGGGGGGTTCCCAGATGGATTGTTCCGTTGCGGGGATGTCATGCCTCAAAAAATTACTATAATCTTACACATATCAACTACAGATCCCTGCTCCACCAAAAGAGAAGTGTTTATAAATGCATCATAGATTTGTAAGAGGTCTACTTTTGAAACTGGATAACTGTACGCTACACATACCGAGTCAGAACACATCGTGTTGGAAAAAGGTGGTAGGTTAGGAACGTGCTTAGAGAGCGTCTTTTTTGATCACATGTGAACACAGTGGCCTAGAAAATTAGCTCCTTTGTGTGGCCCGTGGCTTTGTTTTATTTTTTTATTTTTTTTCGTTCCGTCGTAGACTCCTGCTACCTATCAGCCTCAGTTATCCTCTTAGTTCCTGACAGTCTGAGGTATTTTTAGTCACCGACCACGTCCATCAAGCTTGTCTTTCCGTCACTCTCTTTTCTGTTTAATGTTTTCGTTCTGGCCCATTGCCAGTCTGTGATGGAAGATAAGTAGAAAAAAAACAAAAAAAAAAACGATGCAAAGAAAGTGTACGTGTGTGTAGAGGTAGGGAGGGAGGGGTGGTGGGGGGGCATTTTAACACATTCTTTTCAAACGAAAGGGAGAGTTATTGTTAGATTTAGTTGTCGCTGGTTCCTGTCAAAGAGAAGGTCATGTTTACATTGTGGTTAATGGCGAAAGGTCAAGGAGCTTTGGTCGGTGCAACCTATGGATTGCTGTTAAGGGCAGAGACTGAAAAAAAAAACCACAGGAGAAAGAGAAACAAAGACAGAGTGAGAGAGAGAGACCCCATGACTGACAGAGCACTAAAACTCCCCCGACTCTCTTTCTCTCTCTCTCTCTAACCGGGGCGATGCTCTCCCTGTGCTTTTTTTTTTTTTTTTCTATTCGCGAGGACACAAAAAAAACCAAACGCGATGAAAAAGAAAAAAAAAAGCGAGCTCGCAGCCAGAGAACGGGTTCCTCTCGATCCACTGACTGTGTGCGCCCGGACACACAACAAGCCTTAAAAAAAAAAAAAAAAAAAAAAAAAAAAAAAAAAGCGAACTGCTCTCGGAAAGAAAAAAAAAAGGAACGTTGAGGCGACTGCAAGACGAGAGAGGAGGTATCGGTCTCTCCGTTTTTACACGTGGGCCTCAAAAAAGCCATGATTTAAAGGACCTAACCCCCCGCCCCGCCCCACCCCACCCTCCCAACTCACACACACACACACAGATCACACCCTCGCCTCGTCCTGCTGGCTAACTGTCGCCTATTTTCTTACGTTTTTGTTTTTTTTGGGGCTTTTCTTTATGTTGGCGAGGTGGGCATTCTGAGGGATGGTTGTGAACCAATCAGAAAGTCTCTGAACGGACTCATAAGCCATGAGAAGGAGAGTGTGGGCGAAATGGTCTCCCTCCCGCGCACATGCTAACACACACACACACACATCACATCGCTTGTATATACAGACGTGTATACAGAACATGAATACACGCCCTCTCCGGATAAACACGTGAAACTTTGGACACACACGTACCGAGAGGCGCTCGCAAAGATGAAGGGAACAATGTATGCTGCTGAGAGCCTACTACACACACACACACACACACACACACACGTGCACTCAACATTTCACCCCATCTACCGTCGCCATGCACACACGAAAAAAAACACACACAAGCCGTCCCTCTCCTCAGAGGCCCGATTCTCTGGACCCCACTGACTCTCTTCAAAGTGCCTTGGAGCCTCGGGGATCCAGTTTGCCTTTGGAGCCAGTATCAGATACAGTGATTTGACACTGACAGTGACAGTGACAGTCACAGCGCGCCCCCCCCCGCCCACACCCCTTCTGCCTGGGAGGACCAAACAACGTTAAAAAAAGGACAGGACCCCCCCCCCCCCCTCCCTCCCCGTTCGCACTGCTCGGACTGCTGTTGTTGTTGTTTTAAAGGGGTCTTTGTACAGAAATGCTCTTTTTATGATTGTTATTATAATTATTGTTATGATTATTTAATAAAGGATTTATACCATACTGGAAAAAAAAATGGCAAGGATTTTTCTTAAAATGTGCAAAAGAACCAAAAAGAAAAAAAAAAGAAGTTTGAATGATGTTTTCTCGACATTTCCTGCAGCAGTTGTGGACACAACTAAACACTTCCCGTCCAATTACCCGCGAACTCCATCTGAGACTCCGAGCCAAACTTTCACTTTTAATTGCAAAAAAAGAATACACACGGGTGATCGCGCACACGCACGCACACACACACGCACGCACGCTCATGTTCCCGCTTTCTTTCTCTGTCACATACACATACATACATAATGTTGTGTTGTCAGCCAGCTACACTTGGCCTCTAATCTCCCCATGATGTCCCATTAGTCTGGACCTCTGGTGGCCCTCATTTAGGAGCTTCAACATCAAAGCTTTGAAGTGCCCGCCGTCTCAGCCACACACACACACACACACACACACACACGCTCATACGGTGCACATGCAATTACTCTGCTTCTCTTTTATACAGCTTGCTGAGTCTCCCCACACACGGTTCCATTTACCCACATAAGCCTCCCGCACCTAAATGCAAGCCCCGGTTAGCAAATACAGCGTTTCTGATCCAGAATGTGATATCTTTGACTCTAAGGGTGTCCTGGATGCCAGAATGGTGGGGGCTTGTGAAGGCTTTTGCAGTCGCAGCTTGGAAGGTTAATGATGGAGCCGAAGTTAATGTGCATTTCTCCGCTTGTATGCGCTTCTGAAATGTGTTTTTCCTCACTGAAGAGGACCGTTATCGCAGCTTATTAATTACAGCAACGTTTAACGCGACTTTGAGCTGATGCGAAATGGAGCCTGTAGAACAGGTACCACATTGTGGGCCACATAAAGCAGAACTACACGTGTTGTCGCTGCACAGCGGCGGTGGCAGTGGCTGTTAGCATGCTCCGGTCCGTGACATAGCGGGCCAATTACCACCTCTGAAAGAAAAAAAAAAAAACACAGACAATCCCCCAGTCTGCCGGAGGAGCGCGATGCCATCTGCTCGCAGGTTTGATTGATCCCGGCAGAACAGTCACGACCACATCACAGGAATGAACGCCGACAGGAAATTACCAAAGGAGCCAGATTGTCATTGTTCCATACCACCTCTTGTTTTCACAACCAAATTATTCTTAATTTTCTCTTTTTTTTCCCCTCCTTCCCTGGGAGTGTGTGTGGTACCCAAATGTTGTTTTTCTAGGTTTTTATCAGTCTGGTAACGGCACACTGCAGGGGCCCTTTCCTTTAGCCGTCAGATCAGAGAGTTCTTTCGCCTCTGAAGCCGAGGCGGCCTTCAAAGAAAAAGCTCTGGCACCCTGTAAGTCGATAGGCCAGATTGCGGAGGGAGCCGATTTGAGGGTCGCGCCACAGGAAGTGACTGAAACGCACAGCTAATTAATCTGGGGGATTATGTAATCAAGATGGAGGAGAGGGCAAACAAGCGGCGCGTTAGTCGTCGCAGTTGGGAAGGGGAAAGTTTGTTTGCTTTTCTAACTTTATCGCTTAGTACCTCCCTTTAGCTTCACCGCCCAGAGGCTCCTCGCAGATCGCTAGCATGGTGAGGCATGGTCTATCAAGGTCTCAGGAAGAGCTTGGAATGCAGTCATGAAGAATGTTATTAACACAGAATTATACCTTCCCAAGAGAGATTGAGAAATCCAAAATTCTGAAATCCTCCATATCCTCCTCCGTGCACCTTCGGTGACAGTCTGAAGAGGAGATCCACCTGGGGACTGAACCGTACAACTCTTTCAACAGCATCCAGAGTGCTGTCACAAGCTGCAGCGGCGCTGCGTGTACACATGCACACGCGGAGACCGACTGATTCATACATGCACGCCCACCACCACGCAAACCACATCCCAATGGTCTTCCTGGGAAGGGGGCCCAGATAATCTTGTCGGGCCTGCCAGCGGTTCAAAGCACCTATATGGGTCAGAGTGGGGAGTGTGTGTGTGCGTGGAGGATGGAGGATGGAGGATAGAGAGGGGCTCTGTGGCAACATGCCTGCCAATGACGCCAGACCCAATGACAACAAATGCCAAAGTCTTGTATAAACACCAGGCAGACCATCACTTTCCTTCCTCCGTGACATTATCATCTCCCCGCCACCAGAGGATACTGCCTCGGAAAACAAATGCATGGAGGAAATGAGCGGAATGAGAAAAGCTGCGTTCAGAGCTCCAAACTAGGCCAGCTTTCTCGCTATTGTCAGGCAGCACAGAGGACATTAACTTGATAAAAAGATGCTGAGGGTGATTTGATGCTTTTGGATGCTGCGAGACTGAAGCTAAAGCCTCACGCTGGGAGGCTCAGCAGCACGCTTGGGGCGCAGAGCCCCGGACTCGCTTTCACGGAAGCGTCTCATATTGAATGCCAACATATGGTACAGAGCAACGGAAAAGACTTGAGCGGTTCTTCATAACTGAACTTTTGACGTGGACGCAGCGTGACCAGAGGTCCTATGTGGTAGGCCACCTGTTCGCTCCACTTGGGGCTGCTGTGTTTACAGTCATGCTTGCCCTATATAGCCCAAGAAACTTGTTATCTGCCATGGTGGGAGGCTTCTCGCTGTGGGTTTGAACCATCTGTCTAAAAGTGTTTGTGGTGGAGTCCGAGTGAAGGTGGTGCAGTTCAAATGCTTGACGTCAGAGACAAGAATTGTTTGGTAGAAGTACTGCTTGAGATGGGATTTCTTTATTATTTAATTGTATTGTTTAAGTGATTGTAGAGTTTCTTATTAAGAGGAATCTTCAGATCTGTGCTGTAGGCCTGTTTAAATATTCAATTGACATGTTAACATTTCCCAAGGAAATCTCTTACACCACTGATACCACACTCTCACTTTATTAGGGACATCTATACAAACTAATGCAATCCCAAACAACTGCTCCGTCATAGACAAGTTAATTAAAGGCCCCACAGTGTGTAATAATTTTGAGCTTTACACTTTATTTTGGGTGTCTAACAGACAATGCTTTACTGATTTATATCATACTGTCCATTGCTGCAGCACCTCTATTCACCCTTGGTCAGAGCACCCTGTTTTGTGCCTGTCTCTTTAAAAAAAAACTTCAGAAGAAAGGCCGGTCTGCCCGATTGGTCAACTCTCACAGGCCTGAGCAGGCCATGTGCATCACATTTACACATCAGCTGCGGCTTGGCTGGGGTGTGAACGTCATTTTGATATTTTTTCCAGTAATTAGACAGCACCTAGACCATCTTCATGATTATGAAGACACCTTACCCTCTCCAATACGGGACCTTTAGATTATATGTTTTTGCATAGAGGTCTTACTCAATGGTGATGGTTGAACTGCATTATATTAAGAGGTGTTTGCTACCCTCATGTATATGCAATACATGTAGTCCACTACAATATCACATTTAAATAAAAAAAAAAAAGCCAATTGCAATCCAGTTCTGTTATACCAGAGAGGAGGCAGGCATCTGTACAGCGAATGGATAAATAGCACTGCAAGAGGAGAAACATATATTTTTGATATTAGGGGGAATTGTCATTTTAGCTATGACCTCAGTAATAAAAGCATGATGGAATGGATGCATTTCTGATGATGTCAGAAAAAACTGAACAGTACAAACTTGAAAAGATGGATCGTTATTGCAGAGCTGTTGTCCATGCGTGCCTAATAAAGCAGCCACTGAGTAAACGTTCAATTACATAAAAGCTCTTTTATGTCATTGTATGTTAGCGCTCCAACGATTAAGCATTGCACTTCTACACCACTGACAGATCCCAATCGACAGAAGGAAGACTCGTGGAAAATAGATGCACGCTTTACCTGCAATTCAACTCCAGCAGTCAGAGGATTCCAGCGCTTTCGCGAGGAGCAACTAATGAAACCTCGAGTGTTTAGCCTCAAGCGCAGACGAGGAGAGGTCTGCAGAAGCCTGCTAAGCTTTATACAACTTATTTCCCATAAGCAGTAATACTCCCCAACACCTGTAAACAGACTTTGATGTCTAAAAATTGAGTTGCCCTTTAATGTGGGATAGGAAGTCACATCAAACTCTGCGCTGGGATTTGAAAGTTTTGCGAAAGTTACCCCACACACAAATCAACTTCCTCTTAACCTTCTCTGGTTTTGTCAGAGGTCCACCTACGAGCGACTGAGTCTTTATGATGGTATTTAGGAGGGAAAGAGTGATCATGTTGGCAGTGCTCGAAGAAAACACTGATGATTCTCAAATCATTGAACACAAGTCGATTCTAAAAACAGATCAAGAAGGTTCTGTGAAACCTTAATCAATGTGAGCTCTCGAACCTGAGCCAAAAACGAATCTGTCAATCACATGTTAAGTAAAGGAAAGCGATCACACTTGACAGGCTGTCAGGATTTGAATGTTCTCGGACAAAAACGTCTCAGAGCTTCTGTAATAATCTGCTCGGTGCCGGCGCGGATGACAATCCTTCGCTCGGAATCTGTCAAAAGATTTCAACGGAGCCGAGTCGCCAGGCGTGTCATTATTCGAACGAGCGTGTCGATAATGGAGCGAAAAACAAAGTTGCGTTTGGTGGAAAGTGCTAATCAATTAACGGCGACAAAGGCGACGCGCTTTTTCGAGAAACGCAGCTGGGGCAGATTTCAGAAACAGGCAAATAAACAGCTGCGCTCATCACGACTCACTCTCGCTGTCATTAAAGGGGAAGAAAAGAAAGAAAAATAAGGAATGGAAAATCATCCGAACGCCTGAATCGTTTGTGCGACGCTGGTACCCGAGTTTAGCACGCGGAGTAATTGAAATGGCCTTCTCATAACTTTCTCTCCAAATTAGGGCTCTTTCATTATGTATTCCATTGAGACGATAATCAAATTCAATTGCACTTTGAGACCCATCTGTTCCAAAATAATTGACGATTCTACCCTTCGTAAAAAAAAACAAAAAAACAACCTCCCGAGTCTCCTCGGCTCGGCACATAAATCTCCTCATCTGAATCAAATTAGCTTCACGACTAACGTGTGTTCACGGAGCGGCTTTTCGTGTGAACGCCCGCCATATTTCCTCTTTGACAAGGTTGGGCGCCGCGTCACGACGTTGGCAGAAATTCGGCGGTAAATAAACCGATATAGGGAATGTTTTTCTGGTGCTTCTTGCTCTGATAAATGCCCTCAAGTGAAGTTTTAATTAAATGTGGAGAAAGGTCTGCAGTCATTAACACTCAACCCCGCTGCCTATTTTTGCCCCTGCCCCTCATTTTCAAGCTGCCTCGCCCCTCCGAACGGAGTCACAAGGGGGAGTGGGGAAAATCTCCCCTGTGAAATGAGACAACCCTTCAAGACCCTCGCATGTCATCAGCGGTTGCCGATGGCGTTCACGTACGCAGATGCGACCGGACATTCCCAAATGTGCCGCCTTCTGCTGTGGTTGATTTCTCTTGCGTTACTGTGGCAACCCTGCTATTCGCACAGTGCCACTTACCATTTTTGTCTGATGGAGGAAGAGGAGACGCTTGCAGTTCATTCACAACTTCACACTAACAATCGAGTCATCGTATAAAAGCTGTTACTGTTACCCTGTAGCCAGTCTGCACTGATATCAGAGCAGTCGTACCAAGTGCAGCAACTTTTAAATACAGTATCTCACAAAAGTCAGTACACCCCTAAGTGGAAATGTCCAAGTTGGGCCCAATTAGCCACTTTCCCCTCCCCGCTGTCATGTGACTCGTTAGTGTTACAAGGTCTCAGGTGTGCATGGGGAGCGCTCTCTCACACTCTCACACTCTCTCATACTGGTCACCGGAAGTTCGACATGGCACCTCGTGGCAAAGATCTCCCTGAGGATCTGAAAAAAAACAATCGTTGGGGCGTCCTCAAACAGAAGGTGGGAGGGAGCGCAAGGTCTCCAACATCCACCGGGGCCAGGGCTACGATGTAAGGGCGAGGGGTGTTCTGGGATTGGCTTGTTTTTTTTTTATCATAGCAGGAGAAAATCATTGACCTTATAAAAACTATTCCCCTCCGTTTTTTATTTAGGCACGCTTGATTTTCACTCTGGCGCGAGAGCGTAGCTGTCGGTCTTGTTGTTTTCATGAATTGATCATCAGGGGTGTTGAGCTCGCGAGGAAGAGTGATGTGGCAGGGAGAGATTACGTGCCAGAGAGGCCAGTGTAGATGTGAAGCCTCGAAAGAGGAGAAGCTCTCTGTGTTTGGTTAATGTGGGATGGAGCTCTGAGCTCTGTTTATATCCTCAATCCTCTGAGTGGGTTGCTGTTGATGGTACGGGTTATATTTTATGCCTTGTAGGAGGTAGGCAGAGTGTGTGTGTGTGTGTGTGTGTGTGTGTGTGTGTGTCTGTGTGCGTGCGACAGTAATGTGGTGACATCCTTCTCTCTCTGATAGTTCTGTACCATGGCGCTCTGAGTAACTGCACCCGGGAGAAAGCGGATTTACAGCCTCATTCAACTGTGCTGAGCTCCAGTTAAACATCATTCAAACCGCCAACTTAGCAATCCCTCTCCCTTATTTTTTTCTCTATCTCATCACACACACACACACACACACACACACACACGCACGCGCGCAAACACCCTTCTTCATAACAACAAACAGAGGCTCACGCTGAATGATGTCATGGGGGTAGATTCATGGGACATTTGCAGAGTGCTCTGGAGATTTATCTCTGCGCGTTCCTCTCATTTTTCCGCGTTATCGTCTTTCACCTGAATTATTATATCACGGGGGTGAATCTCACAGTTGTATGGGCCCAAAACCCCCCCCCCCCCCCGTGCTCCCACGCGCTTTAGCGGCTCGGAAAATATTCATAAAAAAGTGCACTGATTTAGAGAGGAAAGGGAGAGAGAAGGCAGTAAAACGGAGAAAATACACTGTACACAAATGAGACAATCGTTCTGCGTAATAACCAAACGGCGAGGAGGAAAAAGGGGGCCTGCTCAATCAGCTTATCAGTCCCTCTCAAGCTACAGTTTTGGCCCTTGGAGACATAACAGCATCAAGCCACTGGGGCACAAGCGGGGAGTCAAGTAAACACATCGCCGTAGTGTAAGCAAGCTGCACAAAGGCCTTCCTCCCATGACCAAGGCCACACACAAAGACGCGGCGCTGCAGTTTCCATATATACACTGGGAAGGAACAACAAACAAGCGGACCGAAAACCCCCCCCCCCACCCCCCACCTCGCGAACGCCGTCCCGCAAATATCAAATCAATATCCCGTCTTTATTTTTGAAACTGTTTGCGCTCGGCGTCATCGTGGGATTATTTGTAACAGTAATAACTCTCAGAGGACGGAACCAGGGGGGAGCGCGCACCACCTGCCCCGTCCTCTGCACACACACACACACACACACACACACACACACACACGGGGCGGGAAAATAACAAGAGGAGGTGGACCGGTGGGTCGCTCCCGGATGGATGTGTGAAATTAGAACTACACCTGCGTGGATGTTTGTATTGTTGTTCGCATGTATGGGCCTGTTTTATATTAGTCGTGTGTGTGTGTGTGCACTTTTAGTCCCCATGTGTTTAGTCCCCATGTTTTTTTTTTGGTTTGAGGCCTGTCCCCTTCACATTTAGTTGTTACGGAAACAAGAGGCAGGAGCAGCGTTAGCATCGGCGTCGTCGTACGTTAGCCGCCCATAAAGCATGCCGTGCTAAACAGAGCAAGTTCAGCCGGTCAAACTACCTCCCTCTCAGTACCTGGCTAAACAGGAAGTGCCGTACCGTACTGTGTGGGTCTTCTCCCCGATAAAGAAGTGAAAAATACACAAGGTTTTGCAAATTATGCGCATAGAAATTCACTGCTTTTCACCTGTATTTTCCTGCAATTTGTGTCCAAAATATGATCGTTTTTTTTTTTTCTTTACCTGATATTTCCCCCTGCAAAGGGAGAAAGAATGCGAGCGTTCCTGCTGCACACTCTCGTTCCCTGCTGAGGTTTCCGCTGGTGATACTGTCAAAAATGTTGCCATTAGGAAAAAAAAACAAAAAAACGCTCCCGTAACTCATGAATATGGATGAATATCTTCTCTGTGTGTTGGCACTGCCTATATATATATATATATAAGTATTTTTTATTGTGTTGCCGTGTCTCCTTCCTCCCCACCAATCGGCCCTGTCGCTGAAAAAGCTAGCCTCTGACACGAAGCGCGCCGCCGGCGCTGCAGTGTGTCTGCGAGGATCAGTTCTTCATCAGCAATAAGATGCTTCCATTATTCCCACGACCCCCAGCCAAATAAATAACCCGCCCCCGCTTGACACCAGTGAGAGTCCTTGTCTCCAGATGCTTTGCCTGCATTACATCTACCCGCAAGGCCTCCAGCTCCCGCCCCCCTCCTCCACCCCTTCCACCCCTTCCACAACCACACTAAAGCCTTGAGGAGAGCCACGCCACCTGCATACAATCAGCCCACGTGCGCACTGTACACGCACACACATACGCGCAGGCCGACGCGTCCACGTGATGGATGGCCTTCCCCTCTCGGTAATGCACAAAAGCATTATCTGTCACCCTCCAGCCCAGAGGAAAGAGATGCTCTTTTAAAAATTGACACTCTCGCTCCGTGGCAGCGTCCCCGGCAAGCCCCGTGCGTGGAAGTCAGCCCGGGCTTGCGGAGCTGCTCATGCAGGAAGGTGCCTCCTCTTAATCTTGTCTTGGGTCGGGGGGGGGGGGAGGTATCATAGGAGCACTTCCAGTTCATTTAATACCTCTCCATTCATACTCCATTATTCAGAGTCGTTAAGGATGAATCACAGTCAGCATGTGTAGCGGTTGTGCGCTTTTTCTCGCGCGCGCACTTGTCGTGTGATGAATCCACCGGCTTTGTTATGTTCACAGAATCATTTTTAGGTTCTCTCGCAGCCATTTTCGAGCTCTAGGACATGCACAGGAACAGGATACAGCAGATAAGAGAACCGGAATCAACTACAGCAGGATCAATTTTAGGTCATTCACAGTCAGCTTCGTGGTTTAGAGCACAAATGCCAAAAGAAAGAAAGAAATAATTCAGCTGTCTGTTCGTAAGCAAGTTATACAAAAGAGCTTTCTCGTGAAGCAAAGCCACAGATGACGTGGCGGGTTCAACAAAAAATTGTATTTTAACTGTTGCAGCACAATAATAACATTCGCTAAAGTCCACCAGATATTGGTTAATCTTGTTTTCTGGTGAGCTCAGCAAAGGTCACGGTCGTTGGTGGGAAAGAGAAATGTCAGTATCAATATCGTGGCAGGAAGTTGGTCAAAACAACGACGGAGACGCCAGAGAAAGGACTCAGAAATTTCCCATCTGTGCTCACATCAAACATCTGGACTCATTTCGGATTTTGCAACAAGGAAGGGAGGAAGGACATGGAAATGACACAAGCCACTTGCGTATTAGCGGCGTGTGAAAATCAAGTATTCTGGGAATATGACGAGCACAGTCTGACTCACCACATGTAGCCTGTTGGCATGGTAAAATCCACGTCCCAGTGGGGAATGACAGCAACCTCTGTGGCAGAAAACCTCCACGATGATAATGCAGGTTACCTTGACAGTAACCTGGATGTTACCTTTTTCTCTCTTGTGACTATTTAAACCTCGTCTCCCCAAGTGGAAATCAGGTTCTCCCTCATGATATTTTGCACTGACACTGTTGCTGGTTCCCCGGTTTAGCGCACCTCAAGACTGATGTGATTGGTTTAAAGAAAAACAAACTACCTGTATGTGTTTTTTTCCCCATGGACCGGAATGAGATCGGGCGCAGCCAGACCACACAGCACGCCAGTCCCAGTGGTTAACTAATAATAATACATTCCGAACAATATTTACAATGACAAATTGGCTGCATATTTTTTGACTTGTACCACACGTTTATGGGTGCGCGTAAAGATGCACCGATATGAAGTCTGTCTTTAACATACGTATGAGAAGAATGGGGTTGAAAAGTCATTGATTTCACGTGAAACAGTTATTATATAAGCTTTTAATCCGCTGAATAAATTACAGATTTACTGAACCTTATTTTACCGTCGTTATTATTACCTTCATCGAAACTCGAAGGTCGTTAACGGCAGGCATTCAGTTATAAGGATGTCGATTAAAATGTCATAAAAGATACAGCACGTTGAGAGCTACAAAAATTCAATCCACTGGTTAAAACAAGTATATAAATACAGTTAATAAGTTTAAAAGGTAACTGTATTCTGGTAAAGTTACAGCAAAAAGATGTAATTAGATTACAGATAGATTGAGTAAAAAGCGGGATTACAAACAATTACAATTCTAAAATAAAAATTCTATGCAACATGACAATAATTCACGAGTCTTACACAACATAACTCAGGTCTTAGTGAGACCAAATACACATGCGTGCAATATCAGGTTTAAATAAAAGGGTTAACCCTAACCCATCGTATTGATATTTCTTTTCTCTCGTCTACTTTTTTTCAATGTTGACTATTGCGGTCATCCAAAAGTAACTAAAAGTAATCACGTTACATTAACATGATATTGCGATACTTGGATAACATTACTGACTGCATTGTTTGAGCAGGTCATTAGTAACTGTACGTACATTTTTAAAGAACTTTCCCCCTCCACGTCCTCCTCAGAGACAGTGTCTCCACACATCGACAGTTATTTAAGCTTCATGTTTTTTTTCCGTCTGACCCAGGGCTTAAATTTCATCATTATTATGAGTTGATCATTTTTTTTGTTTATTCCCTTAGGTTTAAGAAGATTTGTGTTTTGTTTGGTTTCTAATTGGGATGTGGGCTAAGTAGCGGTCCCCTCTCTTTTTGTTGCTGCACAGTGGTGTACGTCAGGCACCGAGCGACCCATCCGAACTGACTTCTTTGTTCTTTCATCTGCTCACAGCTTCATTATTTTGCCCTTTTTTGTGTTCGGGATCTTGGCCAGAGATGATTGGCCCTGTTGGGGTTACGCAGTGCAGTGGTTTTTTTACTGAGCCCAGACCAGCTATGTGTTAAAAGTCGCAATTAGCTCTTCAAAGGAGGCGGTTTTACTTTCTGCAGAAGTAGCCCCGACCTACCTAACAAGACTTTTTATTAACCTATCTCGCACTCATCGAGGATGCAGCTCTGACAGACCCGTGACGTCCAGAAGCAGCCGTGGTCGTGCTGAAATCCAGTGCAGGCTCGCTCTGGGGTTGAGGATTTTGGCAGAAGTCTCGTCAAAGTATCTGAAGGTCAGACGCATCATCCTCACGACATTTGCAGCAGGCCATTGGAGGCCATGAGGAGCCGGATGCGCTCATCAAAGCCTCCGTCACTGGTGGTGGTGTCAACCCCCACATCCGCAAAATCTGTGACTGTAAAGAGGGGGGCAACAGGAGGCTGTTCAACCTGTGCTGCAGAGATCAGTCCATCTCAGAATACGCCTCGGCCAAAGGACGGAACTTCTTGTTTACTTTCAAGTGACTTCAATAGTAAATTGTGTTTAGTTTGTGGCTTTTAATGAAATAATCCTGCATTTGTGCATCATCTCGAGCCGCCTGTGACATTCCTGGCGTTCTTAAAATCATGTTGGATGGTAGAATTTCGTACTGTGTTGCTCGCTCTGCCCACCCAGCTGCAGAAAAATCCACAGCGCTCCTTTAACTTTCTCCAACTTTCGCCCTCAGTGATCTTAAACTTGTTCCAAATGCGGACAGAAATGATGACAGCAATAACTTTTTTTTATCCCCACTGTAAAAGGAACCGTGGAATTTATAGTCATAAAATAAAATCTGTCTCTCTCTCAGTTTTGGGTTATGGTGATGTGATTTACAGGCATGCCTCTGCCTCCACCCTTATAAGGGAAACAATTTCACACATTGCGGAGTGTTTTTACGCGCGTTAGGTACAGCTGCACATGCGAAAAAAATTTGTATTACCGTTTTTGCCTCCAGTGATGTCACTCAGTGGTTAAATTGCATTGTGGGAAATATAGGTGCCAGGTTTTTTTGTAAAAAAAAACAGTCCGGCGGTCTATCATTCCACTAACACTGTGGGACCGGTTAAGAAGAAGCAGATACGCCACCTTTTTTATTCCACATGTTCCTTCTTCCAGAATGCTATTTATCATTCTGCTCTTAGGTTTGGCACTGGTGATGCTTATAAAAGTTTGGTGGTCGTCCCTTACTGGGAATGTTGCCACTGTGTGTGTTTGCTCTGCTTCATTTGTCCTTTTCGAAGTTGGTGCAATGACTGGCTTTCACTGCAAATTCTTCCACTTTGACATGAAATTGGAAGATCTGCTTTAAGTCTCCATGTCTTTAGTGTATCTTGAATTAACTGCACTCATATACCTGTTTTAATCAATGGTTTGAATTTCCGTATCTCTCAACAGGTTGCGTCTTTTGTGCCGTCTTAAACCGCTAATCGACATCGTTATAAATGCAGGCCCGCCCTTAACGATCTTCGAGCTTGAATAAAGGTAGCGATAACGATGATAAAATAGGGTTTAATAAATGTCTAAATTATTCAAGAGGATTAAGAGCTTATATAATGACCATTTTACACGATAATCAATGAGTTTTTCAAACCCATTTGTTAAAACAGACGTCATATCTGTGAATCTTTACACTCCCTTCAGTCCACTTTTATTTCAGGGCAGGAGCAGAGTGCAGGAGAAATGTGCTGCTTGCTTTCCCATCCACGGCAGCATTTTTAATCAGTATGGATATACTATGGTCACTGGTGCAGCAGAGCAGTCAATCTAAAGTGCTTCCATGCCACTTATTTATGTTTACCCTTCATTCTGATGTTTAGTGCAGTATAAGCACAGGTCCGCCTTCACTTCTGACCGTGTCTGATCGACATTAACCCGCTTTTGTTCCATTTGTTTCCCGTTCATCTGGAGCCACGGGGCATTATTATGGTGTGGGAATGCCCCTAGTGGTCGAAGCGGGGTGTTGTAAGAAGATTTTTAGAGAGGTGCCACTCAGGACGTAACGGCTCTGGCATTTAAATCACTGCTTTGATGCACAGAAATGAAAGCAACTGGAGTTTGCGGTTGATAAGACCAAATCCACACATTTACATTTCATCTGTGCAAGGTGTGTGTGTGTGTGTGTGCGTGTTTCCATGTGCGTCTGGCATGCGGGAGAAAGGCGAGTGCTGCTAGTTTTCCAGTCCATTGTGTCTGAAGTGTGTAGATGGGTTAGTCCGGGGCTCTGTGTCCTCTCTAACAATACCGCTCTGCCTCAGCCTATCTGCCTCTGTATCTGTGACAGATTCGCCCACACATTGACGGCACTGGTTTTCTCTAGCCCATGTTATCTTGCACACACACACACACACACACACACACGCTCCCCCTCTACTCCCTCTACTCACTTGTCCGTCTCACACACCTTCTGTCTTCCGACCTCCCTCTGCCTCTCTGTCTGTCTACATATAGAAGACAGTGGCAAGGGTGCAGTTCAGCGGTAGCAGTCGGAGGGAGCCCCTTTGTGTTTGCAGAGAGCGCTTTCGCAGGAGATCTTATCCCCCAGTGCTGCTCTCTTTGCAGCAGGAAGAGGTGGCTGAACTGCTCTCCGTGGGCTGCCAGGGTTGGACGGTTCAAGCTCAAATTCAGAGATACAATGTCGAGCCCAGCGGGCCGAGCGGAAAGTCCCTCCGAGTGAAAAGCTCTTTCAAACATCTCTTAAGCTAGAGGTCATCGACCCCGTGTTCTGAGAAGCTACTCGCCCGTTCAAAAGCTCGAGAGTGTCAAAACATAACAGCATCTCATTTTTTCCCAGTCCCTTAAAGGTCCCATATTATACAAAGATTCAGGTTCATCCTTTTTTTTCTCACACTGTCCATCATTTTAGCACATCTATTCGCCCTCTGTGTTAAAAGCTCCGTCTCTTAAAGGCCCCCCCCATCTAAAAACCTAGTGTGCTCTGATAGGTCTGCCCTCGCACGCCTGAGCAGGCACCAGCCACCATGGCTGTGTAGTTGTGTCACAACAGCTCGATCATAGGCACAATTCCTGATTGGACTGTGGATTGAGCGTTTGATTTCTCAGTGCCTCTCCAGCACCCAGTCGTGCTTCACGCTCCAAAAAGACATCGCGTTACCTTCTACTTTATGGGTCCTTTGAAAGAAAACCTGTTAGATGTGTGTACCTCCTTCCAAAATCTGTAGGCGCTCCGCTCACTCAAGGACCACAACGATAAAACATGTTGGAAAAACTTCACGAGTGGCGAATTCCTTTTTTTTCCTTTGCAGACAGCCATCGTCAGCATGTGGGCCAAAGGAAGAGCCTAGACCAGATGTCTAAACCGAGAACTTGGCGCTCTGTGTTTTTTTTTTCCAGGAAATTGCGTATTTAACCGTGGGTTGGTTCTGGCAGATAAGCTATACAGACGTACGGCAGCGGAGGTAGACGCCTGCCAGGCCGCATTCTCTGTATGAGCAGCCTGTCCGCACACTCGGTAGCAACTCTTCCACACAATAGATCATGGGTGATTTGTGGGTATTAAAGGCGTAGCAAAGGTCATCCGCCAGTGAGCTCTGTGCTAAGAACTGAATTCGCAAAGCCTGATCCTTCAGTGAATACTACATTCAGCAAAAAAAAAAAAACCCGAAAGCTTCATTGATCGCCCCTGCTGCTAATGAGATTGGACGTGGCATTCCTAACACCGCCGATATTCCTCGCCCGCCGAATCGAGGGATTAGATTGGCGCGCACATCCGTCTTACACATCCCAGCCTGCTCCATGCGTACGTGTCGGGCAGCCTCAAGCGAACAAAGAAGCATAAATGAGAATGAAAGGAAAGGTGGGATTGAATGCAAGAAAGGGCCCACCTAAAGGACTTATAGGGCTCCAGCTGAGTCTGTGCGCTGAGGTAGGGACGCCCCACAAAGGGGGAGAGAAATGAGGGTTGTGATGGGCAGGCCATCACATCCAGCGGGAGACAAAGGAGCGGGGGTGACAAGCAGCCGATGGACAGAAGGTCCATTTCCACTCACACAAAAGAGCCGGGGAGATGAAGCAGATTAGCAGCTCTTTATGCCCATTGTGAAGGCTCTAAATGATAAGATTTACCCCCCCCCCCCTTTCCATCCCAGCCTGATTCCTGTGTGAGTGTGTGCGTGTGTGTGTGTGTGTGGGTGTACGCTCGCACAAGACATCACAAGCTCTTTTTTCGCTTCCTTTTTTTATGAACACTCCATGAGGATACGCTTCCCCATTTTTCTTCCTCTCACACGCAGGTACACATACATGTTTTTTTTTTTCTCTTTTTCTGAAGAGTCTTTTATTCCTCCTCATAGGAAGGACAGATGCGACAGCTGGCTTTTGAGTCACTTCCCGCCTTTGTACTAAACCCCGAATTTACGGTTTGATGGAAAAAGCTCTTAACTTAAAGCCTCTCGTCACTGGAAGACGGCGTTCTTTTTCGCGTTCCTTTGACTCGAAAATGACTCTTTTCAGTCGAAGAGGCGCACTCAGTCTGGGTTGCTATGTTCAGAGCTACATTCATTAATCACTCAGTCACTGGCCTTAATACAGCAGTAAAATTACAAACCGCTCGCACTTAATATCGCGCAATTAGATTACATTGTTATTATGTACAATCTCCAGGGTTGTTTTTTCTCACCACCTGTCCGTATGGTCATGGGGTTTCTCTTTATTAACTATTGTTCGTACATGAGTCTGTTCTCTACAGCGGCCTCCACTGACTATACCTTAGTATTTAGTGCCATCTACTGATCATCTTGTAAAATTGCAGACTCTTTCTCCAGTGTTGATGCTTTTTTATGCCTAGTCCACAGCATTGGAAGTGACAGAAATTGGCTTGATAACAGTGCCACTAAAGCTACGCTGGAACCACATGGCTTTAGCATGGCTCATCAATCTGCGAATTGATTGTATTTTATTTCCAGTGGTAGAATGTAACTAAATGCACGAAGACCTTCTAGTAAATTTCAATATCATGTGACTCTACAACCATCTCAGAGGAAAATACAGTCTTTTTTTTTTTTTTTTACTTACTCCATTATTAACACTACCTGACAGAAATGAAACTTTTATCCAAAACACATGATCAGAAAGCAATATTATGGAATACACTACCCAAATTATGGAGTCATTTCTGCGCCAAAGAAGGAAGTAGGAAAATCATTTTGCTAAATAACTGCACAAAATGCACATAAGTATGAAGAGGGATCTAATAAATGATTCATACAAATTATGAATGAATGTGTGAAAAGTATTTTGAATCACTTTAGACATTCT